>NW_021939546.1:8558764-8863603 GCF_001715985.3 Manacus vitellinus | reverse complement strand
GTAACAAGTGACAGGACAAAAGGAAGTGGCTTCAAGTTTCCACAGGAGAGGTTTAGGAGTAGAATTAGGATTAAGTAAAATTTCTTCACCCATAAAAATTGCCAAGCCCAGGAAGAGGCAGCGCAGGGCAGTGGTGGAGTCACCTGAGGCCATCATTTAGTGGTGGATTTGGCAGTTCTGGGGTAATGGTGGGACTTGATCTTAAAGGTCTTTTCCAACCTAAATGATTTGATGATTTTCAAAGAGGAGCACAAGCTAAAGGAACAGACTTTTACAATGATCAACTCGCTGACTGATTTTTCTTATGACCTTCAGTATGAAGGTTCTCAGACTAAATTAATGGAAGGAGGCACTACAGAAAGTACAGCAGTGTTGCAAAACACTGGAGTTGGGGAGGAAAGCACAAGGAGGCAGAAGATTAACTTTTGTACACTCACGGGGAATGTCAGATAATTTGTAGAATGAAGACTTTTTTTTTAGCAGTGACACTTTTTGTTAGTGATGTAAAAACGCAAAGCACATGTGTTTGTGGTGGACTCTAATGAATCACTGCAAAGAAAATAGAAATACCATCTCTACTTCAATGCTGAGGGGTGAGGTATGATAAATTCTGTACAAAAAGCAAGCATTTTCTTGTTAAAATAGGAGTAGAACAAAATAAAGGGGAAGGGAAGTATTTATCAAGGTCTTAGTGAAGATTACGATATCATATATTATGATGAATCAGTGACAATGACAGTTCTTCTCTGTCTCACCTACAGGCTTTGCACAGGGTTATTGTCCATATCCACAGCCATGGATCTTCTTTAAGACTGAGCAAAAATGGCCCTCAGCTTCCATAAAGTGCTTTTACTTTATCTGGATTTGGCAGTAGCACTTGGGAATTGTAAAGGTTTTGTGCACACACTTTTGGATCAATTAAATTAGACTGTTTGCATTATTTAAGCTGACTTCCAAATTAAATACAAAGCTTTTAAATATACCAATTTGAGCAAAAAAGGTATTAAATCTCACTGTGATTTGTTTTTTGTTTTTGTTTTGTTTCCTCTTGTCAGTTTTCAAAGCCTAATGAGAACAGTGCTGATTATCCCGAAATGGCTAAGGAAGCAGGTAATTTAATAATAAAGCATTTTGTTTGATTGCTGATGCTTATTTTAAGTCTTACAGTTAATATTTTTATTATACATATGTCTAATCACATATTATACATATGCTGTTCAGTAAGTAGATATATATAAAAAGAAAAGACCACTCTCACAAAATCCATAACTGACCTGTCCACCTCGCTGTCTCCAATGCCAAAGTCAGGAGGATGGCTTAAAATTGGATTGGGCCCTTAAATAATTTAATACTTAGTTATAGTATTCAAAATATACTTTCATTGGGATGAACAACCTTTGTGCAGGAACACAATTGAATGAAATTTGCTGATAAACAAACTTGTTCAGAACTCAAAACAGTGTGAAATTGTCCTTGTGAGTATTAAGGTACAAGACTATATTAACCATTTCATCATATAACAATGAATTTGTACGACTCTCTTTTTCTAGTTTGAATGCAGGAATTGTACATACTACTACATAGTACAGCAACTAGGGTTGCTTGTTATGGTTGTGAGAGCTGCTTTTTTTTTTTCCCTTCAATTTTAATTTTTTTTTTCAACTTGTAACTGTTTTTTAGGCCAGGCAGCTTTAGCTGATGCTGGGATTCCTTACTCAGCAGTGAAGCAGGCGTGTGTGGGTTATGTTTATGGTAAGTAATGTTTGATTGGGATGTGACATCCATGGCAGTTGCAGGTATCTGTGTGGATAAAATTTATCCACATCTGTGTGGATAAAGTATGGGGGAATCCCATCCATAAGCTTTCTATTATGGGGAAACCTATGTAGAGAGAGTTTTGCATTTACTTTCTTCCTGCTTCTCTCTTAATGGCTGTATTATGGCAACAGGGTCAGTCAGCTGTGATACCTAGAGCAGCTTTCAAGCTGCACCTCTAAGTCCTTTCTGCCCCTTTATCACAGAAGCCTGTTATCACAGAAGCAGGACAAACTTCTGTCTTTAAAATCTGATGAGTTTCACCTTTTTTCTGAGGTTCTTTGCTGTGGATACCTGGCAGACACACTCAAGGGGACAGTTCAGAAGTTCAGGTTTACAGTTTAAGTGGTAGCATTGCACATACATGGCAGGATTTCTTTTTGTGAGTGGAGTTTGAGTTCGTACCTTACTTTAATGCTGTGTTTCTCTCTAAAGGTGACTCCACCTGTGGACAGAGGGCCATCTACCACGGGTTGGGTCTGACTGGCATTCCCATTGTTAATGTCAACAACAACTGTGCCACTGGATCCACTGCTCTGTTCATGGCCAGACAATTAGTAGAAGGAGGTGAGTTGTTTTGCTCTGGAGCTGGGTCACACATAGTCTCTATTTCTAGCTTTTAATTTTTTTTTTTAACTTGAAGTTAACACAAGTGTTTGACTAACACATTTTTGGAAGGGAGGGGAAGAGCAATGCCTTGTGACAGACTGCTTTGAACTGATAGATGAGCGTTTCCTTCTGTTTCTGCAGTTCCTTTATGGACTTTGATACTTTCTTGCACTTAAATGCTGATGTTTCTGTAGTGAAAACTAGAGTAACGCTGTATGATTATTCTAGTATTTGTAGTGGAGACATAAGTGCTTGCTTGTCTAAGATAATTGCTGGCAAATGGTTAAAATAAACCCAAATCCTGGAGCGATCTCTCACTCCTGAGTATCAATATGTTTGTATCAATATAATTTCCACTTTAATTTGACTCCCTTTCAAAAGTAAAGGAAGGAGGAAGGGTGGCTGGTAGGTGTTTATGTGTACATATCTTGTGATTGAATAGTTGTTAGTACATAGTGTCATTATAATCACATTGTGCTTTAAATGGCCACAAATTTTATTTTAAGGTTTGGCAGACTGTGTTTTGGCACTTGGCTTTGAGAGGATGGCAAAAGGATCTCTTGCTACAGGTGTAAGTGTCTGAAACACTTCATATGTTCTGTGTTTGTAGCGAGTTACACCTCCTCACTCTCTGAGACATATTCTCATTTATCCCAGTTGCTTCATGATGTTGGTGTAGGTGATTACAAAATAAACCATTATTTTGATCCACAGAAACTTATAATGAGTTTTATCATTCTGATGACAGCTGACATGCAAATTTTGCATGGAATGTTTTAGAATTAATTTTGTGCATATGTCCTGCTTCTAGTATTTTGTCAAGACTATGTTAAAGGTTGGGTTAATAGGGAACAATGAAAATACCAGATGGAATACTGAAGCTTTGAGTAATTGAAGTGTCTTCCTCAAAATGACACAGCAAATCAAAGAAATAATTTGAGTCTTCTGGCTTGATGCTTACTCAGTTGACCTGTTAACACACTTTCCCAAAACCTGAGGGCTTCTTGACTCTTCTTTGTTTTTACTGGAGTAGTCTGTGGGAGTTTGTTTATATTTTGCCTTATGGCAAACTGTATTAGAGACCATGTGTCATTTAACTACAGAACTGCCAAATTTGGTAATATGTGCAAGAGGTTTGGGTGAGAAATGTTACATTTAACAAGTGATAAAAATGAGCAAGGGTTATCTTTTAACATGCTCTACAATGTTTCATCTAAGCTTCATTGAAAATACTACTATAGAATTAATTTTGTAACTTTAAACTATATTAACTATAGGGTTTTAAGTGAGGGGAAAAATACCCAATGTCCTCTGCTGAAAATAGTGACTGTGGTAGAAATCACATAGCAGTGATCCTTGCCTTGAATCAGTGCAGTGGTTATAATGTTAAGCATTTTCTGCTTATTTACTCTTTTTCCTAGTTGGGAAATTACGAATGCTTAAAAACAGGTCACTGAAGTGTAACCTACTGTCCAGTGAAATTGTTAAATGATCAGAAAAACCTTTATTTTCCTTGAAATCCATGGCACTTTTGTGGTGATGTTGTAGAGAAAAAGAAATTATGACTTTCTTCGTGACTATTTCTCTTTGTAACTATTTCTGTTCTCTTTAGTTTTCAGACAGAACTAATCCAATGGACAAACACATGGAAATTATGATAAATAAATACGGCTTAGCAAGTGCTCCAGTGGCACCTCAGTTGTTTGCAAGCGCTGGCAAAGAACATATGGAGAAATATGGTATGTTAAAATACATTTTTTCATTGTCTTCTTTTAATGAATTGATTTAAAATAATATATTAGTATTTCGTTTTTAAGAAATGGTAGCATTCAGCATCCTTTCTTTTACCCAAGTGCTGCAACTGCAGCATCCACAGCTCACACATGAGGGAATACATTTGGATAAAGAGTTCCCTACAGAACAGCTGGTGATGTGTAGGCAAACAAAACCATCAGGAGACAGAATTAAGGCTGTGATACAGTGTCTGGTGATTGTGCTCATGGTATGGTCTGTGTCTGTGTAAGGTGTGAACAATCAGGCTGCATAACTTCCTGCATTTTTAGCTTGTGCTTAGGATGGGTGGATGGGCTTGGGACTGGATTCCTTGGCAAAAGCTGTTGGGTGTTTGATTTAATACCTTGAACTAGGCTGCTGACACTGCTGTTTCTTACCCTCTCAGCAGGTAAGAGAATTGGTCCCAAGGTAACAGGATGGACTGTTGTGCATCTTTTACTTGCACTTATTTTTAGACTATTATAGGGAAAAATGTTAGACTCTAATATTTCACTGCAGCTGTTTTGCACTGGTAGGAAAATGAGCATTCAAGTTTCAGTTGTATGGTAATACATCAAATAAAATGCACTTATTTTCTGTATTTTTATGTAACTGTTAGATATTCAAGTGAAGCTTGTTCTGTTAGCTAAAACTCAACCATGTTGAGTAGTCTTTATGTAATTTTGAGACCTAAGTTGAGCTCTAAGGAAAGCCTTGATGATAATGAGTCTCTTGTAAAGATGCTTGTAAAGGTCAGATGCTTCTGACACAATATTTAAACTGTTACGTTACCACTGTTTGGGTAAACAGAATATTTCAACACAGCTTTCTTTCCCCTTCCAGGGACAAATCCAGAGTACTTTGCAAAAATTGCATGGAAGAATCACAGCCATTCAACTAACAACCCGTGAGTTGTGTGCTCTGCTCCTGTACTGAACATCCCTTGTTAAAAAAATTCATGCACCACCAAGTACTATTTTTAGAAATGCTTTAGGGAGTATATTCTTTACTATGGAATGAGAATTTTCCCCAGCATAAATTCTACGTCCAGTGCCTTATACATTGTAAAAACAGCTCTATAACTGCCTAATAGTGTGATCTGAGTATGTCTAGTGCTGAAACTGAGATGGCATCTGTGTGTTGTCCTCAGGTATTCCCAGTTCCAGAAGGAGTACACATTAGATGAAGTTCTGCAATCTCGCAAAATTTTTGATTACCTGACTGTCTTACAGTGTTGGTAAGGAGAGGACTTTGTATAGTGAAATAAATCTTGATGTTCAGACAAATATGGTGGGACATCTATTTAAATAAAAGTCTGTTTGCGTATAAATTAAAATTTACAGATGACTTTAAGGAAAACTTTTTATAGATAAAACAAATGTGGAAACTCTGTCACGACCAAACACTGGATACTTGTTCACAGTGCAATACAATGAGCTGAAATATGTTTTATACTTCGGGGTTCTCACATAATTCTGCATCTTTTACTCATGTGCAGCCATTGCTGTTAAGTGTTGATTTTTCTCTTCAGTATTTCCTATACACTCTTGATCTGTTTATAGCCAAGTAGAAGCTTTGATTTTTCCTAAATTGAAAAACCTTTATGATACGTTTCTATTTTGATGTCATGATTTTCAAATGTCTGGTATAAATATTACTACAAGTGCCCAGTAAACACTGTTGGAATTTATAGTTTCAGCCAAAGAAAATGTCTTTTCATTTGTCCTCTTTGGGTTTTTTTGGTTTGTATTAAAAGATAAATCTATGGAAGATCTACGTTACTAATTTAGAATAATGACATCATTATTTTTTTTCAATCAGTCCAACATCAAATGGTGCTGCAGCTGCAATTCTGGCTAATGAGGAGTTTGTGAAAAGGCATAAGTTGCAGCCAAAAGCTGTGGAAATTCTAGCCCAGGTGATGGCTACTGATTATCCAAGCACATTCGAAGAAAACAGTTGTATGAAGATGGTGGGTTTACAATTCCCTGTTCTCTGGTACTCGTTGGGATGGTTCTTCTGGGGTTTTTGGTTTATGGTTTCTTGTTGGTTTTTTTTTTTCCTGCTGCAGTCATGTTCTGTTTAGGTTTAAAATACAGTCCTAGTCAGTGGCTGATAGAAAAAGGGAACAAGACAGTTTGAAGATTTGTTGCAAGGCTGTTGGTCTGACTCACACAAAAGAGCAATGTGGCTGGTGAGCAAGGTCCAGAAAATAGAGGATATTCCCCAGAAAGTATTTGCATACCAGCAATAAGACTTAGAATGTATCATTTCTTTCTATGCAATTCATATTGTACAAATATTAAACTCTGATATGTGATGCATTAAAATAAATCAGAATACCACCTCCTCTGGGTTACTTTCACTGACAGGATATATAGAAGCATGTTTAAAATTAAGTGTAGACATGAAATGGCTGGCTGTACTTCTTTAATGTTGCTTTAACATACAATTCCTTCTTTTGGCAGGTTGGCTATGACATGACTAAAAAGGCTGCACAGAAATGTTTTGAACAAGCAGGCCTAAAGCCCACAGATGTTGATGTGATTGAACTTCATGATTGCTTCTCAGTTAATGAGTTCCTTACCTACGAAGCTCTGGGACTGTGTCCAGAAGGTAACAGCATCAATGGACATCATTGTTTTATTAAAGTGTAAAGCACTAAAAATACCCAAATTAAGGACTCTTGTGATCTCAGTATTATGCCTTTCTTTCAAGGCTATGTACTTACCTACCCCAAGATCTCCATCCAGGTATTTCCTTTTAAGAGGATAAAAACTGGACAAGAATTGCCAATAGAGGGCCTTAGCAAGTCACTGATCTTTGGAACATCTTTGCCTCAGCGATGTTGGCAAGTAGTGACCATGCCTCTAAAGTCAGCTGGGTAACAATGCACAATCTGCCCAGATTAGTGTAATGTCATTGAAGTGGGTGGATTTACAACAGGTTAAGTGGCAGTGGAGTTTAGTTCTGTGTATGTAAGTCAAACCATTAAAATTTTCTGCTGAAGAGCTTTTTGAACTTCTACTTCAGTTTGTGATATATTTAAATTTTAAACATATTCTTGCTTTGCATAAATTACCATCTAACATAATCTTTCTCCAGTATGTTTTTAGCTGATTTTGAGAAAATACCATATTGTGGCACTAGATGGTATATTGAGTCTGAGCTTTCTTACCAAAACAGAGACATTCATGGAACTCCAAGATGACTTTTTATGTGTTTGTAGGTCTTCAAGTATTTGCCTTTGAATGGTTGCTTTTGACTGTCATTTTTACTATATTTTTATGGTATCTGCAGCAAAAATGGTACATTTTTGACATCATTTAAATAGGTACATTAATATCTTTAGCTTCATTTCTTTGACTGATACAGAAGAATCGTGATGGTAATTGCTTATTTGCCTGATAAGTCTTGTGCATGGTAATTTAACAGTGCAGGTCTCACAGTCTTTAGTCAGTCTGACCTTAATAGGATATGGAACTCATCTTGCAACAGTAGATCAGTTAGGCATAGGGATTAATGAAAGGGCATAAACCACACTGTGGGTTCAGCTCTGCAAGACTAACCTGGTGTTCTCACTTAGTGGCAGAAGTAAGTTATAAGTACAGGAACCATGGCAGATTCTTTTCAGATTTCAAAGTAATAATGTGGGCCCAAGAAGCTCGTACAAGAATAAAGGAATAAGAGCTTGGTTAAAAGGGAGAACTGTCTGTAGTCTGGAAAGCTGTGTAATTCTAAGACCACTGGTCTTAAGAGTGCTTTTATTTACTATCTTAATGTCTTAATGCAGCCTTTGTGGCAAAGGCTCATGTCCAACTTGGTGCTGACCTCCCACGTACTGGGGGTCACAAATTACAACTCTTTTACAAAAGACATAGTTATCACTGCAGTTTCATGAGCAAAGTAATAAATAGCTCCATTATAGCTCCATTTGGTTATATCAAAATACTGTATATCAACAAAACAATTCAACAGCAAATTAAAACCCACTTTTGTATCAAATACTTCTCTTCCCTGTTCCACTTTCTCCAGTGATATAAGCAATTCTCACTAAGGTAGTTGGGCTAATTCCAGTTGGCTCTTTGTGAAATATGAGCTGTAGTATTTCCTGGGTTTTGCCTGACGTGCAGCATCTCTGGTAAGTGACAGCAGAATTGACAAATCACTTACAAAGACCATTTTTCTTCCATAAATACTGTTTTCATAGGAAGAGCATGTGACCTGATCGACAGAGGAGACAATACTTACGGAGGAAAATGGGTGATTAATCCCAGTGGTGGCTTGATTTCAAAGGGACACCCTCTTGGTGCCACAGGTAAGCAAGGACACTTCACTGAGTCACACCCCTTAAATAGGAGATGCAGCCCTTGAGCAGGCAGGGGCTTCCCACTGGTGCTTGGCACATGAGAGCCTCACCATCAGCTCCAGAGCTTCTTTCCAGTTTCTCATTTCCAAATAATGCAAGTGTTAAGGCAGATTCACCACACAGGATTGCTCAAACCTATGTGAATTTGACCATTAGCACTGACTTAATTTTTGGTTCTTATTTTTTATTTTTTGGTGTTACTAAAGCAATCTGCAAACAGTTAAACTTGTTTTTTTTCCTAAATAATTGCTCAATAGTACAGTTTCTGATTGATGTGGTTTGAGTAACTGTTTTTATGTTATGTCATCCTTTAAATTTGAGATCTTGGAGGCTTTTACTGCCTCTGAATAGCCTGTTCCATTGTTAGCTGTACTAGAAGCCATATCTGTTAAGTCTTGCATGTCAAAATATTTATCTGATGTTTACAACAGAAGCTCACTTAGTCACCATTTACCAGCAGCATGGCTTTTCCTTTTTGTTTGTTGGTTTTGGTTTTTTTTGGTTTCTGTAAAATACTGTGCTTGTTACCAAATGAGTTGGCTCTTGGATAAAATGTGATTGGATTTGTGAAGATAATTCACCTTCCTTGTTTGGAAATGAGAAGCTGTCAGAAAACTGGAGAAGAAGAAACCTTGTAAAACAGCAAACCTTAATCTAAACAGCTGTAACAGTGAGATAATACACAGTTGGTGTCGGGGGCAGGGGGAATTTTTAGGAAACTTTGGAGAAAAAAGGTTGCAGATAAATGAGCCTGTGGGTGTCTAACAGGATGAGAGTGTTGCATTGCCGGGTTTGAGTCAGTTTTTTGTCAGTTCCAGTGACAGATGTAGAGGCAGTTACTGGTATTTTTGCCTCTCTATTGCCATGGGATGGAGGAAGAGTCGTTAAATTTCCAAACCATTCCAGGGCAGGCTGCACCACTGTGCACACTCACTCCTTGAGGCTGAGAGAGTGTCAATGAAACCTATTCTATGGCTGGAATGATAAAATTCCTTGACTTGAGTCATGTTCTTCATAATGTTTCAGTTGGCAATGTGTTAAATTCAGTCCATAACATATGCAGATTCCTTGTCTGCCTTGCCCAATGGGCTGTGCAGTTGTCCAGGGGATGGGATGGAGGGAAGGAGAAATATGTGAGAAATGTCTGCAGAAGGGCAGTGGGGCTGGGAATGGGTCTGGAGCACCAGGAGGGGCTGAGGGAGCTGGGGGGGCTCAGCCTGGAGAAAAGGAGGCTCAGGGGGCCTTCTGGCTCTCTGCAACTCCCTGACAGGAGGGTGGGGCCAGGGGGGTCGGGCTCTGCTCCCAGGGAACAAGGGACGGGACAGGGGGAAGTGGCCTCAAGCTGTGCCAGGGGAGGTTCAGGTTGGAATCAGGAAGACGTTCTTCCCAGGAAGGGTGATCGGGCTTTGGAATGGGCTGCCCAGGGAGGTGATGGAGTCTCCGTCCCTGGAGGTGTTCAAGGAAAGAGTGGACGTGGCATTAGTGCCATGGTCTAGTTGCCATGGTGGTGTTGGGTCTTAGGTTGGACTCATCATCCCAGAGGTCTTTTCCAACCTAATTGATCCTGTGATTCTGCATGTGGTGGAATCGGTCTCTAACTACAGAAAGAGCTGATGGAACAATAGGGTAAACGTAATCCCAGAGTCAGGGCTGCGATGAAAAGGGGTTCTCCTCCCTTTGTGCCTCCCAAGGAGATCTGTCTGTAGATCCCCGCGTTGGCAGGAAAGTAGCTTTCCCAGTGCCCTGACGGCTCTGCGCTCGATGTTTCAGGGCTGGCGCAGGTCGCGGAGCTCTGCTGGCAGCTGCGCGGCCTGGCGGGGCGGCGGCAGGTGCCGGGGGCGAAGGTCGCGCTGCAGCACAACCTGGGGCTCGGCGGGGCCGTGGTGGTGACCCTGTTCGGCATGGGCTTCCCGCGGGGACACAGGTGAGACGGGGCTTCCCGCGGGGACACAGCTGGGACGGGGCCGCCACGGCACGGGGCACCGCGGGGCGCGCTCACAGGCCCGGCCCTGCTCCTCTGGGCTGCGCACGGTGAGAGAGGGCGAACTGCTGCGGGGACATTCCTGCCCCTCACCCTGTGCCCCCGTGGCTTTGTGCCTCAGAACTCGGTTATGTGAGAGTTGTGGGTGCTGCTGCGCGAAGAAGAGAGTGCGCTGTTAACTAAACTTGCTCTCGCTGGAAACTTGCTCAGTAACTCTTCTGTAGCCGCAGCCGTGTTGCTGAGGCTGTAACTCACACACTGCCCTGAGTCTGGGAAATAATGCGAGTTGGGAGGTACTGAAAAGAGTGTGTCTGCTAAACAACGTGCACTCGGAGTTGGGAGTCATGGAAAAGAGGAAACTGGTCCCTAAAAATGGGTCGTGCGACTGTTTCTAAGGAGATGTCCAATGTTTGGAGGAGAAAAAAGTCAGCAAAACAAAACAAACAACCCTTCCAAGAACAAAACGGGCCACATCAAAATGAATTAATTGAAAGTAGGCATCTGCTAAAAACAGCAAGACATCCACGGGAATAGAGATACCCACTGCTAAAATTGTTACTAGCTTGGCTTCCCGAAGAATTGTTCTTAGCTGTGTTCCATGTGGTATTGTGAGTATTCAGAACAGTTCAGGTGTGTTAGTGGTCCAGTCCTGGCTACAGAATTTGCAGTTGTAGCCTTTTTCAGAGTGAGAGGAGAACAGTGCTACAAAGGTGTCTGCACTCTGCTACAGTTCTGTGCTGAGGTGGACAGGAATGGAGAGAAAACAAAATTTGTATTATACTAGAGTGTCAGGAGAGACTTTTTATACACAATTCCCTTTACATTTTCACTTTCAACTTTGCTCAGAAAGATGGAGCTGCTCTTTGTGGGACTTAAAGGCTTTTAAAGGTTGATGCCAATACTTCATATTTGCTCTAAAAACCTGTGAAGAGCAAAATTTATCAACTGGCCTTACAGTAATAAATATTTCCCTCCCTCCCAACTCATATTTCTAATGTCTATTTTAGCCAAACCTGAGCAGATCCTGGAGGTGATGATATAATCTGGAAGAGGTGACAAGAGAAGCTTGGAAGGGCTGCAGCAGTATTTTTTGTAGTACAGAGTCAGGAGTGATAATCCAATCACTTCTGTGATCTCTAAGAGGTTGTCCCATGTGAGAAAATAGGTGTGATAGAGGAAGAATGTTTTCTCACAGCTTCTCTTCAGAGTTGCTCATAGAACTGGGCAGTGGGTGTTGGGGCAGTTTTAAATCAGAGGGAGAAGGACTGACAGGAATGTACTATTTTCCACTGCTTTGAGCTTTGTCTTTTAAAATACTGTAACTTTATGGGACAGAGAAACTGTTGCTATTTTTATATCCTTAACCTTGAGGTACTGCTAGAAGTGTAGTACCTTCATGTTAGGAAGAGCTTTGCATGTAGATATAATGTTTCTCCTGAAGAAATGAAGTCTAATTTACTACAGCTCAGGTCACTCTCATTGGTGTTGAAAATTTTTAAAATACTTTGTTAGGTACAACTCAAAGCAGAGAAACCTTAGCAGTGCTTATTTCATCTTACACTGGAGAGGCTTAAAATCCTTTAGTTCCCCAAAGGCTCTGTGTGGGAGATCCCTGACATGGAGTTGCACTAATGTATATCAAACTTTGGAATGGAAGAGCCTGATCTCTTCAGACACCTCTTACGTAACTGATTTATGATGTGCATTGTGTAATTAAGGGAAAGGTGGTGAAATTCCATGTTTATGGGGATATTTCACACCAGTTTGCTACAGCAATGTAGGTAGAACTAACCACTGATTCCAGATCTGGCCTGTGGCTTTAGCAAGAGCTGACAGGAATGTGCATCCAGGTGAATGGCAGCAGCACTTGATCCATTTGGATTTTTGAAATAGTTCTGCTTTTTATTTGTTGGGTTTTTTTTTTAATACCTTACAAATTTTGCATCCTGTTAGTACAGCCCTGGTTTATTAATAAATTGGATGTGTCTCCTTCAAATGACAGTGCCCACTATTGCTACCCTGTCACACTCATGGGGCAGTGTCAGCACCACACCAGTAAGCTCCAGCAACATTTCTTAGGCAATTCTGTCACTTCAGTAATACCAGACCTGACCACAATTTTGGACTCTGCTGCCAAGAGATGGTAATAACTGTAAACTTGTTTTTCCTGCTGCTTGAATTGCCATTTCTTTGGACATCTCCATGCTTGGCTCTGTGTGCCCCTGCAGAAATGAAGAGTTGGGTTTCATGCTCTGTCAGGCCATGCAGGATGATTGCTCCAGAGAATCAGGAATAATAATATTAATGATTTACTTCCATTATAAAATTAATATTCTGTTCATACACAAACTTGATACTTGGTGTGATTGTAATTCAAGCTGTCAAGCCCACGAGAGAGCAAGCTTCACTTTGATAGCAGAGTTGCTCTGTGTTGCTGAAATGTTTCTTGCTGGTGTTAGGCCTGTTCATGATGATTTGAGGATGCTGAAGATGTGATTAAAGGTTCATAAATTAATGGTTTTTGTTGCAGCAGTGGCCGCATCGCGGCTGTGCCGCTCAGCGCAGCTCTGGACGGATTTAAGTCACAACTGGTCTTCAAAGAGATTGAAAAGAAGCTCCAAGAGGTACTTGACTTATTCTCTTACCTACAACAGGATTTTAATTGGTAACAATGTGTGTGAAACTTGATGGGAATAAATAACATCCCTCACTTCCTCAGCACTGCTCATTGAAACAAATGGTACAAATTTGGTTCTGCTGGGCCAGAAACCTTTCTACCTGTGCCATGATTTTAAATTACTTTTTTCACATAGTTCCTACCTGCATAAGGCTATTTCAGTGAAGGCAAGTTTAGACTGTACATGAAGAGCTTGCTAACACGAGAGACTTTGTGTCTGTTGTTGGGTGCTCCCTTTGTAAGTGTGATTAGAGGAAGAAATCACATTTTGTCAGACTTCCATCAGGACAAGGCTGCTAGGACTGTGGTAATTTTTCTTAGTTTAATAGATTTTAATCTAGATTTTAGTATAGATAGTCATAGTTTGAGTTTTTTGTTTGTTTAGATTTTTTGGATGGTTGTTTAAAGGATGACTAATGGGGGATACTTTTATATTAGTACAAACGGTAAAGGTTTTTAAATTACTTTCTGTTAAATTCAAACTATCTGAAAATTATGTTGAAGTAAATTACTAACTTTCACATCACCTGGTCATTACAGGAAGGAGAGCAGTTTGTCAAGAAAATTGGTGGAATTTTCGCCTTCAAAATAAAAGATGGTCCTGGTGGGAAAGAAGCAACTTGGGTAGTAGATGTGAAAAATGGTAAAGGCTCTGTGGCAGTTGATTCAGGTCAGTGCTCCTGTATTACGTCAGCTGTACAAAACACACAAAACTAATGGAGATAAACTCATATTCTTTTTAAGCTTTAATGAGCAAAAGTTATGTAGAGCTACCTTAATTAATTTTAAACTTTTCTTATTGTTGACACTTTTCATCCAGGATGTTTTGGACCGAGAGTTAAATGTCTTCTACTCTGAATCTATCTAGAGATAATTGTGTATTTTCTTAGAGGCTCCAGGCAGATCTGTCATAGACTTCACAGGAGTCAGAATGAAATATAAAAAAGTAAAATTCAAACCTTGGGGATTTTGTTGTTCTCACCTCTTAAAATTTGGGCCAGAAATGTAATTTGCACCTGTTTTATTTCTCAGTTTATTGGAGACATTGGTAGGTGGTGAGCTGGTCTGTCTTGTCAGGTTACTTCTCTGCAGGTAGTTAAGCAACAAAACTTCACTGATTTCAGTGCTGTACCAACTGACAGAAACTGCAAGTTCCATTTTAAAAAAGACAGAAATAAATGAGACACAGACTGAGGGGTGGTGAGGAGCCCCATGAAAGTATCAGAAACACAGGATTTGTGCCCTTGTCATGAAGGTGTCTTGGCTCATGTCAGAAGTCACACACCCCAGTAAGGCAAATAAAAAAACAAAGACAAGAGTGTGTCCTCAGAGTCTCATCTATCCATGAACCTGCATCACAAACCTTTTAGTTAAAAACAGGACAGGGGATTTGATTTGGAAATTCATTGCTCTAAGTTATTATAAAAAGAAAGGCACTGTTTTCTGTTGCATGCACAGTTTATCAAATATTTCAGTTTAACAATAAGATGAGTGTAGGAAAAGATGTGTGCAGGTTTTAGCCCTTTGGTATATCTATACCACTTTATATTGGAGCTTATTAAAATAATTTTTCAGCTTATTTTTAGTAGGAAGATCCTAAAAACTTCTGCATTTTAATTAATTCAAATGGGTGCTTTTAGAATGCACATGTTGTTCCCATTGGAGGAGAGGGCAGGAAATGCCTGGAATGTCAGTAATGAATATCTTCGGAGTGTCACAGGGGAAAACTCATCTATTCTGATTTATCTTAATACTAGCAAATTTAAACTTGATAAAACTGAAAGGCAACTGTCAATGCTTGCAATCAACATTCTGTCTGATATTATTATTTTTTTTCAAGGAATAAATTTGCTTTCACAAAGGTCCATCTTCCTTCAGTGTTGGTCTCTTGCTGTTATTTTATGATGGCTCTTGGATGTACTTAGGTACCATTTTGCTAACCTGTAGTATTAACAGATTCTTCATGGGGTTGCAGCTTCTATTACTGTTTTATTTCTAAGTTTGAATCTTCACAGTCAACTCTTCCCTTGCAGATAAGAAGGCAGATTGTACAATCACAATGGCTGACACGGATCTGTTGGCACTCATGACTGGCAAAATGAATCCTCAGACAGTAAGTGCAGCAAACATGGGATGATAAGAGGACTGACTTGTTCTGAATGTGTTTACATTGAAATTATTTAAATAAATCCCCTGCTCCAAAACTGCTGTGTCTGATCTGAAAAATGACAATTCTTGACCTTGTCTAAACAAATTGGCCAGTATAGGATTAATCAAGAAAGACAGTTTCTGCTCTTCTGAACAGGTACACACTATCCTGTAGGTAATCCAGAAGGGGGATGTAATAGTTCTTGGTTTGCAGAGAACAGAGGGAATTCAGTGTTTGCAGTGTGCCATAAGAAAGGAGGAATGTGGACCCCCTGGAGCACTTTATGCTGGCGGTAGTGTAAGGAGTGATCTTGATGCCGAAAAACCAGAAACTGAGATTAATCCACTGAATGCCTGTGATTAGTTGGGGTTTTTTGTTTGGTTTTGGCTTTTTTTATTCCTCATGTCTGCCAAAAGCAGTCGTAGTGTATGAGTAAAGCAGATGTGTAAGTTTATGTGCTGTCCTTCTAAATTTGAAATGCTCTGGGTAACATTCTTTCAAGTTTTTGGTCTGCTAATCACAGGGTAAATAAGAATTTTCACAAACTGAAGTGTGTCTGGGAGAAGTTTGAAGGTAAAATACATTACAGAAATGTTGTAATGTACAGGTAGAAAATTTAGAAGCAACTGCAGTTTTACACCTACAGTTTGGATATTTTAGTGCATGTGCTTCACCTTTTTACAAGGTTTGGAGGAGAAAAATCAAAATCTTCTGTATATCTGCTTCACAAACTAAATTTGCAAAATTGAATTGATCAGTAACAAAACCAGTTAAGGATTTGAATTGAGAAATAAGTTGTGGCATCTGCTGTACACTGTGACTTTATGATCTGCAAATGAATTAATCAATTGTCTTATATGAACACTCAGCACCAAAACATGGAGTGTCGTGCCCTGCTCTGTGTGCAGATCCAGGGTTGGGATAATCCAAGAAACAAGCAATACCAAGTTTAGGTGTCACAAATACAAGAATACAACTTCCTCAGTTTACTGTTCTACCATCCAGTGCCAGCAAATGCATTTATCCCTGGATGTGAGGTGTCTGCTGGAACTGTTGGAATTATCAAACCGCGCATCCGTAACTCTCTGGGGGGGTGCATTTGGGGTAATGTGTTGCATTGCATTTCACAGACTCTTTCTTTCTTTCCAGGCATTCTTTCAAGGCAAATTGAAGATTTCTGGGAACATGGGCATGGCAATGAAACTTCAGAATCTACAGCTTCAGCCAGGCAAAGCTAAACTTTGAGCTCAGTGGAGTAAATAGTCAGTATTTGATGTTCTTGACAAAAATGTAGAATGAGATTAGACATTATCAATAATATGGAGCAGGCTGGGTTTGATTGGACCTCTCTCACCTAAATTCTGTGGTTAGAGACCTTAATTCTCTTCATAAATTCCATCAGTTTCTCTATGGCTAAGCTTGAGGCACTAACTCTTACAAATGATATATGGTGGGGGTTTGTGACAGTTTTCGTTCTAATCAATATGAAAAATTTTATAAAACTTAGGGTTGAATGAGGCTGCTTTCTGTTGTTCACGTTAGTTGGGAAGGAAGTGAGGAAAATTATAAATAGTTTGGCATATCAGTTGAGTGAGTTGCATTTTTTAAAAGCTGTAATGGCAGGTCATACAGATGCTTTCAGACTTCCACTCTAACGAATTTGCTGCTGCTTACATTAAAATAGTCTTGTAAAGGGGATCTCTAGCAACATTTTTTTAGAATAACTGTTAGGAATTTGCTATAAAATACTTTTCTTATTACTACTTTGGAATTAAAAAAGAAATAAAGTATCCAGAAGTAAGCAGGAACTAGAATGTTGAAAACAGATTACGAGTGCCAGGAGAGCAGAGAGGGAGTACAACCAACATGTTACCTGTTTTCTCCTGACAAAATCTGGTGTTGATCATGACAAAATTCTTGTCAGTAACATAAAAGCTTTAAGTTCTGTTTTGGGCAAATGTTTTCTGGTTGGAAGTTTAATAGAAAATTAAATATACTTTTCCTGTTCTTCTGTGTGTCTCTTGCTCAGATTTATAAAAATGGATTTCATGTTAATGTGCTGAACTGACTGTTTTGTTCAGGTTGTCACAAGGGGCACCTGCAGGTGTCCATTGTTTCCTCCTCAGGCATTGTAAGTAGATAGTCCATAAACTACATCTTAGCCCAGCAGATACATCTCACATCCTCATGGGCTATGACTGAGGAACTTCTGAAACTTCCACTTCCCTGGTTTAACTAAAATCACAGTTGGACTCGATGATCCTTGTGGGTCCCTTGCAACTCAGCATATTCTGTGATAATAAAAATGAGCCAATTCAAGCCAATCATTCTGCTTCTCTATAGTGAATGGTGACATGGTGCTGAGCAGTAAGAATGGCTCTACTGAATGAGACCAAAAACCTTTGAAGTCCACTAGATTTCTGACAGTTGATAGCTTAGAAGGAATATTAAGATGGCCCAAACATCTGTTTACTTGGAGTACTTTCCTAACTGCCAGTGATTGTGATTTTGTACTTTTTTTTTCCCAGCTCATAAATTTGAGCCAAAACTGATAGGTCTGGATTGCCTTTCAGGAGTTTATCCAGTCCCTTTTTGAATCCTTGGACAACTTTTTTCACATGGGTCATGAGTTTCTGTACCTACATATCACGTGGAATTAAACTTTATCTTCTACATTGCAGTTTTATACCTCTTAGGTTTTTGTTCATGGGTTTTTTTCATGTTTGATGGTGTTGGTTTGTTGGTTTTTGATTTTTTTTTAACTGGAAGAAACCATGAACAGCTTCAGAGGGCTCCTGGTGTTTATAGTCTTGCCCTGTCACCGTCGGGCTTCACAGCTCAAAGAGGACATTCTCCTTAACTGTGTCACATGGAGACACCCTTGTGACCTTTTGGCCCTCCTGGTATCCTTCCTGTATGCTGCATTCCCATTGTCCTGTTAAAAAGTTTTCTAGATACAAGGGCATTTTCTGCTTTTATTTTTCTTTCCCCAGTTGCTTTTCTGACCACTCCTAGTTTTAAGATTATGTTTTCTTAGATCCCTTAAGATCATTTCTTTCCTGCTGACTCAGTGCTTGTTTCTGCCCTGTGAAACTGAAATATTCTTAATTATTGCTCCATATGCTTAATTTATACTGAATTTCTGCTGTCTTTTGTGGTCCAGGCACTGGGTTTTCAGACCTGCCTGCAGCTCTTGTGCTCAGCCCGGGGCTTTAATATGTAGATGAATCAACATTTGTCACCCCACTGTTCATCTTCTTTTGCAAGGCATTAGTTTTCTGTTAAATAGGACAGAGATGGCCTTGCTCCACTGTAAACTTCTTAAAATACAGTCTGTTCATATGAATCAGGTTTCCTCTTGGGTATTGTTTGTTGACTTATCCAAAGGATTGGAGTAGACAGTGATGTCTCCAATTAAAGCAGTGTTAGCTCTCAATAAAATAACATTTGTCAATGCACCCACTGCTTTTTTTTTAAGTTCTTGCCATTTGGCTTTGGGTTCAAATAAAGGGGAATTATGGGATTGCAGCAGTAATTTTGTACTGAAAACAGTTTGTTCCTCCTTTTGAATCACTGATACTACCAAAGAGCTCTGAGTAGATGTCTGTTATGCAAGCTCAGAACATGCCTTTTTTAAGAATTTTGAGCACAAGCGTATTTTTGGCCTCTGTTTAATTAAAGAAGCAAATGAATTTTGAAGTATAAATAAGCTAACATAGATCATAAGAGTCCATGCCAATAACGGTTTAAGTAAGATGTGCTCAATTGCAGATTGAGGTAGTTTTTTTAGAGGGGTGGGGGGAAAGTTGCACAGAAATACTAAGAGAAAAAAAATGTGCAAAAATAACATTGTTTGCTGCCAAGCGAGAGAATATACAAGTTTGGCCGTCAGAGAAATCTCTGGGTTTGGACAGGCCCGGGGCTTTCAGGCTTGAGCCCTTGCAAATGTGACTGTAACAGAAAGAATCCCAGATGAGATGCTCAGTTCCCAGCAGCAGTAGCTAGAGGGAGCAGTGCAGGGTTAGCACAGTCTGCGACCGAGAGAATCAGTCAGTCCTGCGTTTCTCCTGCAGGATTTAAGATGATGGAGTAAAGGACGAAGTTCCATATTTACCACGTCTACCAATTAATGTCTTATTTAGACATTTGTCTTGCATTACTTCTTCACTTTCAGCACCTTCTTTGTGTTGTAAGTTGCTGAGTAATTTTTAAATATAATATGTTCTCTGATTTTTCTGGAAGTGAGGGGGTTGTGGTTTTTTCTGAAAACACCAGATCCTCCATTAACATTCTGCAGGCTTAGAATATGATAACTTTGAAAAAATACATTTCACAGTGGATAAAATAATTTACCCAGTTCATCATGAGGAAATAGGCAAAGCTCTGTGGTGCAGAACAGTCTTTGCCATTATTAAGTTCTGTTACTCATTTTTTGCATAAGTCAAAGCATTACCTAAGTTTGTACCATTTTAGAAATCTTGTTACAAAAGTTTTCTTTCTTGCTCCCTAATGCTCTGCTGACCAGGCAGCATCAAGCCCCTTTTCTCCATCTAAAATCCTCTGGTGAATACCCTTTGCAGCTCTTGGTTTGGGGTTTTCTCAGACATGATAAATGTGATCATCATTTGACAGCCAGAGGTGCTCTCAGGTTGGCAGGTGTATCTTACCTCTGCTTTCTTCTGTAAAATTTGTGCTAATTCTTGCAGATAGGAATGTTCATTGTAAAGAAAAAAATAAAATGTGTTTCATTGCTGCAGGAGAAGCAAATGGTTTGTCAGGGTTGGAGCCAGTGAGCACAGTGATGCCTGACTCAGCAAATCTGGCTTGCAGGAATTTGACTGGATGTTTTGGTTTTGGAGCACAGATTTTATTTTTAAACTTTTACTTGAGTTTTGTGTTCCAGCCCTCCTGCTTTGCCTGATCACACATAGGTTCAATGCAGAGCAGTACACTTTTGAAAATGGGTATGGTATCAAGAGAGTGATTGCTGCTTTTCTTACATTTGAGTCATTAGAAGAAAGTCCTTTTCAAAAGAAAATGTGCTACTTCAAGAAATCTCAGTTTCTGTGTTGATCAGGATAACAAATAGGAATTCATTGCAAAATTCTGAATTTGGGATATTTGCAAGAGAGCTCTCTGGATAAATGAGGCACATCCATGGGCAACTGAGGCAGCCTGGGGGGAGCAGGGACTGCAGCTGTAGGTTAGTGTGTGGGACTGTCCAGACCCCTGGAAATAACTCCCTGGGGAGTGTGATCCATGTCTAGTACAGGTGGTCAGAACTGCAGGTGTCAGAAGGGGAATGGACAGTCTGGCAAAGGGCACCATCCTGGCTTTCCCTGTGGAAAGCAAGTCCTGGTTCATGGTATTGTGGGATCCCTTTGGTGAGGAGCAGAGGGATGAGCTGCTCAGAGTGAGGAGGTTGTGACCAGCTGAGCATGGCTGGTGACAGCTGGGCTAAAGAGCTGGTTTTTGGGCAGTAGATCATTTCAGGCTGCAAAAGGATGGGATAAAGAGACTTGACTACATCTTCCCTCTCACGACAGAAGAAAATTCCGATAATCACGAGGCTGGTTTTGTCCATTTCCCATATGCCCAATTCATCTGAGGTCAGATTAAACTCTTACCTCCTTGGAACAGGAAATACAGGGCTTCCTGTTGCACAGAGCTCTGAGCTGCCTGTCAGCTCTCGTTAGACAGAAAAGAGTAAGAATGCAATTAGCCTGCTGGATAAAAGGCAGGGAAAAGTCCCTTAACTACGAAAAATCAACACTTGAGGAAGCAAACCACATGTGGAGAACAAATGCTGGAAAAAGCCCCGACTGTTTGGAACAAATGCCTTTATTACTTAAATAAACAGCAGCGTAATTTGTTGAAGTGACAGTGTGAGCTGTTCTGTGCCCTGTATCTGTAAGAAGAATTCACTGCTAACTTGAAAGCAGATGGTTTTATATGGCCCTGGGTGGGTTTTCTGGGAAATATTAGTTCTATACTGCCATACAGGAACAGAAATATCCTACTAATGCTGCAGCAGGCTAAAAGGAACAGGGATAGTGTAAAACAAGTATGAAATATGCTGTGTCTGTAGCCCATATTTCAGGTAGATTAAAAGCAGTCATGGATTTTTCATTTTTTTTAAACATCCTCTGGGAGAACAGACATCTTAAAGTTCATTGAGATCAGGACACAGATGCCAATAGGCTCATAGCCAGGCTCTGTTGTGCATTCTTAGGTTTGAAAAGTACTCCCCTTCCTGCTTTGGAGACAAAACCCCTTTTATTCCATGTGTTTTGATTATTCATTTTTTGAAGCAAATGACGGCAAGTTACTTAAAAGAATTTTAAATGGTCTTTTTTTCTCTCCTTTCAAGTAGAGGCACGATATCAGCACATAGCAGTGGTCACCTCAGCAACCCCAGTATTTCTGTAGAGTTTTAAGCAGATAAATAAGGATGAGAGTAGAGACCATTTTGTAACTTCCACCTCCTGAATGCCTCCTGCCTCACTCCATGCTGATCACAGGTGAGCTGGTGCCTGTAGAACCACTCTTCTACATAGAGCTGCTTGTACCTTTTGTTCTCTGCCATGCTGTTGTTTGACTGTATGTCTGTTACCTGAGTTAATCATATCACATCTAAATTTAGCCTGTAATCTCTTTAGGACACTGGCAGTAGTTGCAAAGTCAGAGCTGAGCAGGTCTCACGTATGTTGCCTACTACTGCAGCTTGGCCCTGTGGCTGATGCTGAGGTCTGCAGGAGTATCTTTGAAATCTAAGAGCTTGGGTTGGCAAAGCTTGTCCTTGACCTCTGCTGGGGCAGTGCAGGAGGTTGGGCCCTGCACAGAGCCCTGTGTGCCAGGCCCATTGCAAAAGCACTGGCTGTGTTGTGGCACACCCTGTCACAGCTGCCTCAGCAGTTGGGTGCCCCAGGACCTGGTTCTCTGCCATCCGTGATCTGCAGAAGTAACTGTACCAAAGTTTAAACTGAGTCTTCAGATTTTAAACCTGAAAATGTTTCTTCATGCAGGCTGCAGGCACCACTCACAGCCAGCAGCAGGGAACATGCAAGAATGCAAAGACTCAAGTTGACTGGAGATGTTTCCTGCAGCTGATTCTGTGCTGGGGGTCTTGCAGTGGGAATCTTTGCTCTGGAAGCTCCAGAAGGCTGCAGTGAATGAACAGAGACAGGTACAGTGGCTGCTGAGCCCATGTACCATGGCAGGGCATAGCCTTTGGCTCAGGGGTGGGTCAGAATGCCTTTAGATAAATTGGACTCCAGCTGGATGATGGAAATGCAGCACTGGGCCTGGAGACGGGAGATTGTGAGTCTGGGATACGTTGATGTAGGAGGATAAGATGTGGAAGAAGTGAAAGCTTTGAAAAAATGCCCATATAGGTAATTTGTAGCACAGTGTTAAGTGTGTGTTACCTTTGCATGTGAGATAATACCTGCTGTCTAGTCCTGGCTCTGTGCTGATGGATAATCCTGGGCTGGCTCTGACACTTGGGTGCCTCTGTTCCCCCACCAAAGGAAGCACAATGCCCCTCTTCACAATGTCCTGTACTACCTCTATATGCTACTTGACAGCTAATTACTACACTTACACAACAAAAATCCAGATAAAAATGCCCTTCTGGGGAAGGCTAATGCTGCTTTCTTCCTCTCCCTTGTGGGCTGCTCTGGCATCAGTAGTGAGCAAGATGATCCCCTTCCTCCTCCTCCTCCTTTCTCTCTGCAGACTGGGATGAGGTGGGGTGGGCCCCCAACATAAGCAGAGTTTTTCTCCTCCCTGCAAAAACTATTTACATTTTGTTGTATGGACTCAGGGTACTGTAATACAGAAAGGGTAGCAGGAAAAGGTGTCCTGCATCTCTGAATCACTAAGGAAAAGCAGTCAGCTTTGGTTTGTTTTTATTTTTGTTTTAGTAAAAACACACTTCCCACTCTTAACTTTTGAAACTTCCACGTGGCACAGAGGGGGATCGGTTCCAGTTGATATAAGCCTGGATGAAGAGAGGGAGGAAATAACTTAATTGCTTTAGTTCAGCTGGAGTGGAGAGGAAAGAATCAGTGTCCCTTTTTTGGAATTCAGCAAGAAGATTGTGTTGTTGGTGAGGACAGATCCCCTGCAGGTTCTGTGGAGGTACTGTATGGATTCTGGGGGCATGCGCAAAACAGGTGGCTATATGTTTAAAATAGGAACTCTGCTGTCAGGGACAAAAAGCTGTGTTGCTTTCTTGGAAGTATTGCTGCACTTGGAGCATACTGTGTTATCAACAGGGTGTTTCTGTGCTTTCACCAAGAGGGGGGAAAATAAGGAATGGGACGCTTCTGGGCTGAATAGGGGGTGTGTGTGATGGAAGGTTCTGATGTTAGTGCTGTAATGTGGGGCTTAGAAGATAAAAAAGAGATTGGGTAGATGGGATGTTACAACAAATTTGGGGACTTTGCCTCTTAAACATCTGTAGTTTCAGCCCGTTGATCCCTGGTCCCTGAAGATCAGTTGATAGGTTGAAAACCAGGGAGAGTTAAAAGGGAGGGAGATGAAATGCAGGAAAAACTGCTGATCTGTCACTCGTAGCTAATTTGAACCAGACCCCCAGAGAATGGGAGGACATTCCCACCTGGGATTCAGATTTTGGGTTGAATGCAGCTAAAATCAAAGATCTAGTCCCAGTGCAGCTCCAGTCTCCCGCAAGGAAATGCAGAAGCACAACCGTCTCTGTTCTCCTCTGCCAATTCCAGCACGCTGGCTTTTGGCATCCTCACGGAGCCTGCAAATTGTGTTGACAAAAAGTAATGGGAGATTGTTTATTTCCCAAGTCTTTATATTCAGTCAATAGCTGCTTCCTCTTTCCTACTCACATTTTCCCATATGGTGACTTTGGAAAATTCCTCTCCGATTTCGTTGGGAAGTGCAGGAGGCTCTCGTTGGTAGAGGGTTGCCTGTTGCTCTCTAATTCTGCTGCTCACATCTGGAAAGGATCTGGCTTGGAAAGGGGAGACTCGCTGTGAGCTCAGTGCATGTCACTGACATGGCATGAGTGAGGGAGCCTGTGGGGGCAACAGAAATGTTCTTCTCCATTCAGCTGAGTTCTGACAGCAAAGGTGAGTTTTTCAGCACTTTATTTGTTTCAAAAGCTGGATTGTCAGAACCTGCAGCAGCAGCAGCAGTCTGCCTTTCAGCTGCAGCTTTTAGCAAGGATATTCAGTGTAACAAACTCAGTTAACCTGTTGATTTTGAAGAATCCTCCCATTTTGTGGATGTTTTTCCTATCTCTGTGTGTGTGTGTCCTGTGAGAATGTGTGTGGATGATAACAGATAACAGAGATGAGATACTTTGAAAGAGATTCCGTTGTTTATTGAGGTAACTGTGGTCACTGAGAAGCATTCAGTAACTCCTAAAACTGCAGTTTACCTCTGGAGACTGTGTCTTTTGTAGCACCCTGTCTCTGGTGCTGTGGGGCACCAAAGGGCAGGTGCCAGTTCTGTCTGGACTCAGAAAGATGCAGTGCAGAAGCCCCTGAGCTGGTTTCAGGGTCCCTTCAGTCTCTGGGTGGCAGGACCTGATCCAAAGCCCACCTACAGCCAGGGAAGAGGACTGTTTCTAGTGGGTTTTGAGCTACTCCTTTAGAAAAGTTTCTTAGTAAGGCTTTGGATCAGGCCCATGGGAATGAGTTGAAATGGAGTGAGTTACCTCAGACTTTCTTTGAACTAAAAATCACAATCATGTCTGGTTTTACTGCCTGCACTCCAGATGTACACAGATGTTCCTGTATCCAAAGTGTCTCCCTGTGCTAGAGCAGCATTCACTCCAAAGGCATTGTAGCAGACAATAGTGTACATTTTGCTGACAAGGGGGTGAGATTGCCTCTGAAATTTTATTGTGCAATAGATAGAATATTTCATGTTAATTTTTTAACATCCTTTCAGCTGCATATGTGGAAAAGTCAGCATGTTGCAAATCTGTAGAGCCCAGTACCAACCACAGTGTAACTGTGTTTGTATTGCTACAGCAGGGCTGGTTGGGACCTGCATATAAAAGATTTTTTTCTTTAGTTTCTTTTGTAAGTATCTATAAGGGTAAGCTGATATATGGGGAAAATACTTTGTTAGAGACCTGAGATACTTTCTGAGATTATTTTCTCTAAGATTTCTGAAATATTTTCTGAGATTAGGTTACCAAATACTAAAGATTTTACTAATCCACTGTTGGCATACTCATATGGCCAGTTTTGATCTCACTGTTAATATTTAGCTGCCATACAAGGAATGTTTTATAAAAGAGAATAATTTCATTATATTCAGCTATTCAGCTATATGGAAGCTGTGAAATAGTGGAGCAGGGGGAAGAGGGATCGATGCTAAATGCTTAAAATCACCCAGAATGTTTGTAGCAAAGACCAGGACCAAAGCAAAACCATCCATGTCTTGGGATGCCCTGCCCTGTAGTCCCACCTGCTCCCATTTCTTCAAGTATAAGTCAGTGTTTAAAGAAATTATTTACAATTTTCATGACTGTGACTGAGAGCAGGATCTGTCCAATGCTCCCCAAGCACCCAGAGTCTGTGAGAGCCCCTGGTGCAAAGCAGCAAAGCCCAGTGGGTGTAAATGGAGATGTGCAGTTCTGACAGCCGCCAGTGTGGCTCTGGGAGGTTCTTGTTTCTGATGCAAAGAAGGCATGTGGCTGGTAGAGGTGAACAGAGTACTTATTACTTATTTCGTGTCATGAATCCACTGTGCCTTTTCACCTTAAAAGATCAGCCTAAGTAAGTCTCATCACTGTTGAATGCTTCTGATTAGAATAGCCAAGAGGATAAAAGACAGGCCATAACCAGCCCTGACTGAAAACCTTTATGTATGAAATCTGAGAAGGGCAACAAATGGGACCGAGGGGGCTGGGTTAGGGCCAGCTGGCTGCTCCAGTCCGTATCCAACTTCTGTTTGGATTATTTTAACCTGCTGCCAGAAAGATAAAAGCTGAACGTGAGCCAGGCCTCTTAGTTCAGATCAGCACTGTCCAAAATCCATAGGAAGCCCGTTTTGTTTTCAGTAGCCATGAGGTTTTGTTGTTGCTCCACGCACGTGTAGCAGCCCCTCCGAGAGTCACTCTTGTCCAGCCTCTGTGTTGTTTAAATAACGAGAAGAGTTTCTCCCTAAGCAAAACTGCGAGGAGCAGTGCGACCGACAGCCACACTGAACTAACATTTTATGAATCTCCGGGGATCACCTGGCGTTTCTCAATATGAAAAAAGCAATAACTAACCGGAGGAATTGGGGCCGGTGTGGGGGATGCTGTGCCCGGGGCCCGCATCCCGGTGCCCAAACCGCGCTCAGAGGGCGTGAAGGCGCCCCGGGAGAGCGGGGCGGGCGCCGGGCTCTGGTCCGGGCCGTGCCCCGGGGCTGACCCGCCGTGCCGGAGCTGACCCGCTGTCCCAGCCCGTCCCCGGGGCTGACCCACTGTCCCGGCCCGCGGGCATGCCGGCGGCGGCCGGGCGCTGCTGGGCTGCCTGGGGCTCCCGGCGCTGCTGGCGCTGGGCTGCCCCGCCCACACCGACACCGAGCCCGAGCCCGAGGCGGCCCGGCCCCCGCGGCCCGGCCCGCCTGCCCCCCGCGACTGCGGCTGCACCCAGGAGGGCGTCGTGGACTGCGGCGGCATCGACCTCAAGGAGTTCCCGCTGCTGCTGCCCGAGCTCACCAACCACCTGTCCCTGCAGGTAAGGGCGCGCCGTGCCCGCATCCCGCCCTCATCCCGCTCCTCCCTGCTCCCCTCAGCCCCGACCCGGCTGCCCGCAGGGAGCAGCAGGTGCAGCGGGCCTTAAGCTCGACGGATGCGCCTGGTTATCGGCACTAATTCTCTCCCCGCAGATCCAGGGAGGGCGAAAGATACGAAATTTTTCTCTTTAGTCTCTCACAGCTTCCTGAGAAGAATTTTTGTCCGAACTAACAGTTACTGTTTCTGGTGAAGGCCTTTCATTTTGAGGTGTCTTTGAGAAGGATGGGCTAAGTTTCTGGGCAGCACTGCCTGTTAGTCCAGATGCTGAAGACACAGTGAACCTGTGCAGACACAGGGCCAGCCCGTGTTCCCTCGTGTCCCATCTCTCCCTCAGCACACAAACTCAGCAAGAAGCAGGGGTGACACAGCCAGTGCCATCCCTCAACCCCAGTGGCACTGCCTGTGGCAGGGACACTGATGTCATGCCTGCAGCAAATGGTTCCACTCCAGAGATCTCATGTCTTGTTAGGATAAGGACAGGTAAGGTTGTGAGATTCCAGCTTAAGGTAGAAGAAGCAGGATGTCCTGGACTGTCAGCAGGTTTCCATGCTCTGCTGTTAGTTAATTGATCCCTATGACCAGCATTTGGGCAGGTGTCCTTTCCATGGCAGTGCTCTGACACCTGCAGGCGTGGCAGGGCCAGAGCATGGCAACCTTGTGGCCGTGCCTCCTCTGAGCAGTGGCAGCAGTTCCAGGATTTCCAATGCCTTGCTTTTGGTTTATTGCTCCTATCTGCCAGTTCTGTGCAATGGATGAAATGCAGATTTTGTTCAGAGCTTTCCAGTTAGAAAAACTGTAATGTAAGCTGGCACTTTCCTCAGCAGATCTGTCCCAGGCAAGTGCTAGCCATGGCTCCTGCCTCTGCTGCCAAAAGAAAAGCAGCTTTTTGGAGCAGCAGCTGTCACTTTCTGTGCACTGGCCTGGCTTCCAGCACAGCAGGACCTTAACTGGTCCCTTAGATGCTAAAATAGAATCACTCATTAATGGTTAAAATGTTAGTCAGCACATTAATGAAAATCTGATGTCAGTCACCCCTGACAGTGGTACTAGTGAAAGTGAGCCCAGTTTGATGCTCCCTTTCTGTGACAAGTGGCTTTTAAAACAATCCAGGAATAACAGAAGTGATAAACTTGGAAATCCACCATGCCAACCTTGTAGCAGCTGCTCTGCTGCAGCCACAAGGTTTGGCTTTGGCAGATGGATTATGGGCCTTGCCAGGCATAATCTCACTCTGTGTGCTGCCAGTGCATAAGACAGGTATTCCTGGGGATGAGCAGAAGTTCAGGTCTTCCAATGCTGCTAGGTTTGGATGTCTTGTTTTTGATATTTGAGTTTGGCTCATTACAGAGAGAAGTCTTGACAGTGATTTGGCATGGTGGGGTCACTTCCAGATTTTATTGGAGTTCACAGTCTGGGTTTACTGGGATCCTTCTTGGATTACTTTGCTGATGATTAATACTCTCCATTTTCTTAGAATAACCAAATAGAAGAAATCTTTCCAGAAGAACTTGCTCGTCTTTACAGACTGGAAACTCTCAATCTGCAAAACAACAGGCTGACTTCAAAAGGTGAGCTGGCAGAGCCATGGGGTGGACAGAGCCTGTGCCTCCAGAACACCAGTGACACCTGATAAAGAAAGCCACAGAGTGATGGATTGACTTGGTTGGAGTGGTTCTCTGCAAGCCTCACTCCTTTGACCATCACACACATCATGGAGACACTTTATCATCTGAAACACAAGACTCAGTGTACAAGAATGCAGCCCTGCTGAACCAGGAGGAGACCTGGCAGCAGCTCCGTGTGCTGTGGCGTGAGATCTCCTCATCCAGGAAACTCCCTCTGGTCCCACAGGCTCTTCCATGCAATGCACTGGGGAACCAGAAACCTCCACGTGCTCAATGATTTCCTCCTGACTGACCTTGTTCAGTTCAGTCTAGGCAGTCAGTTCGTGTAGTTCAGTCCAGTTCTGTCCTCACTGAATTTGGTATAAATACAAATATACATTGCAAATAAGGACATTTTGACGCTTCCAAAACCATTTTGATTTTAGTAGGCAGGTTTTCCTTGCTTGGTCTTATGCTTATGAGGGAAACTCGATAAGGAGCTAATAAGGAAAGCAAAAGAAACTCAGGAACTGGAGTAAATAGTAAGAAAGCATGATATGGGATACAAAAGATGTAATTGTTGTGCATCACATTAACTTGTGATCCAAATGCTCTTGCTTTCCTTATTGCAATGGCAGAGGACAGCCTTTATTGAGAATGTGGGAATAATATGTGCCTAATAGGTTCAGCCTTTGACATTATTACCTTTGGGCCTTCTTGTTCCTTTCACAAGCTGCAGTGCAGCCCTGAGTTTCCAACATGTTTTGACATGGGAAACAGCTTCACCTTTGACTCCTGGTTATCTCAGTGCCAGGTGAAAGTGTTACTTGCAGTGTTTCCATTGTGACAGCAATTGTGGTTGTGTCATCAGCTGGATGTGGAGTGACTCAGCTGAAAATGAATAATTACTGGGGGAGGATAAGCTCTGAGCTGGTTACTGTGTCGATGGATATCTCTGCTGTGGGGAGCAGGACAAGGGAAGGGTTGTGGCATGCAGATACTGGTGTGATTTTGGCAATGTAGTCCTTCATCAGATCCATTCATTGAGCAACCTCAGATTATGCCCTTGCAAGAAAAAAGATTTGCAGAATCATAAGCAAATTACAAAAGAAACTGCTCAGACAGTGTGGTTGCTGCAAGGGGGGTCTGCCCAGCTCTGCCCCTGACTCCTGCCAGGGGGTTGGCCACAAGCCTTGTATGCTCAACGTTCCTAATAGTCTTCCATTGCTCTTAACAGCCAGTATTGTTTTGTGGCATTTTGAATTAAAAAAAATAACAACAATAGGTGTGACCCAGATTGTTTCAATAGTTCAATCTCATATGAACAATACCTGAGAGAGAAAGCTGCCCCCTGGTTTTTTCTCTCAGAGAGGCAGTAAGGTGCCAGTGTCACTGATTAGTTATTCCTTTTTTTAAGGGTTGCCAGAAGAAGCATTTGAACATCTGGAGAACCTGAATTACCTGTACCTGGCAAACAATAAGGTAAGTGGCTCTGAAGCCTTTCAGAGTTCTTTTCTAAATTGGTTCTGGAAGTTAAATGACCAATTTGTCAATTCTTTTAAAATGTACATACTAAATAAGCAAAATGTGCTAAAGTGATATTCTAATGCAGGGTCATCTAAGGTCAAGACAATCAGTATGTGAAAAATTTAGAGGCTACACATGCAGGTATATTTTGAACACTTATTTCCTTGTGCAAGTGGTGAAAGGTTTCCCTTGTATAGGGAGGTACAGAGAGCCCCTGCATGCATAAGTTACCACTGTCTTCAGTAGGCTTTGTATCAGCTGTATGGAGATTTGTTTTCTGCCTGTATGCAAATAAACTGTGAGGGAATGGTGTGAAACCCTGCCTGTCCCATCAGATGAGGCTGGTTGAAAAATTTGTGAACACACAGGTCTTAGTACCTGTGTTTGAGGCATCGAGATCTGTCAAAGGCTATCCAGTTTTCCCTGACTCCCATTCTTATTAGGTTTGATATGGGGAGGATACCCACACACAGTGAAATGTGCTAGTCAATAATTTATTCTTTTAGCTGCAGTGATAGGAGCTGCATTTCTTTTTCTAATGGAGAGGATCCTGAGTGCTTTCCTATTACTGACCCAAGTTGGATGTCTTGACAGAAGCCCATCTTTCCTGCCAAGGCTAGGAAATGAAATAGCTTCTCACATACCCTTACATCTGGGTGGTTACCATTATAGCTTTCTTTATCCCCAGTGATTGTCCACAAATATTTGTTACAGAAGAAACTGGGCTACCACAGAAAAATATACGTTAAAACATCAGACAGAGCTTCTTTGTCTACGAAAATCCTGCCCTTCCATCTCACCCTCCCTCTCTCTACATATATATTTATGCCTGTATATATATATTATTATCCTCTTAAAATCTGGGACCATTTGATGTTTTTATTAAATACATGTGGCCCCATTTAGGTTTCGGTCAGGCCAAAACACATCCAGAATCACTCCATACAGAAATATATGGAGTGATTGAGAATAGAACCCATTCCTTAGTACAGTAACATTGTGTTCTTTTCTCTCTTTCAAGCACCATTTCCATGTAACAATCTTGGCAGTTAATAACCCCATAAAAGGGAACAAGCCAGGCTGTGAGTAATATTCCAGAACCTTGCACTCCGATTTTCCCTGTGCGACAAAACAAAGTGTTTGGTTTTTCTGGCTCTATGGCAGAGAAAAAAAAGAGTCCCAAAAGAAATTGCCAACATCAGCGAATGTCAGAAGCAGTTATAGTGAGAAGTTGTGGACCCACAAGAATAACACATTTCTATATAAATCCCAAGCCAGGACAAACCAGATTGGCTTCAAACTGCAGGAAACACTGTGGATCAAGTTACTGCGGTGTCTGGAGGAGAGCAGGGATTTGCTGGTAGTTTGCTCCTTGTTTTATGGATTATCTTAATGCATGTTTATCTTCCATTGTGATCCCATCAGACGTAGCTAAATCAACTTTCATTAAACTGGCATAGATGGTCAGAGAAAAGAAATGTAATAGACTGAAAGCCTTCTGTGGGTTATGAGTGCCAAGTACTTCAAGGAAAGAAGGGATGCTGTAGTTTCCTTTCTAATTTTTCACCCCATTCTCATATTTTGTATCTCTCATATAGTATGCACAGTAAAGAAATTTACTATAAGTTGGTGACAGAAGGTTTTGCATTTCCTCGTATCCCCAAAGTGATACGGGATTCACCTGGATCCAGTACTTCTGTTTATATCAAAGCTTGATCTAAGCAAGAAAACCTGTTTCAAAGCTTTTGTATTAACCTTCTGAATTCATTAGTTAACAGTGGATAAAACACTCTCTGCCATATGGAAAGGAAGGTCCAGCAGTAAAGCTGCAAGGAAATTGCAGCTGGAGAAAGTCAGGTTGTTAGGCAATAAACTGGACAAAGCTATTCAGTCAACCTCATTGTTGCTAATACTTATAACAATCCAGCATTAATCCTTCAAGCAGTCAACCAGTGGAATCAGTCTCATGACCAAGTGCTGAAATGCCAAAGCAAAGTCCTGAGCAAGTGAAAACTCTTTCTGGATGAAACTTCTCTTTCTCTTTCCTCTTTCTTGTGGTTCTGATGTCTCTCATTCCACATGTCTGAGCCATGCCCTTTGTTCTGTATAAAAGTTATGACCTAACTGACCATGTTTCTGGAGAAAAGCTTTAATGTGCCACCCTGTATGAAAATGATTAAGTCTTGTTTCCTGTGTCTGAATTCTCAATATTATTATGTCATAGTAGAGACTTATTTGAGGCACTGTCAGACCTTCCTAGTCAGAGATGAGTGCCTTTATCCAGTTCCCTGGTACCACATCTCCCACATCAGGAGACAAGAGATTGCCATAAAGCCAAGAGCAGTACTGTGGCAACTGCAGTAATATGCAGAATGCCTAATTCCACTGCTTACATACATCTGGGAATACTGACAGGAGTGTGATTTGTGGGAAAGGTCTTTTCTGTGTTTGTGACCATTAAACAATTAAGACAGGCTAAGGATGGAGATTTCAGGACAGCTGAAAATGAAGAACAGTAAATAACATACTTTCATCTTTTTTTAAAGAAAGGACTGTTTTATGAGTCCAGCAAATTGGAAGTTCATGGCTGTAGTTCATCAATGCACACTTGACACACTAGATGGGTGTAGACACCCTTTAGATAAATACATAGTTTAAGGCTTGGGTTAGGCAGTTCTCCAATGAAGTGTCTATCCTCTCACACAGTGTTCATATTTTAAATGTTTTTGGTTTTACACTATCATTCATAACCAATTGAAGTTTTATGGTAATAAAAATTTGAAAAATATGTTTTCTCCTCATATAAATCTTGCTGTGCTTTGCTGGCTGAAAGGACCAGGCTCTGTTTCACACAGCAGAGCTGTGAGGACGAAGCTTTACAGATCCCATGAACCTCAAGCTAGAAGGCAGATTTCATCATCCCAGTTTCCTATCCTGATCTCAAAGCTTTAGATGGCAATGAATTCAGTATCTCACCAGAAAAGTTCTCTCCATAGCCCTCCAGAGTGTACATAAAATACTGGGTGGTCTCAGCAATGAACACCTGTAACCACAGGGACTGCACCTGCCCACTGCAACTCAGTGCCTTCTGCTTCTGTGCTCAAGGACTCTCTGTTACACCACTGTATTAATAATTTGTCTCCCAAGGGCTTAATCTTCATGCAAAAATCTATGGGTTCATTTTTCCCAGAAAACTTTCCTCCAGCCTGGATTGTAACCTGTATTCCTGGTTTCCTGGTGAACAACTTTGCTTTTAACAGCCACTAAGTGAACCTGGCTGTTGCTCTGTAAAACTGAGCTTATTTTGATCAGTGCTCTTCACTCCACCAGTTTGTTCAGGTGCACGTGTTTCTAGTGTTATTTTTCAAAATCCCTGATAAAAACAGCAAGAGACCAAGAGTAAACATATTCAATCCTATACCTGTTGTCAACTATTAAGTTTTGGAGACAGAACTTTTCTGTATTTTCTGATACATCACTTGTTTATTGGACAGAGTATCACTATACAGTAGGTTTTTGCTTTGAAGTCCCTTTTGATAACCCAGCATTCCTGTTCTTTGGGAACCTGGATCCTAAATTGCAGAGATCCCTGTAAATGGATGCAATGGCACAGATACACGAAATGACAGTCACCCTCCATGATATGCTTTCAGAAGAGAGTAAGCAGTAGGTCACTGTGAGGTGGGCTGGAGTTTCTTGGCACAGCAAACTGAGGAATTAGGAACAATAACAAGCAAAGTGTTTGCTCTCTGAATAACAATCTCTTGATTTCTTCCACCAAAAAGAGACAGGACTCTTCCAACCAAAACAAACATTCTCATATCTTAGAGCAAAAGTCTGTCTCCTTCCTGGAGAGATTACTGAGTGGGGACAATTTGTTTTCGTTCATGCAATCCACATTCAGTTTAATTTATTTTTGCCCATTTAGTGAAGATAAATTTGCAAATGATTTACTGCTTGTCTAGTACTTGGTTAAAACTTGTTGCATTTAATTTGAATTCCCCTGTATATTTCTTTTCCAGCTAACAGTGGCTCCGAAATTCCTACCAAATGCCTTGATCAGTGCAGATTTTGCAGCCAATTATCTCACTAAGATATATGGGCTCACATTTGGACAGAAACCAAAACTGAGGTAAGGGACAGGGAAGTAAAACAACAGTGTTCTGCCACTGCTTGGATACAACTGGTGGGTGATAAGAAACTATCTGGCTAAACCATGTTATTGCTCACTTGTGTTTTTTGGAGAGAAGTTGACTGTTTATTATTCTCAGCATGAAAGATCAAATAATCTCTTAAACAAACACATTCCAAGGGCTTTTACTGGCTGCCAGACACTTTTGCATATATAAAATTAAATTGTCCCCTTTTCATTTGTGTGTCAGTTAAGAATTGAAAAGAACAGCTTCAGTTTCTCAAAATGGAGATTAATGTTTAGAAATCTCTGGTTTTATTAGACCCCATTCATTTTTTAGAATAAAATGGGGTGGAGAGTGCAGTACTCAGTGCAGGTGAGTATAACTCAATTCCAGGAAAGCTTAGCCCTTGGCACCTTCAGAAGTGGCTCATTCCCTCATTCCTGGTGTCAAAGTCTCTGCTGGTTTCAGGTTGGGATTTGCTCAGCTGGATCCAGTGCAGCACATTGGCCCACCCCAAACTCAGATGCACACAGACCACCTCCTGGGAGACAGGGGCTTTTCCAAAGGGGTTCTGAGTAATCTGTATGGACACTGCAGCATCCAAATCCTGCAAAGACCTTCCAAACTCTGTTGGGAGCAATTTATGCAGCCAAGTTTGGAAGCAGTTAATAGCAGCTGACCCAGCTGAGCCCCTGCAGTCCAATCTTGTGATGAACTGAAGAACTCTCCATTTCCACTGAACTCTTTGGGAGCTGAAGCTCCTCTGCACTTACTGAGCCCTTTTGTCTCCTGGGCTCTTGGAACCTGAAAAGGCTGAGTCACTCACAGATTTCTGGCAATATCTCATGATGAAAGAAACTACATTTATACATGTTTTATTCCTTAATCTGAGGTGCAGAAGCTGCTGTGTTTTGATTTCGTATTGAAATTACTGACTCTTCTGAAGTGATTTTCACACACTCCTATACCAACACTAATTTTAATCAGAATAGGAACTCACTGATTTCAAAGATTGCTGATATAAAATCCTAACATGGTTGCTTCAGTTGTTTTATTTGCCCCCAGCAGAGTTCATGGTCTCAGAGTGACGATTTGGAAAGCAAGATTTTCAGAAAGGCAAATATTTGTGAGCTAAAAGTACAGCTGACCATGCAGGGTAAACAATATTTCCAGTGTGGCTCTGAACTCCCTGGAGTGTGTGATCACACAATTGTATTTCCATACTGAGCCTTTCCTTCCTTCCAACAGGATGTTGCCAAGTTTTCTGCAACTGGTGGAGAATCCAAGAACAAGTTGAAAAAGCCCACTTTGTGCTCTTTTGCAGTTTTAACCTGTCTCTACAAATTTAGCTGCCTGCTGCATCTTGGGGTAAACACAGGAAAGGGAGAGGGAATCAAAGTCAGTAAAAAGAAGTCAAATGAATTCATTTAGTTGAGCCAGTGAAAAGCAGGAATAACCTCATAGGGGTCCGTTGTTTTGTACAGAATTGAAAGCTGTATAAGAAACAATGAATCAATTTTTGAAAACCCGATTGGGAAAACTCTTCTGTGAATATTAAAGATTTAAAGTAAGAAGAGCAAAGGGAAATAAGAAACCCTGTTTCTCTCAATCCCAAAGGCTTATTAAAAACCAAAATTCTTCCAGACTAAATCTGCTGTCTTTCTGTCAGTATCTTTTGCCTTTCTGAGTTCTAGGAGTAGGAGAGAAACTGAAAATTGTATTCATGTGCAGGTTTGGATTTTGAATAGACCTAAATTTCAGAGAGTGTTGGGACCAACCATTTGGTGTTGCATCTATCCTTGCTAAATTAAAGGGCACATTTTAAAAACAAATCCAATTAACTCAAGGAAAGAAGCAAAGATTGAAATTTAGTTTTAAACAGCTTTCTTGTGGAAAAAAAACAACTCCAGATCACACTATCTGTTGAACTTCATCTTTTATCTCCTTCCAATAGATCTGTGTATCTTCATAACAACAAACTTTCAGATGCTGGGTTACCTGATAACATGTTCAATGGCTCTGCTAATGTGGAGATACTCATCATGTCCAGCAATTTCTTGAAGTATGTGCCAAAGAATCTCCCTCCAGCACTGTACAAATTACACTTACAGGTAATGACAACAAAGTTTTGTGTTCCTTTAGGGTTGTGACAAAGTGCTGTGTTGTGTGGGATTCAGCCCACACAGCCAAGCCATTCCAGTGTACTTGGAAACATCTCCAGGCCCATTTTCAGTCTCCTCTGCTGTATCCTCAACAGTTGCTGTCTCCCATGTCCTTGCTTTGTTGTCCATGAGTAACAGTGTGTTTTTGCAAAACACCAGGATGCTCACAGGGGACAGAAATGCTTTTCTGTGTTTTCAGGGTAACGTATTGCAAATGCCTGTGTGGTTGCATTGCTGGTCTCTTCCCTGCATATAATGATATTAATACATAGTAGAGCAAGAAGGTGGGTCATTCTCCATGGCCATCCAGAGACTGGCCTCCCTGTTAAGTTTGCCACCAGTGCTGTTTTTCCTGAAGCTGCTTACCCCCCATGTCCTGGCATTGCTCACTAACTCCTTTCACACAGACACTGTTTCCCATCAGTGACTCCTGTTTGCTACTGACCTGGCAATTCCAACAACACAGTTTGGATCAGCGATTCTCTACTGCTACAACTTCTCCAGCAACAGTGCAATAGCAGAAGTTGTGGTATTAACTACTCTCCAGCATTTTTAATTCCATGTCATCTGATTTTGATAAAAAGGCTTCATCCTGTCTGTGCTGGAGATCCCAGCCCTGTAACAGTGGCAGAGCTGCAGCAGTGGGGAGCCCTGGATCCGCCTGCTCCGAGTGCTGACAGCTCCTTGGACATGGTTAGGCTGGAGTCTGTTATCAGCCCCTGCACTTAGGCAGTTCTCTGCTGCCTCCCAACTCTCTTTTCCCTTGAAGGTTTCACCACTAATTCCTGTTAAAGTCTTCTAGAGAATAGGCTTCTCCAGCTTGAAGAGCAGTAAAGGCAACCAGTCTGATCCTTTAAATCACTGGAATTTCTAAGTGGCATTTAGTTTTATATTTCATTTGTTTCTGCCTGCTGGCTACTCCAAAGCCACACTAAGGCCATGGGAGTAATTAAACACAGGAACTGTACCTCTGGGTATGACATTAATGCTGGAAGGATGGCTGATTCCCAACTTCCAGCCTAATTCTTCTTTATGGTGAAATCTGTCTTACAAGACTTAGAAATTCTGAGCAAACTCCAGAGTTGGTTGCCTAAATTACAGTATACATTGCACATAAGTAGAAGGCTATGAATGCAAAATAAAACTGTCTGGGAGGCACAGGGCAAATTCTGCCTTCTTAGCCCAAAGGTTCCGTGGGGAATCAATAAAAATAGTTTGTATTATTGCAGCCTAGTATTTGTATTTATTTCTTCAGTGGGATTATAACGCCCCCTGAAATATCTTATGTCTAGCCCTTTTGAAGGTTAATTGCCTGTGTTAGCTGAACAGAACCTGAATGTCCTGAGTTGATTCATGCCAAGTAATGTGCTTTGTGCTCTAGAGCAACAAGCTGGAGAAGATTCCCAAAGGAGCCTTCAGTGAACTCACAGGTCTGCGGGAGCTGTACTTACAGAACAACTACTTGTCTAATGAAGGAATGGACAACGAAACTTTCTGGTGAGACTGAGCTGTGCAGTTTGTACCTCTGTGTCTGTGCCTCCTGTGGTACAGTCAAACACCTACTGAACAAAGCACATCATAAAAATCAAATTTATTAAAAGCTGTATGACGTGCATTTCACTGCTAAATCTTAGATACTGCCATCAAAAGCAGAGGTCTGAGTGAGTGGTTGCAGAATAGTTTTATATAAAAGACACAACACTGAAATCAGTGCCAGTCACACCAGGTACTAAGTGCCCTCTGGGTAAAATCACCTAGAACAACGTTGGCAGCCAGCCTCTGTTCTTCCAAACCAGTCAAAACTGAGGTTGCTTTGGACTTTCCAGTTTCTAGGGCAGTTCACTGGAAGTTAAGGCCAGACCTTCATCTTTGCTAAAGCCACTTCTGAGTTTCTGTGAAGGTGACTTGAAAGCAGCTACAGACACAGAGCTGTGAATTCACCTGGCCCAGCTGCACCCCAGTGCAGGGGACTGGAGCAGGCAGGGGTGCAGTGGTGCTGCTCAATAGCCAGATGGCTGCAAAAGCTTTGCTACAAACTGGTGTAACAGAAATAGCCTTTGGATGTCCTAAATTTAGCCTGGGACTTAGCACTCGAAAAGTTAACAGTTATTTCTCTGCTTGTTTTACCTGAAAATCCAGACCACATAATTGGTCCTGCCCATAATTTAGTTCTGTACACTTTCCTGATCTCCAGACATGAAAATGTATCAAACTGTGCTTTCCCTTTCCATTTCCCATTCCCAGAAACCTCCCTTAGTAGTTCACTATATCTGTTTTGAGTCCACCTCCAGGTCATGTTGGACATATAATCTCTGTTAAGAAGTTCCCAAGCTGGGGAAACCTTACAAATTGCAGCAATGAAGTTCTTTACCCAAAGAGTCTATTTGTTCATTCAGAGAATGCTTGGATAGCTGTAAATAGCAGTGTAGTAAGCAGTAAGTAATTTCTGTAATGCATTAGTTCTCACATTTCCTGAACACTTCCTAGTCCCCTGCAGTGGGTTATGTGGTGCCATGCAGATTGAATCTTTGAACTGAGACAGTGACTTGAAATACAGGGAATCCAGGATTCCTCAGTCCTGGCATATAACACCATTGATCCACATCCAGTTGGTATAAGTGGTTGAACTGAGGATTTAATTTAGCTTCAACTGAGACCATGGAATCCAGATTCAGTAGCTTACACAAAGCAGCTCTAGTCCTAACTCACTTCCATAATGCTGGAGGGTCAGGAGAAGTTCACTACCTTAGCCCAGGACACTGAGTTAGCATTTCTGCTTTTCATAAGAGGAACATTTCATCATCTAAAAAGCAGACCTGCTTTTCAGTTTCAGTATAGCCTTTCAGAGAGACAGAAATTACTCCTGCTCAGGCTTTGTTTCTGTGAAACCAAGACCTAAATTCTGTGCTCTGATGGCACTCCTGTGGTACCTTCCTCATGGTCTTTCTTCACTGAACTTGCTCATGTGTTGCTGTCTGTGGTGTCAAATGAGAGAACAGTGACTGCAGAACTCAGCCCAGTGGCAGTTTGGATGTCTGTGGACTGTGGCAGGTCCTCTGGCTGGCGTGGCTGGGGAGCAATAGCAGTGCCTAGTCTGAATCCCTAATGGCAGTACAGGAGCTCCCTGTTTTGCTGTGCACATCAGTCACACCATGAGACAAAAAGGGCAGTCAGTAGTGGGAGCTGTCCTGGGTAAAAAGACTCTAAAGCAAAGACTGTAAAATCCTAGGGGAAGTTGGTTATCATTTCACCTTGCCAAATCTAAATAGAGAATGTTTTCTTTCCTTCTTTCCCAAGGAAATTGTCCAGTCTTGAATACCTGGATTTGTCCAGCAATAACCTCTCACAAATCCCAAGTGGTTTACCTCGAAACATCGTCCTCCTCCACCTGGAGAAGAATGCAATTAAGGTGATTGACAGAGATGTGTTAACCCAAATTAAGAACCTGGAGTACCTTCTGCTCCACAATAACAAATTAAAAGCCCGAGGGATTCACCCATTAGCCTTCCAGGGCTTAAAAAAGCTGCACACTGTCCACCTGTACAACAACATGCTGGAAAGGATTCCCAGTGGGCTGCCCCGGCGTGTGAAAACACTTATGATCCTTCATAACCAGATCTCTGAGATCAACAGGAATGACTTTGCTACCACTTACTTCCTTGAGGAGCTGAACCTGAGCTACAACAAGCTCAAAAGTCCCCAGATCCATCGGGAGGCCTTCCGTAAGCTGAGGCAACTAAAGTCCTTGGATCTTTCTGGAAACAATCTCCACACAGTCCCCTTTGGCTTTCCAAAGAACTTGCAGGTCCTGAAGCTGAAGGAAAACGAGATAAGCATCATCCCAAAAGGGACTTTGTCTGGCATGACAAAACTGCGGGAACTGTATTTGAGCAACAATAAACTGAAAGTAAATTCAATTTATTCAAGAGCTTGGAGAGAACTCAGCAGTCTCCAGGTAGAAACACCACCTTCTCTAATTGTTGTAGTGATGCTGATGTCCTTGTCTGTCTGCCTAAGCCAAACTGCATAACACCAGTTCTAGATGTGCTTGGTCCTCATGTTCTGGGCTTGCATTGTAAGAGCTACACACTCTGTTTCTAGATAGAAATGATGTGCTGTTGTGCCAGAGGTGGGTACCTCCCACTGCTGGCCAGGGCATTGGCCCACCATGTACTGCTAATTCTAGGAAATGTAAAGATAGCTTTGTTTCTGAACCCTAACAGTGTCCTATATTTTCAGATAAACATTAGTGAATGTTGTCATTAAGACTGAAATTAGGCCTTTCAAATAGCTTGTCTCCCAAAAGATTTAAAATCAGCTCTGAATAGAGACAGCAGGAGGAAGGAATGCATAAACAAAAACACTCTTAATTCTCAAAGCCCCCACATCAGCTTATGGTCAGACAGGCCAAGCTGTAGGATTTAGCAGCTCAGCTGGCTAAGGCACCTGGATAGCAGCTAGGAGGTCTGGATTCAATCAGCAGTCTTCTCATTTGCTTAATTGTTGGAGAAAGTTAAACACAAACCATAAGGCAGGCTGGAACAATCAGATTTGTGCTGTGCAAGATGACCTTTCACAATTGTTACACTGGCTGAAGGATTTGTCTGCATTTCCTTTTAGGCAACAGCCCCTTTCCTGCAGTGAAAGGTATTACCTCTGCAGCCACTGCGGGTTCATATGGTCACTGTGCAGGCAAAGGGTGCACATCTCAGAGCAGATCAGGAATAAGGGACATGGAGCATATGTCACACTGGCCCCAGTGTGTGTTCAGACAATCCAAACGTTAATCTGTGTGAACATTTCCCTTTCTGTTGTTTCTGGAACTAAACAATACCTTGTTTTTCAGTTAATATGAATCAGCAATGCAGCAACAGTATCTGCAGAGCTGTTGGTTTGCATCAGCTGCAGATTTGATCCATGGTTTAATAATACACTTTGCCTTTGTTTGATGCCTCACTTATGTATGTGTGTGTGTGTGTGTGTGTGCATGCAAATACACCTAACATGAAAAGTAGTCTGGAAGGAAGATGCTGTTGAGAATTACAGCTGCTTGGATTGTTTTTCTGCAGTACCTTAATAAAAATATAGGTTATTTTATTTTCAAACAAAATTGGGTCATGAGACCTGTTAGGCAGCTTGACTTGGCTGGAATAAGCTTTCATTCTTGTAGGGCCCATTCCAGCTACTTCGTGGCACTTTTATTCTACTGTCACTCCCTTGTCACTCCTCAGTGTCAAGCCAAAGTAACATGTTGGAGAATCAAACACTGGCCCTGCAGTTGGACCTACCCCACAGCAAACCCCATTCACATCAAACAAGGTTCAGATAATAGCACACACTTAAAATTCTGTGGGGCTCATGGTGAATTTTTGGCTGGTGCTTTTCTTTGGAACAGTGTTCCTGTTGGTTAGTTGTTTCCATTATAGTTATAGTTGAATATTTTTTAGCATTAAGGGCTTAACTGTGCAAGTGGTTTCTGAGTTGGTGCAATGGAGTGCATTTGACTGATAACCAGCACATAAGATCCTGATCGTGCAGGTACTTAGTAAAGGCTTTAGTCCTCACTGTTTCCATGGAAATCACTGGAGACTTTCTGCAACTGCAAAGCAAGACTTTTACATAATGCACTTGGCAGTGCTGGGCTAACAGTTGGACTCAATGATCTTAAAGCTTTTTTCCAACCTAAAGGATTCTATGATTCCATGATAATTGTTTGCCAGACTGGCATTATGTGGGGAATAAAAACACTGGAATCATGTTGTTTGCAGAAGTGTAGCTTTGAATAGTGTGTAACTAGTGTGTGTCAGCTTGGTGCTATGGAAATGCTGCAATACAGGATAACAAAACACTGCTATTGATCCATTCTCTTGCATAAAATTAAACAGAGGAGTGATAACGACCTTTAGTCCTGATGTCTCCCTCCATGTTAGAATATTTCCAGATGTTTTTATGTGTAGCTGTACCTAGTCCCTAACCTTAGCCAGGGAAGTGTTTGCAGTAGCAGCTTCCAAGGAATTCTCAGGCATATCTCAAACCCAGCCTGTTTTTAATTTACTTAAAGCCTGGGGACAGAGATAAAGAAATGTTGGAGCTCCAAAACAAACCAGCATGATGTCTGATGTGAAATCAGGATGCTAAATAGCAGTGTAAGAGAGTAGAATTGTCTTGGCCACACTTACCTAGATGTAAATTAGAGGCAGAATAAATTAGTTTATGCTATAATAAATATCAATTCAAACTTAAATATCTTCTGGATTGTTTCTAATATTTAAATTCAGTTATTTATTTGACCCCTGGTTGTCTCTTCCTTGCAGTCACTAGACATGGCTGGCAACCAGCTGACATCCATCCCACTGGGCCTGCCGGAATCTCTGGAATATCTGTATCTCCAGAACAACAAGATCACAACAGTTTCAGAGCATGCTTTTGAATCCACACCCAAAATAAAGGGGATTTACCTCAGGTAAGGTCAAGTTTCCACTTAAGCACACAAGATTAGTTTTCTTCTTTGTCCACTTTATAATTGCTTACGTTTTAGGAAGTGTTTAAAATGCTAACTTTCTAAATGAGCAACTTTGTTTTATAGTAATATGTGAGGAAACTATGTTCATCTGCTCAGGAAAGACATGGATACACATAATAAGCTCTTTCTGTTCAGAGAGCTTGTCTTTTCTGTGCTTATTAGAATAGATTGGCATGTTAGTAATTCTGGGAAATTAATGTTTAATATTGTGTCATATTCCAATATTCAACTGTGAGCCAGAAGTTTACAGTCCACTTATAGGAGCGCAGCTTTGCCTGTGCCTGTTGGCCCTGGATTTTGACAAAATCCCCCTCCGGTGAGGGTGTGTGACTAATGTTGAAGTTGTGCACATTCCCTTGATAGTTTTGTCAGAAACAAGTGGCCAGTTACAACTCTGACAGTTACGTAACTAAGATTAGAAGCTTTGCTGGTTTTTTTTCTCACTCAGTTGGATGAGGAGTTTTTTTTATAGGTGACAGATACTGACCTTTTTTACATGTAATGTAAACTCACAGTAATGTAACTGGTTTAAGCAGAGCTTTATACCACAAGAAGTGAAGCAAGAATCTGTCCCAGTAATATATTCAGTTTTAAACTGATGGCATATTATTGAAAATATTTATTAGAAGTAACTTATGAATCCCTATAGAATATTTGATTAAGCTGATCCAGTAGATGTGTTCAAAAAGCTCAGTCTGCTCAAGACTAAATATGGTCTTATTTTGTCTGTATGCAACTAAACTGCCCTGTAGTTCTGAATAACTCTGGAGCATACCTTTTTGGATGAATGATTCCATACCAGGCAAATAAAATTACAAAGTCTGGTGTAAATTAGAGCAGTCTGTCTATTCAGCTGCTCACATTTATGAGATTTTAGTGAATGCTTGGATGCGGACCAGAAACCACATACCACATTCTATATTTCTATATAAAGAAGAAAGGAATTTGCAAAACAGTTTTGCTAACATATTTAGGAGGCAACTCCACCCAAGCTAAGTTGTATTTTTTAATGGGAGACTATTAATCACTGGGAAACAATAACATACATATGGAATATTAGACAGAATATGATTTTAAGCGTGTTCACAAGTCACAGACCAAGCAGTAAATGTGAGAGGTTCTTAAACTGCAGATTAGTTTATTTGTATTCCTGGAAACACAAATAACAGCTGAAAAATTACTGCATGTTGCTTTTTTTCTAAGGAATACTTGGTACCAATATTTTGAGTTTTGTGGGTGAGGAATTAAGGTATCAAGGAGTGACAGAGAATCTCATGAAAAATCAAGCTACACTTTGAAATGTGGGCTATGGAGCAGATGACTTTCCTCTTTGGGAAGAAGGAAGCAGAATAGCAAAAGAAAGAATTTGTGGGGGAGGAATATATAATGATTTTGTTTCCTTCCCCCATCCAGAGGAGCCAGCACTTCTAGAGCACTGTTGTGGGTCAGTATAAAGACAGAGTAACTTGGATCAGTGGAAAGTTAGAGGAACTCTGCAGAATGGCTTCCTCCAAGTCTCCTCATTTCTGTGTTGGATATAAAAAATGGGTTTATTTTAACAGAAGGGCACTTTTGTTTGTTTACAGGTTTAATAAGATTGCAGTTGGAGCACTGAAAGAAAGTACCTTCCAAAACCTAAAGCACTTACAGGTACTGGATATTGAAGGGAACCTTGAATTCAGCAACAGTTCAAAGAATAAGGATGATTCAGAAGAGGAAATGGAAGATGAGGAAGAGGAAGAAGAACTGAGATAAAATGTGAACTCACACAATCACACCATGGGAGAGGTAACAACTGTAGTTCAAGGATCCAATTCTCAGACTTTCGTGCAAATAATTCCAATTTACACATATGATTAAAGCATAACAAGGGTGATTGAGCCCTGGACTCAAAGACTTCCACTAAAACATGACTGTGAATTGCAAATCAAGAAGGTTTGAAAATACATTATTTTGTAAAATGAAACAGTCAGTATATATCTGTGTTTTAGCAGAGGCAGTGGACTGTTCATAGTGGCTCCTGCTTATAGCCACAGCAGGCACAATAGTTAAATATGAACATCCTTGTTTACTAATTCGGATAACAAAAAAATGAAAAGGTATTTCATGATAACTTTTAAGCAGGTAGCTCAAAAGGAAAACAAAGAACAAACTAGAAAGCTTACTGATGCAGAAGACCATGGGAGCTGAAAATGGATTTAAAAAATTATGCAAATTAAAGTAAGATTAGACCCACTGTCTGTTAAACACGGCATTAAGATTACAACCTGTCTCAAGCAGTACTTAAATCACTGACCACTTGGAGTGGGAAAATAATGCTATACTTGGTATATTTCCTATGGAAAGAATAGTCTTTCTAGTTGAATCTCTTATATTCAACTGCAGAAGAAAAGATGAAGGGAGAATAACGTTTGAAGAATATGCATTTTTTCATAAGAATAGCTATCTGCCTAATGTATCTCTTAAGCATCTTATATTCAAAGACAATGAGATTGAGGACTACTCTTTACTTCTGGAGATTTAAACTTTAAGAGTGGAAAAAGAGAATTAGCCTTCTCCCTAATCAACATTTTGTCACGGAGAGTGACACAAGGAATTGCTAGGAATAGTGCTAATACGCTTAAAAGATGATGGGGCTTGGAAAGGGCAGAAGCTACTTGGAAAGTCAAACACCAGACCTCGAGGCTGGGCTGTATGAAAACTTTGTGAGGGAAGAAATAATTTATATCTGCAGACTTAGAGTACATATAACTTCAAAATCAGTGTATCTCTGGTTTAGTTTAGGACACGTGTGACATGTTAGCAGGTACTAAGTTTATCTTACTCTGAATTCTGTATTGCATTATGTAATTTATTTTATTTTTCTGTTTTGCAGGAAAACATATGGAAACTTACATATATGTCTATGTGTATATATCTATATAGATATACAGAGAACACTTAGCAGAACGTGCAATGAATTACGCAGAAACTGTCGTGGCACTGAGCCAGGCTCATGGAAGACAGTGTGTTACAGTGCCTTATTCAGGGAAAGACCCTGAATGCCTTTCCAAAGCTTCCAAATCATCTTATACAAGACCCAGGATCATAAGGGATTGCTTGGGAACTCACAAAAGCTGGCTTTTGTTTCTTCTGTTTCTCTTCCTTCACTGTTTCCATCTGTAATACGGGGCTGTTTTCAACACATGCCTTCAAATGCCATTTTTGTCGCTGCATTTTAAGTGAACCATGTATAAGCTTCTTTTCCTCCACCCCAAAGAAGCTGTTGCTGATCAGGCAAGATGAATATTTTCAGTAGTTTCATGTGTGGAGCAGTGTATGAGGCATTTTGGTCATCAAGCAACACTAATAATTCTGGGTGCAACTACTCCTCTGTTATAAAAATGTGTATATTTGGATGAGAAAAACAAAATAAGGCTGGATCCCAAAATATTTTATCTCTACTGCCAAAGCCTGCAGTATATTCCTGTTTTAGAAAGGTTTTAAGATAAAACTATTGCTCTTGTGAATATATATATATATATATATATAAAATCTGTATGTCTGCCTTCCAGAGCTTTGCTAAAGTCTCTGTTTGCTCTTGTATGCCCGTGTGGCAGTTGTGTGAACGTCTCTAAAGGTATGGAGTGACACTGTGAAGTGTAATATATGTGGTTGAATTTTTTACATAGTGTATCTTATTCTCATTGAGAGTCAGGAGTGAGACTAGTGATGTAAAAGAGATAAGTGAGCGTGGGCTGTCTCGGGAGAAAACTGTTAAGTGTCAAGAGAAATTTGTTTAGTTCAAGTCTTGAGACAGTGCCTGGTGTTGTACTCAAAGCCTCACCTATTTTATGATGTCAAGTACTTTCAGCTCCTGTTGGAGTCATGGAAAATAAGGAAACCAAGGAAAAGAAGACTCACGGAGGTACAAGTTTTTTAGTTGATTATAATGTCCTTCATCTGAGGCAGTTAATCTGCATGAGGAAATGGTCTTTTCTTTTGAGGATTTCTGATTGAACACATGTTGTTTTGTACACTGCATTCCAGGATTTACTTGGAAACACAGTTGGCTTAATTTTTTACCAGCTGTTTTCCTGCTGGAGATCTAGTTCCACACTCTCCCTTTGGTTCCCATAGCACATGACAGTAATTTCAAGCTGTTTCCTACCTTAGACAATTCAACACAATCATCAATCATAGAAGGAAAGATTTCTTCCTGAAAAAAATAAGAACTTGGCCCTAAAAACTGCAAACCCCCATATTTTTGAACAGCAGCTATACAGCTGAGCAATAAAATGACCTTCTTGACTGCTGGGATAGATTTCTACATAAAATGTTTACAGAAGTAGCTCAAGTCAACACCAGTGGAAGTTTTGTTAGTCTTTGGTGAAACAGAGCAATTGATTAAACTCCTGAACAAGCTGAGAATATGCAGATTTATACAGTTTTATGGAGAACTGTTCTATTATCTTTAAACTTCTGTCCCTTACACTGTGCTCCTGTGAAGAGTCAGGTGCCTCAGACTTCCTTTGAATCCCTTGAGAGTCTGATGCACTGAATGCAGGGTGAAGGTGCATTTTAGCACCTGTAGGTCAGGCCCAAAATGTCAGAATGATACATACACTGTTAAGCTTCTTTAGCAAGCAGAAGCCTTTGCCAAAGGAGACCCACCTACAGCTGAAGGAATGTATCATGTAGACCAGGCAGAGTTAGGAAACCCTTATCCAAGTTTATTTAAAAAAAATGCATGCTGTCCTTTAAATAGGACAATGTTTTCCAGCAGAAAAAAAAAAAAAAGACACCCTTCTTTCCCGGTAAAAGCCTAAAACCCCACGAGAGGAATGTATTTTGATTGCTGTGTAAGAGATTGATGAGGGAGAACCACAGGCCTGATTCCTCACTTACCTGATATCATCAGCACCTATGACATTGGACATAATACTGTCAAACCAAAATGGTAGTTTATTTCTTTTAAAGGAGTAAGAAGCTTGATGAGAGATGTTGAGAAATAGTCAGAACTCCATGGGACTAAGCCCACATAATTTTTTGACTGTGGGTGGTAGCCTTAATCCAAAGATCCAGACTTGGGTGGAGCAGGACCCATGAACAGGCTCTAATTTTATTATTTTCTTTAGTGAAAATGAGAATTGGGAAAATGGAATTTTCTTAGGCCACAAAGAGGTAACACAAATGTTGTTCTCATGTAACTTTCTTCCTGTGAATTGCTTGGATTTGGGAAGAGAAAAATAGAAAGATTTTAAGGCTGAGATAGATGTATAAATAGTGAAAACTTGAAGTCTAAAACATTCAGTTGGCAACTTTATCCCTAAGTATGCATTTGCACAGGCCGCATGGTCTGTATGGAGGAGTTTATTTGCTGTTTGGCTTTTAAAAACCATGTTTCCTCATTACAGAGGATACTGCACAAAACGGGGAAATGGGATTTTTTCAAGCTACGATTTTTCACAGCAACAGGAGTACAAATGCAGCATGTGAGCTAGAAAGAACTAATCGGGTGCCAAAAATAGCCCCTGGATAATGAGCTTTTATTTCAGACGGTGGGCACGTAGCCCATCTGTGTCTCCATGTGGATGGGCCATTCTGCAGCCATCCTGCCTCTCATCCCTGTTCCTTTGGGATCCTCACCCCATGGCCAGCCATCCTCCCCCCCATCCCTTTCTTTGGGATCCTCACCCCATGGCCAGCCATCCTCCCCCTCATCCCCTTCCTTGGGGATCCTTGCCCCATGGCCATTCCCTCACGAGGAATGGGGCACCCAGCACCTGCTCCCTGCCCGCTCCTGCCCTCTCCTCACTCCTGCCCCACACGGCTCCCCTCGGGGAACCCCATGGCTTGTTATTTGGGTGTTTCTGGGAAGAAAAGCCCAGGAGAGCTGTTTCTTCCCCAGAGGTATTATCTCCCTATACAGCCTTATGCCCTTTGCCTCCCCTGGGTGCTGTGAGGGGCTGGGGGTCAGACTGGATCCTGGCAGCCCATTTTCCTCTGCTTTCCACGTTCACACTACTGGAGGGCTCCTCCTGCTGTCCCAAAGGGGCAAAAAAGTCCCCTAGAGGAGCGGGCGCCATCCCGCCGGCTGTGAGGGAGGAGCGGCCCTGGCCACGGCCGTTCCTCTCTGGGGAGGGAGGTGGCACAAGGCCGCGGCTCTCCCGATGCCAAGGTGGCGTCCCTGTGAGCCCCTCTGGAAGGAACACCATGACCCCGCTGTCTCCAGCCTCGGCTGGCAGGAGGGGTGAGTTATGGGGACACCAGCGGCCATGTGGGCAGGGCGGGAGGCAGGTGAGGGGCGGGGGCTCAAGCGCCTCTGTGGTGTGGTAAGGGGGGTTCTGCTCTGCCTCGAGGGCCTCACACACCGTGCTGTGGTGTTTGGGGTCTAAGTGTTACATTTAATGAAAAAGAAGTGCTTTATGCAGTATGTAGATATTCTTCCGAGGAGAAAATTAGTTAAAAAGTTGTTTGTTTTTTTTTTAATTAGGAAAGATGGGGCAAGACTACAAGAGCGTATAATGACAGGACAAGGTGGGGTGGGTTCATATTGAAAGAGAGTAGGTTTAGATTAGGTATTAGGAAGTAATTCTTTACTGTGAGGCACTGGTCCAGGTTGCCCAGAGAAGTTGTGGATGCCCCATCCCTGGAAGTGTTCAAGGGAACAATGGGGCTTGGAACAACTTGGTCTAGTGGAAGGTGTCCCTGCCCATGGCAGGTAGGTTGGAACTGGATGATCTTCAAGTTCCCCTTCCAACCCAAACCATTCCATGAATCTGTGATTCTGTGAAAAAAAAATAAAAAATTAAAGAAACCTCCAAAGGAAAACTTTGGATGAAATATGAATGGGGATGTGGTGGGGCAGAGAAAGGCTACAAAGGCCTCCCTTGTGGGAGTGGCATCAGCTCCTGAGGAACCGACTGCAGCCCTGGCAGCAGGACAGAGTCCCTGGCAGTGGGACAGTGTCCCTGAAGTGGGACAGTGTCTCTGGCAGCAGGACAGAGTCCCTGCCAGTGGGATAGTGTCCCTGCAGTGGGACAGTGTCCCTGTGGGTCTGCTCCCCGGGGCTGGCAGCTGCATCCCTCACTAGGGGCTCTTGGCCATCAGAGCTCTTGGCTCATAAATCCTGCAGGATTGTACATTAAAAGGGCAGGTAGGGAAAGGATCCTCCAATTCCAGCTGAGGAGCTGGGCTGGCAGGGTTGCTCCTGAGACCTCTGTGCTACAAACCCCCTGTTCTGCTGCTGTGCAAGATGGATAGAGGGGACTTTTCCTGAGCAGGCTGAGGACCTGAGTAGCAGGTGTTAGGTACATCCAGGAGGAAGGCTATGGACCTGCATTAACAAAGTGGATGAGAACGGGAAGTATCCTCCTTCCAGAGACCCCACTGCCATTTTTTTCTGCTTCCCAGTGATCCACACAGAGCAGGGAGGCAGGAGGGGGCCGATCAAAACTTTTTGATTGTTCTCGCTTGACTGTGTTTCCTAACAATCACTAAGAGTTTAGCTTGTTAGGCTGCTTGTCACCATGTTGACTGAGCACACTAACTTTTTTACAGATTCTGCTTACAAAAAAACTAAGCAAATTTATTCTTATTTAATAATAAAATACTTTACAAATAGTCTTTTTTGATGGGAAGCCATCTCTTGGAAAGCTTCTATGATATAGTCCAATATCCTGTAATTGATTTCATTATACTCTAATATTGGTGAGTTTTGCTTCCCAGGTTTGGGAATAGTTGTCCCCAAAACTTAAACATATATAGAGTTTTATATAATATGAATTTAGCCTTGTTTTTTCAAGATATTTCTTTTTCTGATGGGATTAATTTATGAAGGTCATTGTAATTGGTTTATTATGTTGCTAATACAAGAACAGTGAGTAAATTCCCTGAAGAACTCCATTTCCTTTAGTGAGGAAAATATTGGTATGCCCTGTAGCTCTGATTCATGCTGCTATTGTGAAGTCAGCCAGCTGTGAGATATATGTGTAGGCAATGGATGATAAATGTGTTCTAATAATCCAGTATACAAAGTATTTCCATAAAAATTCTTCAGTAGTATCCAAGGACATTAAACAGTGCATCAGTAAAGTCCCTCTTTAAATGGTTTTGAATCAGGCAAAGACTGTTTTAATGCACAGTTGTACAGGCTATCTCAAGTTTTCCTCATGAAAGTTCCAGAATCTGTTTTTAGCATATGATTATGATACTGCTGAGAATGTTGCTTCTGATAAAAATTCATGTTGATTTTCAGTATTCCCATTTCTAGTTGCATACAAGAAATTAATGATACTTATGCTTTTATTACTTGGGATATAATTGCGTATTTGTTGACAGTCATCACAGAAGTTAGCTTTAAAAAAATTCTAAGATAAATCTTTTATACAGGATTAAAATTATACAGGATTAAAATTAACTTCGATAGCTTACGGAGCACTCTACATCTCTCCTCTTCTTTGTGGCAGACTTGGGGCTGTTTAATTCCAATGCAGCAGTGGGATGAAACTCAAAGCCCTTCCTGCTAGAGCTTGATCCAACCACAGTGGTGGACTGACACCCTCCTGTCCATCCTGATTCCTCCTTCCCCAGATATTTGGTTAGGAAGGATTTCATGTCAGAGAAATGCTTTCTTCTATTAAAAAAAAATCAGGAAGACTGGATGATTTATTCTAAAGCAAAGATAATATATTTGCTGATTAAACTAGCAGTGTAGACTACCCAAATCTCTGTGCTTTAAGTTTGTTTTCAAGAAATCTCATTAAATATTAAAGAAATATTTAAAGTATTTCAATGGAAAAAAAGATGGAGGATTATGATTAAAAATGCTCAGTTTGACTTAGTTCTGTATACTTTCCACATGTTTTTAATAGCCTAGTGGTAAAACCCAATAAAACCACTAAAAGCAATGAAATCATAATGAAACATCTCAAGGTCAGTCTCATTTTTCTTTTGGTTTTGCCATTTAGCCCATACAGTATTTGTTGCAGATGTAATGTGAGATATCTGTGAACATAAAACACTTCTTGTTTTGCTTCCCCTTCTTTTTCCATCTTATTAAAATACCTGGGTTGTTTTTTTTTTGGGGGGGGGAGGTGGGAGCTGGAGATGTTAAATCCTTATTAGGAAAGTTCAAAAGCAACAGTTAATTACAGTGAGTTTCATGTGGTGGGTCGAATCCTGGCTTTCAGCTGTTGCTGTGTGCAGAAACCCAGCAGCAGGCATTTGCTTCCCAAATGAAATGCAGAGACCTCTTTGTGCTGAAAGGTGACTGCTTTCAGAGCAACAGATGCAGAACTCTGTGCCTTGGAGAACAAAAACTCTTATGGTGGAGCCTGAAAAGCACAGCTGTGACCTACCTGAGCACATCTGTAATTCCCAGTGGAATGGGAAGCCTAGAGTTTCGTAATTACTTCAGAAGCAACATTTGCTTGTTCTCCCCCTGGACTGAATGTTCTGTGCTGGTTTGGAAGGAAGGAAGCTGGGAAGGGATACCTGTGGATACCTGCAGACTTGCCTTTAGTGGCTGTCCACAGGCAGGAGCTTTGGGAGGAGAGGGATGCCCTGCTCCCCCCTATATCTCCAGCTGCTGGTACCTTCTCATTTTGGAGCCAGCAAGGAAAGGAGGTTTGATTCTATTGCAGGAGAAGAGGTTGAACATTCTCCATTTTCCCCTAGCAGTACTCCTCATCTTGTCTTTCTGAAGCATTCTGTGCTCGTTCCCCAAAATACCCCTGTCTCAGTAACAGACTGCTGTGATTTTATGGTGACAGCCTGTAAAATCTCTAAAATATCCTGTGATACAAATCTGCCAGAAATCTCAGCTGTGCCAAATCCATTCCTGTATATCATCTTCCAGGCAACGGGGATGCAACTGTTGCTACTTTATAAATGATGGAATCTGAGGATTTGTCACTTAAAACAGAAGCCTGGCAATTCTGTGAATACTGTGAGCTCTGATCCTGTGCTTCCAGAGAGATAGAAGTGGCTGATCCAAGGTAATCATCTGAGTCCTCTTTAATGTGTTACATAACTGTCTCAGTCTTCAGCTCATTTATCCTTGCCATGCATCACCCTGTTGAATCAGAAAAGGACTTTTTCTCTGTTTATGGATGGGCAGCAAACCCTGCATTCCTGTGGTCACTTGACCATGAGATCACATGAGAAGTCTGAGTGAATAACGGACTGACCTTAAGCAGTGACCACCCTTCCTGTTCTATTGATCTCATCCATTTGGGGTTTTGTGGGACAAACCCTCCTATAAATTTCAGAAGTATCAATCAGTATGCTCCAAAGCACTTAGTGAGGAATGTAATTTTGAGCATCTATCACCTCCTTAGTTTTAGGTGAAATCACAGGCTAAAGTGAGAATTTCATTTGCAGCTCGGCCCTTAGTGAATGGATGCATTCAATTTGTCTTTTCCAAATGCAGCAAAGTCAGATATTTTCCAGCCATTATTATTGCAAGAGGATATGCTCTCCCCCTGCAAGATAAACAGCAGTAGCACCCCTGTAGTAAAACCTTCATTGCTTTTTCTCCTCACTGAGTACTCAGTCCCCAGCTGGAGGGCTGTACTGGGGCCAGCTCAGTGCCTGGAGGGGAGCAGCAGCAATTCCTCAGTGCCCCCGTGTCTGTAATGAAAGAGCTGCCTTGCTGTGAAAACACACCTGGGCCTTCAGCAGAGCCACAGATATGGGAGTACTTAGTGTTGGGCAAGATCAAAGGCATCTGGAGTTTTCCAATTTCAATTCCCAGGTGACACATTTTGCTTGCACGCATCAACCACCTTCTGCTGGTAGTTACCTCTTTTTTATGGAAAGCACAGAAAGGACTGAGATCATTTCCAAGACTGTCCATCTGGCTGGAAGATGAAGCTTTCCATCTGCTTTGAAAGTATTACAAATCAGTTCTCTGTTGTTACAAAGGGACTAAAATTAATGTTTGTTGTAAATTGAAAAGCAAGAGCTCATCAGGTGGGGACGTTGCACAGTTACTGTGTTTTCTAAGTGATATAGAATTCCTGGTAGAGCAAGGAGGGCATCTTCAATGTAATGTTTTGGCTAATTATTTAGATCATCTTATTTGTGTGTTGGGATGCAGATTCAGGTGGCACAAATAAGCTTAGCTGCAATTAAGTCATTTAAGTGGAATCAATTAAGACTAGCTGAGAAAATGAGTAACTATTAGTTCCATAAACTTCCCTGTCTGGGTTGACAGCCAAAAACTCTTGGGAGTTAGTGGGATATGTAAATGCTCTGGTTGTGTCTCTTTCTCCCACTTCTAATTCTTGCACAAGTATTTATTAGAGCAATTCAACACTTCAAAACTTCCTTGGCATTGGCAAAATCCTCAGAAACCTGTTTAAATATGTGTTTAATGATGTTTCATGCCACAGCAATCTGGAGTGGCTTCTTTCCTCTCAGTAGTATCATCAGAGCAATGCAGCTGCAAATTAACAAGCATAAAACAACTGCCTCTGATAAGTATGTGTTAATTTGGGTTGCTTCCCAAATTATTTCTTCCATAGCTGTATACAATGCACCACTCTTCTTAATTATCTTTTCTCCCTCCTCGAGACTCTTCCCTTGTGTATAATTTAATTGGCTCAGTTCCCTTTCTTTTTAACAGGAGGAGGCAACTTCAAACTGATTGAATGTTGCCAGTTAAGAAATATGTTCTTCCCACATATGCTTGAAAGTATTCCATGCAAACTGTTGTAATTAGTGATTGATTGGTTGGTTGATTGATTGATTTTTTTAATACAAAAGTTTTGAGACTATAAAGGTCACGTTTGTTTTTGTGCTCTGAAGAAAGTAGGAGAAACATATTTACCAACAGAAAGCTTGCACTCTAACTTGATAATCAACAGCTTTGTTATTTTTGTTGAAAGGAAATGCCATTATAGCTGGAAAATGTGAACAGATCCATGCATACAAATATGTTGTGGAACCTACTGCTCTCCTAATTGCACTGTGCATCAAGCTGCTTGACAACACACACCAGGAGGCACAGAAAATAGTTAAATGGAGGAAAACTTACCATAAAAATTCTCCTATCTTCAGTGTTTGCCTCTCCCCAGCTCACAGTGGTGCCTTGTGTTCAGTGCAGTGGCTGCAGGAGCAGTCAGATGCTCCGGTCAAGGTCACAATACACTGACCAACATACACCAGAACAAAGAACCCAAGTGTCTTAGGCCTCCACTTAGCAGTATTTCATACCACAGATTATAAAGATCAGGGGAGAAACTGGACCACTGCCTTCCTCCCAACGGAATGGGAGGCACATATTGGTGTAACCCCTGAGTTTTAAAGATCCAAACACTGTAATGTAAAAACCACAATGCATTTCAAATTTGCAAAGCAGAACTGGACACTCCTTGAATAGCATTTGAATGCAAAAAGCTATTAAACAGCCTGTTGATGCCATACAAATATGCTCTCACATGAGACTTCCAGATTGCCTGCTTGCCAGAGCAAGAAAAATTGTGGTTTCTTTTGCTGTGTAGGACTTGTGCAGCACAACTGACCGAGTCTTCTGGTCTCTGATGCCTTATCTCACCCAGAGTTCTCCTTGTAGAAGTCACAGCTTCTTAAGCTCTGGAGGTGACTTAGACCTCTTGAGACATGACTGTGCTGAAGAGTGGCAGACCAAGCGAGCTGTCTCAGGCAAGCAGGCAGAAGGATTGCACTTTGCAGTCAGCCAAAGGCTGTAGGTGGCTGGGGCAGAGTGTGGTGGTAAGGCCAGCAGCACTTTTTGCCTGGCAGACCACGGCCTGTTGGCATGGTGAGAGGCCATACTCTCCAAAAACACTTAGCTTGGAACTACTTACTTCAAATCTTGGATCTCCTTAGCCTCTTTCTTCATCATTTTATCTATGCAAAGTGACTGTAAACTGATGGATGACTGGCAGGATTATACTGTCACTTCACGTAGCTGTAATTGGCTGTGTGAAGTTGAAACTTTATGTTGTGTTTTCCTTGTGGGCACAGTTGGCAGGCAGAGATTCTGCCCTCTCCATGTGCCCTTCCCCTGCTTCATCCCTGGCTGCTTGATCTTGTCCCTGCATCACCCCTTCGCTTGTGTTGACACAATTGTCTGTTTGGACTGTGCTAAAAAACATATGTGAACTGGTTTGAATTAAAAATACTTCTCATCTGATTCTTTGTCTGGCTTCATAAATAATTGGGTCTGTACAGCTGGGAGAGGAGGGGAGGCAGTGCAGGTTGGAATGGACAGCTGGGGAAGGATGAAGGGGCCCTCCTGGAGCTGCCAGTGCTGCTGAGGTGAGAAGTGTCAGATGTTGTGTTTGTCAGTCAGTGCTTCTGCCTGTTCAGAGAGGCCCAGAGCAGCCTCTGCTCTCCCAAATCACTCATTTTAATGACACTCCATAGTGCAGGTCCATTACAGGACTTGTTCTGGAGCAAATTCCTCTGAATCATTTCCTCTGAATCTGAACATGAAGAATCTTCCCTATTCTTCATGTTGTCTGTTTGTTGTTTTCACTCTAGGGTCAAATCAGGAAAATAGTTACCAATTGTACCTGTTTTCAAATTAAGACATAATTTCTGAGGAATTATAGACAAAGGAGACTGACTATGTGTGTTCTTTCTGGCTTTACTATTTGATAATTAAACTACCTATACTACGGTGCTCTCAGGCAAGTAATTAGTGCATGACATAAGAAATAGTCTGAACAGGAGCCCTCAGAGAAGAGGTGAATATGCACATCCCAGGAAAAGCACTAATCATATGCATGAAGCACTTCTGCTTCTTGTGAATGCAGAAATTGTCCTTTTGGACTAGGTTCTTTTTTCTCTTCAGATGAGAGGAGCATATTAGAATACCAGACACGTTATCTGAAACTGCCATGCCACAAGTAACTAAATATAATATGTCAAGTGTATTGGTATGAACTGGTATGTCATCTCTGGATCAAATCCCAACTTTTCAGAAGGTGTCCTCACTTCCACTCTCCCTTTTGGCAGAGAAATAAGAAGACACTAATAGTGCAAGTGCACAGACAGCCTGTTTTTAAATGGCAGGTTTATTAAAAATGTCCTATATCACAAACATTGGAAACATACTCGGCAGATTTTACTGTAACTGAAAGATCCAGTAGATCATGGAAAGGGAGTAACTGTCAGTGTAAATCAACCACTGGATTATGAGAAGTAATGAGGCATTTTCCACAGCAAACTCCTTGCCAAACCCCATTGTCACTCAGCATCCTGGGGTTCCAGTTTGAGTTCAGTTGCCCTTGGGACGCAGCACATGGTTCATGAGTTGAGCTTTGAGTTTGTACATATTTACAGTAGAACAGCCTACAGGTTCCAGGAGAGGACACGATAGCACCAGTGCTTATGGATTAGGGCTCACCTCGCCTCTGCCACTGCATGTGCATGGGACTGACTTTACTGAAGAGTTAGGTTAAAAAAAGGTTCATAAATCTGGCACTTGGAAGGCAAACTGTGCTCTGCAGTGACCTAGGAATTCTTTGTGTATCACACTTGAATGCCTGGCTCTGGAGGCTGCCCATCAGAATTACCTTAATGCCCTTTCTTGCACAAATGCACACTTGGCTTCCCCTCTGCTTGGACTGTTATTTAGTAATAGATGTAACCCCTTGTGACAAGGAAATCAGTGTGATTTTCTTACTGCTGTTCTAAAGCTAAGCACAAACTCTATATTTAGTGAATGTTAGACAAAATTGGTATCTTTAGCAATTTTGGTGAAACATTTTCACATAGCAAAAATTCTACATAAATACAGTGTTCATAATTACTGAGATTCACAAAAAAAAAGGCTTTGGTTAGAAAATCAAGAAGGGTCAGATAGAAAAAGCTTTTTTAAAAAAAGGAGCCGAAGGAGTCAAATACTCTATTGAAGTCAAATGAGTGCAGAATAAAACAGCAGTCATCCATGAGTTAATTTTTCAGTATTAAAATCTTCCACCTAGAGAAGCCCATGTCCCTTGCAAGCTGTGTGCCTTTCCTGACGTTCACAGCTGGTCTCTTAGCTCCAGTACAAGCAGGGTGGAGATAATTCCACGTATTCCTGTTCAAGGCAAAGAGTCCCTCTTCCAGCTGTGAGGTAGAGATTGGGTATCAAGTCACTGGGGTGTGAGATACCACTGAGTGCAGCAGTTACACATTTGTTTCTAGTTCATTTATTTCAATAGTGCAGTGGTCTTTACTGTTGGATTTCTTAGTGTGATTCTCCACTGGAGTTTCTTCTTGCTCCACTTGTACGGGTGTATGGTGCTGAAACCCTTTCACTGTTTCTGGTCCACGAGATTCATTCATGGTCTTCACACAGCCATTTCTCTGGTAAGCCACAATCTGATGGATGTTAACAGGCTTAGTTTCACAGATCAGTGGCACCTATGTGAAAAGCATTAAGATCTGGAATACTGCCACTCATTGCTGTATACAACAGGATACAATTTTTACTGGAAAGCCTGTGGGCTGCTTTACATTCACCAGAATTATCTAGAGCCTCCATAGACTTCCAGGACCTGTTTCTCATATACACTAAGGCATCTTTGCAACATCTGCACAAAGTGAAGGTGTCTCTGTGTAAAAGCACAAATTCTGTCATTACAAATTATGGTAATAACTGCACGCCATTGGTAAAGCAACAGAAGCAGGGCAAATACAGACTAGAATTTCAGGGCTGAGTTCTAAAGGTACAGACTCTCAGTGCTGAGCTTTGGGCAGTGCTTGCTCTTAAGTGCAGTTACTTAGATCAGTAAGTCATTTGTTGTTGCCTTCTGCCTTTTTTTCTAACCCAATAAACTAGCACCTGTCTCTGCACTGTTTCAAAAGAAATAAAAAGGATTTTATTAACTGATTCATAAGTTAAATATTGAAGTGTTCTTTAAGTCAAACCAGATTCTGATGGGGAAAGTAAGACGTAAGTACTGGCAGAGAAGAGAGGTGGGCTTGCAGCTGAGAAAATATGGCCTTTGGGTATTCATTACTAACTGCACAAATTATGCAGCCAAAATGTATGGCAGACCAGCAGTATATTTTAGTACAGTTATAGAGCATGATTCAAAGAAAAAATCTCATCACAGATGACTAAATAATCCCTTAGGAGGGATTTCATATTATTGAAACATCTCTTCTTAAGCTCTGCCTGAGTTCCAAGTATGGCAATGAAATGTCAGAGGCCTGTGTTGTGCAGGAGCTCAGGCTACACTCCTGGCTTTGTAAGGGGTGACGTGCCTTAACATTAGGCTGTATGTTTAGGGTTTTTTGCAGCTAGCTGTATGTGTAGCCCATATATTCAGGCCTAATCCTGTCATCAGTAATTACTTCAGGAGGACACAGCCTGTCTTTCTATACACAACTTGAAAGAGCAGGAATTTTAAATGAACATTGCTGGAAGGCATGAGAATGGGATTGAGTAGAATGACTGTAGAATGGGAGAGATAATGATAGAAATAAAACTTTGTTATTTGTCTGGAGTACTACAAATGATGCACAGAAATTAAGCACACCTTGTGAAAATTAGTCCCGATAAAGAAACTTTCCTGCATGAACTATTCTGTCTTTATGGAAGAAAGGTAGTGAGAGTCTGCCATGAGCTGAAATGGTTGGAGATTAGCACCTCCAAACATCATGGGCTCATGGAATTAGGAGTCTCCTTTGTCAAGGATTTGGAGGGCCATGAGGAGGAGTTCCAGAGGAAGGGGAAAATGCATAGGAGTGGAAGGAGGTGGGGGCTTCAGAATGCACAGGTATGCGTGGTGTCTGAAATAAGGTACAGAGAAGGAAGAACAAAAAGATGTAGTGAGGGACTTGTATTAAGTGTAGAAGGCATGAAGATGCCTGAGGATGAAGTCTAGAATGGAGTAATGTGCTTGTGCTAGTCTGGAAAGAAAATGATTGCAGTGGTGGCTTCAGGTGATGCTGACACAGAATGCTGGAAACACCCAGGGGAGTTGCTTTTGATGTGAGCTTATTGATGATGGATATACACACTCATAGGTACCTTCGCCTCCCCCTACACACAAGCAGTCAAGAACATTTGTCACCCTACTCTGTTACTGGTCACAGTTTTAGGAGAAGGACAATTACTGTCCAGTCAGGACTGGGGGCCTGAGTGGGAGACTGGCAGCTCCAGCACCTTGTGCAATGACAGGGCAGTGCAGCTGCTTCCCTGCTCCCAGCCCAGTGTGCCAGGCACAGCTGGCTGGCCAGCCTGGAACTCCAGTGGCTTTTCACATGACCTCATGGAAAAGCATCCCTCCACCCCACCTGCTAAGCAGCACATGCCCAATTCTGTCCCATCTCTGACACACCCTTTATAAACTAGATGACCCAAATGTGGGCGCTGGCAGGTTCTTTGCCACAGCGTGGCACTTGCTGGCACGCCCTGGCTTATGGCATAGTTACCTCATCACCATCCTTGACAAACTCCTTCCGGCAGATGTGGGCCATGATCCCGGCAGCCAGCGCGTCTCCCAGGACATTGATCATTGTTCTGAACCTGTCTCTGGAAAATGGAATAGTCATAGTAAGTCGCTGGCTCTTTGGGTACATTCCTGTGCCTTCATCGCTGCAGTAATTGTAGCTAAAGGCCAGTTTTGCTGCTTTTATGAGCTAAAGGGTTTAGAGATGGTAGTGAGGAGTTTGGCACGGGGCAGCCTCCAGCTATGATGCAGCTCAGCTGGGTTTTCCAGCCTTTTCTGAGCTCAGTGTGCTGTGCTGCCACACACTTTATTTTGTAACTGAGTTAACTGGAACAGTGATGCCTCCCTACACAGGCCAGCTGATTGGAACTAAAAAGGTGTAACAGAGCAGACCACGACTGCTTTTTTGTCTGAGTGTACATGATAAGGTCCAGTAACATGCCTGATTTGGAGACTGGTGCTGCAAATGTCTTAATTCAATAAAAGTAGAGGTCAGTCAGTACAACCAGCGATCAAGGTCCCAATCTCAGCAACCAAAATGCTACTTAAGAAGGTTATTGATGGTTATACCCACAAACTAAGCAGGCACTGACCATATTTAAATCATGTTCATTCCTGAAAAAGCTATGGTGGCTTTGGCTCTTATGGTGGCTGTGCAATGGCTCCTAAAGATTCTTCATTTCCAGTTACCGTTTCCAATTTAAATTTGTCTGCTTGACAGTACTTTGTGTATATACAGTTTAACTACTTTTCATTTATTCATGTTTGGAATTTCTTCCTTTCTTTCTTTACCTTCTGCCCACTGTCTAAAAGATAAATTTATTAAAATACAGATTGTAAATCCACAAAAGTAAGTGGCTGTCATAGACAAGTGTTACACTTGAGTCATCCTGGAATCTATTAGTTAAAACTGATGAGATTTCAAATAGACGATACAGCTTTTAAGTCTGAAATATATCATGTCTTTTCCAAGAAAAATATATACATTTGAAGTCTGTGTCATATTAGTAACTTAATTTATAAATATAGGTTATAAAATGGAGGTTCAGAAATCTCCAGATGTTTGGCTTCTTGAAGTCAGTTACGGTCCAATATCAACACTACCTAGATTTCTGATCCTGTATCTTAATATAGAAAAGAATTGAAACTCTGTACTGATTTTTTTTCAGCTGTTTCAGGCAGGTACTTGGTGAATATAAATGTTTATCTAGTTGCCTGCTTAATTATCAGGAAAGTTCCTGCATGAAAGCTTATTTGTGTGTGCAGTTACCCAAGCTGTACGTGCAACTGCAAGTAACTTCAGCAATAATATTCCACAGCCTCCACCAGGATGTGGTTGTTGACTCCAGGACCCAGCCCTACACTTGTTTGCTCAATCCATTTTTCTAATTCCTGCTGTTCCGATTTTGGGTTTTGCCGTGAAGAAAATTCCCATAAGAATATGTTAAGCAGGGAAAAATACTGTTACAGCACATACTGATAAATATTCCTGTTAAACATTGACTTTTTTTCCCCTTGGTTAATCATCAAATTGTGATTCTTGGAAAGATACTCCACGTTGTGAATGTTGGATTGTGCAGAGAGTCAGCCGTGGTGGAGAAGCAGCTGTGTGAGCAGAGCTCGAGAGTTTGCACTCCCTCTTGAGCTCTGATGAGCATCTTTTCTGAAGACAGAATTTTTCTGAGGAAACAGTGCACCACACTGAAACTCTTAAGAAAATGAATTGCCTGGTGCACTGATGACCAGCTGTATTCCCTGTTCCTGTGTGTGTGGAGCAGTCTGCACTACCTCTGAGTAGAACCACACTGCACACACTGGCATTTCTCTGCTAAGAGCCCAACCTGCTGCTGGGGCATTTCTGTCAGTGCAAACATGTGAGTCAGGTTTGCAGTGGTACTTTGGCTTTAGATGATTTATTAAAGGTGCAAAGCTTTTACATCGTGTTTAATGCCTTAGCTGAGAAACATTTTGATTCTTTTCTTTATGTCTCTAAGCACTACCTAGAGGTATGAAGGTCACATACATGTTATGGCTACCTAAAGGAGTTGTAATATCTGCAGTGCATTGTAATGGGTATTTCAGTCTTGTGAGATCATCTAGCCAGCCTTCTTTAAGCATTCTTCATACTCCAGTACTTCCAAAACTAATACTGAAAACATTCATCATGTCAACCATGTTGACACTTTGCATCTGCAGGCTCTTGAAACCACCAAGTGCCGAAATACAGAAAAATACTTTTTGTTTGAAAGGTCATCTGCAACAGACAGAAAATTGGGTCTGTTCCTTGCTCACTTTTTAATACCGTCTGGAACTATAGCCTGAAAAGTTTTTTCTCTGTTGTTTTGAAAAGTTGTGTAAGACAAAAAGAAGCATAATTCCCATATATGCTGGAAGACCTCCTGGAAAAACAATGAAATGTCGATGTTGCAAGAGCTGGGCAAAAACTGAGCAATATAGAGGGAAAAGGCTATTGTAATACAGTCTTAAAATATTCATACAACACAAGACTCATGACTCCTATTAATGATAATAATAGTAATATTCTATTACATTGAACAGGAAATCATTCTTCTCACAGTTCTTTGTACAAAAAATTGGTGGCTAGAAGTTTAATAAAATGGGATATATAACAGAATGGACTTGTAATGCATTTTTACCCAAACCTTCATGTGATCAAAGTCCACTGTATTAAAGGAGGTATATTTTATATGGACTAAATAAAAAATAATTTGAAATCAGAAAGAACAGAATTGTATCAGGATCTGTGATAAAAGGAGGACATTATTAGTCCTCTTGCAGTACGTGGCAAGTATTACATTCAGGCTGAGTCTGTCATAGTTCCATTGCCTGACTGTCCTTCTAGATAAAAATAACTCTTTAAGTTTTCCTGGATCTGATTTAAGATAGGTACTTCATTCTACTTCATCCTCCCTCCCTGTAAATGTGAAAGTTGATCACTGTCCTCTTCAGGACAATCTCATCTATGTAAGAAGCTGCTGTGGTGACCTCTTCAACCTGCTCTGCTTTTAGACCAAATAAACTCCACTTCTTCAGCCTTTCCATGCAGGTCATATTTCCAAGTCTCATCGAGACTCTCTCTCATTTGTCTGTGTCTTTTTCCATATAATGTCCACATCAGCAGAGAAAATAATGAGGCCACATTAACACCATTTCAAATAACATAATCACTTGCTATGCCTTTTATATATATCTGTATTACTACACCCCTGGAGACCCTCTGCCTTTTTAACCAAGTTGCCACAATGGAAACCTCAAAAGCTGAATGTTACTTACAGTGCCCAGTCCACAGCAATTATCAACGTGATGTCGTCTGTTGGGAGCCCGACCGAGGTGAGAACAATGACCATTGTCACCAGCCCAGCCTGGGGGATGCCTGCAGCACCTATGCTGGCAGCTGTTGCTGTGATACTTCAACAAAGAAAGAAAGGAAGAAGCTTTACCAGTGATGGGTTGCTCTGCAAGATGCCACATCATGTTCCTACAGGAGCTTTCCTAAACCATACTCCTTCTCACACAGGCCACTGCAAGGAAGTGACAGTGTTTTGTGGACACAAACCAGGTGAGAGCAAGAACAGGCCAAACTGTCTGCCCAGGGCTAAATTCTCCCTCTCAACCTTCGCAGCCTCGGCACTGGTGGGGCAGTTCTGTTACCTGTTAATGCCAGAGGTGCAGAGCAAAGGGCCCAGCCAGACCGTGGGTTGTGTCAGCTCCTTGTGGGCCATGAATCTGCCAGCACTGCTCATCTCTGCTTCCCCCTTGGCAGCAGAGCTCCCAGCAGACATTCCTGAGTCACCATGGGCAGTCCCTGTGCCAGGCAAATCCCAGCAGACACCTCTGAGTCACCATGGGCAGTCCCTGTGCCAGGCAAATCCGTGCCTGGCTGAGCCTGGGCCTTTGATGTCAGTCCCTCACAGAGAGGTGAGGCCAAGGGAAAAGAGGCTGGGTCAAGGTGAAGACCTTGCACAGCACATGGCTTTGCATACTTGGATCTTAATATTCAGCAAGCATGAATGTGACTGTACATCACCAGCTTCTGGAAAGTATTTTTACTTGACCTTCACACCATTTTTTCAACCAGGCAAGCAGAACTGAATGGGAGACCAGGGCAAGAGTGGACCTGGCAGGCTTAATGTTTTTTTCATAATGTTACTTTTAGGGGAGGGATTTCATTCATTTTTCCAGGAGCAAAAGTGACTGGATGTACTAATTTCCACCAATCCAGCCACTTCCAAGAGCTAGGCCATTCAGCAGAAAGACAAAACCCAGAGGCTGACAGTTGTAAAAGGATGACAGAAAGTGTATACACTGCAAATCCACTGCATTCATCAGTCCAGAATGTCAGAGCTTTTGGCAATCAGTTAAGTGTCATCACCCTCCTGTGGAAAATGAGGGTAACAGTAATTACCCACATGGAAACTGAAACACAGAGAGATCCAGTCTCTTGCTTACAGCTGTACAGTGGACCAGTACAGCAGCAGCAGGATTTCTAACTAGAGCCCTTTTCTGCAATGAAAAGCCCCAAACATTTGCATGTGGGTGTGATGGGGAACGAGAAAGACTTAAAACTACATTTTGAAAGTTAACTTGCTTAGCATCCTGATAGCATTGTAACAGAATGTAGGTGGAAAGGAAGGGACACAAGCTCAGTAGCTGAGTAAGAGATAACTCTAATAAACCTTAAAAGGCTCTTGTTTGTGATATGAACTGACTGGCTGATCAGAACTGCTGCTGCCTCTTAGGGCAGTTCAGGCCAGAAAGTCTCATGACTTTATTGGGAGCAAACCCAGGAATGTTTGTCTAAGATTGTTCCATTCCATTTTTACCTTCATGTAGATGTTTCTTTCTATAATATGCTCAATTGATGAAAACAGAATCTTTACTCTCTTTCTCTGCTACATCTTTGTTTGCAAAATCACATTGATAGAAACTGTTAGCCTGGATTTTACAAACTATGAGCAAAGTAGACTGATTTTTTTTTTCTAACATTTTTCCCCTCTGGCAAAAATACCCTAGAACTCAGAATATTTGAATTTTAAATCTCGAGGTCCCAAAGTCCCAAGATCTAGGGCAGAATTTGGATTAAGATATTGAAGGTACTGGGTCCACTGTGATTTCCTGTTTGCCGCCTTCTTTTGTGAGTCTTTTTATTTCTTTTTGTTTCCTAGATTTTTCCAATCTTTATTTGTATTTTCATTCCACTGTTTTACCTCTGTCTGGTCCTTGTGTACCAGCACTTGATGTGGGGGGTAAAAATAAGAGATAAAATAGAGTTCTGCTTTGAGAAAACTAGAATTTACCTTCTTTCCATTTACCATCATCCTCCTTCTCCTTAATTTTTAAAATTACCATTCTTTACTTCAAAGTGTATGTAATGTCTGCTCATGCTCTGGGCCGTATTTTGGGATTACATGCTAAAAAAAATCTCCAAATTCCAAATCAGAAAAGACTAAATTTTAGCACAGGGTCGTTCCAACAGTTTTCAAAGAGAATGTGAGCCTGAAGCAAGAGCTCATATGGGCACAATTTGTTTCTTTTTCATCTGGTCTACCCAGACCTTGCCAGGAGCCCATTAGCAAACCTCAGCTGTCATGTGGGGTTTGTTTCAGGACTCTCCTCTTCTTGTCATGAAGGTTTTCAGGTCCAGCAGAAGACAGACAAGGCCCAGCAGTGTGAACGGGGCAGCGGTGAGGTCAGTGAGTGGGTAGATAAGCACATGTCAAATATGTTGCACAAGGCTCTGACTATGAGGAATGTTTTTATAATCATTTGTTCCCTGCTGGAAACCTGCAGGTTTCAGTCCCTGAGGGATTCTTTGGCAGTCACTGGAGTTATTCTGGCAGTAATTGTTCAGCTGGATCTTCTAGTCTTTTGGATCCATTACAGGCTTTTCAAGGATGGAGTACACAGCCATAGCACTCTCTGCCCACTGAGAGCATGGTTGTTTATGAAATTTTCTGCTTTAACAAGCAGCAGAGAAGACATTTTAAAAATATCTGAGGGATATGACATATTCATGAAAACCTGCCCTGATAGTAGCATCTGTCCTCCTTCCCTCTTCCCCCTGATTCTCCAAGAGCTTCCTAACAGACTATTCCCCGCTATCTGAAATACGACTTCTAGTTTTGCATTTTTTAACCTTCTCCTCTCATGTAAAGACGCAAATCATGCTTGAAGTTGAAAACTTTCCTGAAGTTTAAAATAGTGTTTGAGACAGCAATAACAGTAAAATGTCCCAGTCCTAAAGTGATCAGTGTAAAAATGAGACAGTTATCCTCCAACAGGAGCACATTTGAGGTCCTGGAGCAGGTCCAGAGGAGGGCAATAAGGCTGGTGAAGGGACTCAAGCACAAATCCTATGAGGAGAGGCTGAGGGAGCTGGGGTTGTTCAGCCTGGAGAAGAGGAGGCTCAGGGGAGACCTCACCACTCTCTACAACTACCTGAAAAGAGGTTGTAGCCAGGTGGGGGTTGGTCTCTTTTCCCAGGCAACTATCAGCAAGACAAGAGGACATGGTCTCAAGTTGTGCCAGGGGAGGTTTAGGTTAGATATTAGAAAGAATTTCTTTACAGAGAAGGTGATCAGACATTGGAACGGGCTGCCCAGGGAAGTGGTGAATTCTCTGTCCTTGGAGATTTTTAAAAAGAGACTGGATGTGGCATCAGTACCATGGCCTATTAACCACAGTGGTGGTGGATCAAGGGTTGGACTTGATGATCTCAGAGGTCCCTTCCAACCCAGCTGATTCTATGATTCTATGATTCTATGATTTCCTGGTGTCCACGTGCATGTATTGAACAGGAGCAGTGCAATTTCTCTCCATGCAGTCCCTGAGCTCTGCATTAGTTAAGGACAACCATTCTGTGAGGAATGCATCTTTGGATTACCTTATGGTGATGATCTGCCCGAAGTCCAGCTCGTAGTTGTTGACCTGTGCGATGAAGATGGCGGCCACGGCCTCGTACAGCGCCGTGCCGTCCATGTTGATGGTGGCCCCCACGGGCAGCACGAACCGCGCGATCCTCCTGTCCACGTGGTTGTTCTCCAGCAAGCACTTGAATGTGATAGGCAGGGTGGCTGAGCTGCAGAACACCAGAGAAACACACGCTGGTTTATTTTTATTTCTGGGGAATGAATGAGTTGTAGCAAACCTTCTCCAGGCAGGGGGGATTTTACACTGTCTGGGCACTGCTCTGCACTTGTGCTCACTTGCCAGGTAACTTGCTCCTCTGCTTGAGGGAGGATAAAGACAGTTACATCTAAAAAAGGCATAAATGAATGTATAATAGTGTACATTTTGCTTCCCCAAAGTTAAAAATATTGTTCTGTCTTTCCCTCTTTCGGAAAAAAAAGGACAGAAACCCCACAGAGGCAATGTTGTACACTCAAATGAAAGAAAGACGAACGCACTGTGCAGCTTGATAGTAGAATCTCTGAAAACTGTTGTGCACTCATGGATTCTAAAAGTGTTACCTTCCAGGCCTGCCTCATATGCAAACAATTTCTTATTTCTGCAAAGGGTTAGGCAAAGATCTGATCAACAGCATGCCTGAAAATAAAAGTTACAGACCGAACTTCTGTACTCGGGAATGTAAAATCCCATTTCCTCTCTGGGACAGGTCTGCCCACGTCCCTTGTGTGATCATATAACAACCACATAATTGCAGGTTCTATAATGATGTGTGCACGTGTAAATTAGATGTATGTGTGTGGAATAGAATGGAATGGTATAAGACTGTTTGACAGGTATTTATTTTACAACCAGCTTGATCCCTTCAAAACTTTAACCCCGAATTTCATACCCTGAAATCTGATTTTTGTTTTTGTAAACTGAGACAATTAATAAAATATTACATGGTCATAAATTTTCTCATTTTCAATAGGATGCACACATTTTTAAATTGTAACACTTTGATACATGTTTAGTTGTATATTTTATAGGTCTTTTTGTAACATTCTGCATTTTACCATGTGCTGTCACCTTCACTATACAATGAGTAATTAAACTGCATTCAAGTGAGTGAGCAATTTTTATGGCACATCAGTTTGTATGGAAAGTAAGTAACACCACTAAAGAAAATATACAAATTGCAAGATATTTTCCTTGTTGTGATACCAATTTTAGTATACTGCTCAGTATCTGAGACTGTTTAAATACATGTAATACAGCAACCTCCTTCAATACTATTCCAAAGTTACCTCTTTAAAAAGATAGTTATAGGGGAAATGTTGGTGTCATGATACTAAAGGTCTTTAATGTCCTGTTCTCATGTGATTTTCGTGCCCTGAGCCATGAAATGGAGGGGTCTTTCCATTGTTTTGGGCACTTCAGATGGATATGTCACCGTGGGTTGGGACCTTCACATCAGCAATGGGGCTCTGATACCTCATCTTACAATGGCCATTAGCTGTTCTGAATTGAAGATAACACATTTGATCTACAAAGTGTTTCTCAGTCATTACAAATGACCTACAAAGGATTCCAAAAACTCTGAAATTGTAACTCCAAGTTTGCAGGAATGTGTAAGAAAAATGTTTCCGTGAGTAGGAGTTGTCATTTGGTATTTGTGCAAGCTATTGTTTGAGGAAAGTAACAGTGCTTGGAAAGGAAAAGAAACTTCCTGCAATAGAAACACAAAAGAAAAAAGATATTTTCATTATGATACCTCTGTTTTCTATAACTTTTATGAAGCCTGACTGGTGAATGATTTACTACAAACTGGCAGCCATTGCCTGAAAATCTGGACAAAAGTCTAAGTATGGAAATAAACTGAAAGGGTGAGGAAGCAATGGAAATCTGATTGCCTCGAATAACTGGGGTATATTAAACTTTTCCATTCAGGCAGTCCTAATATTTAATCAATATCTAGTTTGAAAAACAAACCCAGCAAAGCTTAACCCCATAACCCCCCTAACTGCACATGAGATGTCATTTCTCTCTGGGCATGCCTATGATTTTACACACAGTCTTTTGTGAATGACTGAAATTCTCTGTGTCTTGTTTACCATAAAATAAGAGGATGAAGGTGGAGCTCACAGATAATGTAGAACTGAACACCCTGGTGGAGCTGCAACTGGGAGCAGACCAGGAGCACTTCTAGGTGTTCTAACCATAGGCATGGCCAAGAAATAATTACTTAATTTACTATTCATTGTCTTCCTTCCCTGCAGCTACTTCAGTTGTGGAGGGTTTCTTGTTTTTAAAGACAGTCTTTCCTCTGCCATTTGGCTTTTTTATAAGAAAACCCTGTCTGATTTCTTTTTGGGACAAAGAAGAGGAAAAGGTAATCTTACAGGGCCTCTCCACCTTGCCCACACTCCGACATACCAGAATATTAAACCTCAGTGTCTGCCTGTTCTGAGAGCTGAGCTGTGAGATGTGCAAATTTTAGCTGATTGGCATGTTCCAGTTTGGTTGAGGTGTGACAAAGATTGTGCAAAACAATCCCATAATACCAATGGCACAGGCAGCAAAATCTGTATCTGTTTCCATTGCTGTAAACCAAATGTGTGACACTGTTTGTACAAGAATTCAACTTGTAAACTTGTGCTCTATCTCAGAGTCAGGTGTGTCTTCCCTTTGAATTTTGTGCTGGATGAAGTCAAATTTCTAGGGCACATGACAAGGCAATGGGTTTGTTGTTTGTTAAGTATTATAATAAAGAAGAAAATGGACAGAATATAAGTGCAGTGATGATGAGAAACATTGTGCAAGATATTGAAAGGAAACAAATTCCCGGGTCAAGGACTCTTGTACCTTCCTAGCACAGGCAACTACTACAGAATTTCACTCAAATTTATGACACTGCATCCTTAGAGCCAGTAAACTGTCTGTCCTGACTACTCCTACTGAAAGGCTTTCCAGAACTCACTGCTCAGATGAGAAATTTAATTTACAATCTAGTTGTACTCTTCTCAATTTACACTAACTTTGCTTTTATGTGCTTTATGTATTTCTCCTTGCATAATCAAATGTGTTACAACACATAATGTTAGAAATCAACTTTGTCCTCTCTCAGCCTGGATTGACCCAATCAGATTTCCAAGTCTTCTCTTACCAGATTGCTGCTTTACATCCCTGGTTACCCTTTCAGCACCTGTTTCATCTCAATGAACTTTCCCTGAATACAGGTGAGAAAAATGATTCAGAGCATCCCAGGAGAGGTTGTCTTGTTCAATGATGGTTCATTTTTATTTATAATGTATCATCTGCCACATACCAGAAAAACATATGTCTTATTCAAGACTTTGGCTGTTGGTGACTTACAGGTGGCAGTGAAAAAAAAAAAGAGTTCCTACTGCAATTTTTGAGTTATATAAATATATAATTTCAATATTATAAAAAACATTACCAAATTAATACTTTAATTTGCCTCTCCAGTTAAATTAGGTGAAGTTTGTTTTCTTGAAAGCTATTTTATTTATTGATATTTATTTAGTGTTAAACAGTGGAGCAGTAACATGAAAGCCTGACATTTAACATTTATTAGGAGGAAAAAATACTCTGAAGTGCTGATCTTAATCTCTTAAGTCTTTTAAAAACTGTCCTAAAGCTTTCAGCTGAGAGGTATCTTTTCCCAGCACTAACTCCAACAATTAAAAATACATTTTCAGAGTCTTATCTCAATTTTGGGATAAAATGCTGCAGCTGCAGAGACTGAGCATAAGCTAATGCTGGATCAGGCCCAGCTCTTACTAGTGTGAGCCACAAAGACAGCTAGTCACTGTGGAAGAGCAGCTGTTCAGCTGCTCTGTTTATCTTATCATTCAAATGCATTTTGGTATTTGCTCCAAAAAAATCAACAAACTGATCTCATCTCCCGTTTCTAAATCTGCCTTCAATTTACACTCTGCAATAGCCAAGATCTCAGTGTTTCATAAGCAGCAAAACCCTTGAAAAAGTTGTGGTTTATAACTTGTTTCTAAATTGCTTCTTTTGATGGGATGTACCACTGAAAAGATGCTGCTTTAATTCATTAATGGTATGGAGAGATGACCTAGAAAAACAAAATTCCCTCTTACCGTTGGAACGAGGAAAGCTAAAATCAAGATGAATTTTGCCTGTAGGCCAGATATTGCTTTTTGAGAGTGGTAAGAGGTGACAAGATCAGGAAGGACGTGAGGGGACAAAAGCAGCCAGTGAGAGATCCCCAACTGTGCAGCCTGAACCCCCCGGGGTAGGGCAGGGTGGGCAGTGGCAGCAGGTGCTGCACTCCCCTCACTGAGGCAGTGAAGATGAACCAGGAAAATTGGGAGAAATATAAGGAGACTGAGAATGGGGTCCAGAACCTTTCACTAAGGGACGTGAGTTGAAATGTTGTTCAGATTCAGTAAAATCATTGCCATGAGGTGGCTGCTTACAGGCTTTCAGCTTCCCCTGGGTTACATTCTTGGGTTTTGTAAATGGGATTGGTTTTGCTGCTTGTAGTTTGATTTTTAGCTTTGAAAATAAGCTTTCCACAGGTGAAATGAGTATCAGCCCACTGATCTGGGGTTTTCTATCTTTAGATGTAGGCATCAACTGACACAGAATTATCTCCAAGAAACACATCAGTATTCTTAAAACCAGCTCTTTGTTCTCCTCCAAGATGATTTGAAAATCCAATACCCACATGATGAGTGTTATATAATGCCCCTGTGGCAAGTCTGATTTAACCAAACACACATGTGCTGACTGTCAGGAGAAGCAGCTCTCCTGTCCAGCCCCAATTATTTGTGCATGTTCTTTTGGCAGCAGCTCAGTTATGTGCAGTATCCATTCCTTTCAGAGCAACCAAGGTGAAAAGTTCAGCTCTCTCTAGACAAGGCACTGCTATTTGAGCAGGAAAACATTAGAAACCATGTTGGGCCTGTGTTGGATTTGCAAAATATACACACTCTTAAGAAGGGACAGACAGAGCTAAATCCATCAAACATGTCCAAGCCTCAAATCCGTATGTTCAGAGCCTTTCCTCAGGATTCACCTTAACTTTAGTAGTACATTAACTTCTGTCAATAAAGATACTAAATCTGGTAACAAGTCCTGCTGGTGGTTCATGACAGGCTGAGCTGCCAGCTGGTGCCAGAGCTCTGTTCCCAAATTACTCCCTCTCTGGGCCTATAAATATGTCATTATTCCTTGCACTGCTGTGTCCAAGCCCTTGATGTCCCTGGACCTGTTGGAGCTCAGGGAGAGTCAAAGCCAGCAGAAGTTTATGAGAAATCTGGACTCCCCATATGTTCCCTGCTGCCAGTGGACACTCTCATGTCAGCTTGGGATAAGGAAATGGGGCTGAAAAAACCTTCAAGTAAGTATTGGTTTATCTTGAGGGAGCTCAACAGAGACAGACACCTCTCTCTCATCACTTCTGTAGGCTGAGATTTTGGCTTTATAGCTGTGCCTGATCAGCCTGTCTGCCTCTCCTTCCCATGATGGCTTTTGGGGCTCCTTCCTAGGAGTCCAGCTCTCCCAAGGAGGAGCTGAGTTCCAAGATGAACCACAGGCATCCTACATGGTTGGAAGTTGCCTGCAAGTTAAACTGTGCAGTGACAGTCCCTGTGATGTGCAGGTCTGTGAAAAGAGCTTGCTCACATTTTATAAGTCTTATTAAACCCTCCTTGTTAAAGGTACCCATACTCATGAAAAAGTTGGATATTTTTGTTGCTTTTTAACAGAAAAGGAGAAGGAAAGGACAAATTATTCTATGGATGCTAAAGATAAAACAAGAACAAAAAAATTTCCTCTTTTCTTTTTTTCCTAAAAAGAGAAATATTCAGGTTAGATTTTTAGGAAAAGTTATCTCTTTCTAGACCAAAAAAAAAAAAAAAAAAGAGAGAGAGAGAGTGAATGGAATAACACAGCTTAAAAAAGCTGAGTTGTCAGCAATAGAGTTCTTCAGAAACAGAATTCCTAGAGGAGCAGGGCAGATAGTCAAGTGTGTCAAATGTGAGCCTGATGAGCCTTTTCCAACACTAACATCTTGGAGTGCAGAATTAGCATCCTACTTGAATCTGGGGATGTGACAATATCCCAAGCTGCAAACTTTTTATGTTCTAATAAAAAAGCTTCCTTTAATTATTTAGGCCTAATTGGAGTTTAAACATCACTCAGCATGCAATTTTTCTTGATTTTGTATTTCACAGTATGTTGCTCTTTATAGGTCATTTTGGAGCAAGCTGTTATATATGCAAACACCTTGTAAAATGTAACACATTGGAAAGCCAGTACCTTCTGTAGTGAAATAGTAACTCCTCCCTCTCCTTTCTTTTAATCTTATATATTCCTCCTGGCACAGATGCCCTGAAACCGTGTTGTCCTATCAGCTACACAGCAATGCTATTTTGTTATTCCTGTCTCCACTCTGTGCAAGGCAATTCCAACCCTTTCAACCACATCTCATGTACCAGTTAATCCCTGTTGGGAGTCATTTTTCAAAAGCTGTTTCCCATTTTCATTGTACCTTTGTTCAGCTACAGTTAAAACTCATTGTACATCCTCCCTAAAAGGGATGCAAAAAATATTATTCCTTGAGCAGAACAGCTGAATACTTTTCCAGTGCTGGACAATAGCTTGCAACCACAGTCTTTTCTTAATGTACCAAGAAACAAAGACTAAGATGAGTAGAAAGGGTAAAATGTTTCCACATGACTGAAAGAGGAGATTCCCAGCTAATACCAAAAATGCAGTCTGGACAAACTGTGTGTCCCTCATATATATTAACTTTATAGAAGCACAATATTTTTTTTTTAATGGAAAAAATCTTATTTCCTTTTAAGTCCTCTAAGAAAACACATTTTTGTCCAATATTTTTTAAACCAAGGGAAAACTGCGAGAAACATTATTGTCAAATGGCTCCCACAGAACTTCCAAATGTTGAGAGACATGCCTTTAAAAATTATAGCAGTGAATCGGACCATTGCTCACATACAGGTGTATCTGCTCCACTACAGGGATGCTGTTCCCAATAGCAAATATTTCATTTCATCTGTCTAGAAACTCTGTAATACCTGGAGGATGTGGCCAGAGCAATGAGCAAGGCTTGAAGAATCCCTCTGATGAAGACAATGGGATTCTTCTTGGTGATGAAGAAGTACATCATTGGCAGAATAAAGAGCCCGTGCACCACCAGGCCACACACCACTGTGATGGCATAGAAACCCAGCTTCTTCCCAATGGCTGAGGGGTCATCCATTTCTAGGATTTTGCCAGCAATTAGGAACACAATTCCAAAGGGAAAATACCTGAGCAAAAAGAAGGTCATTATTAGGAGGCAGCTCCTTCCTATCAAACAGTATGAGCTGGGAAATCCCTCCTGGAGCAGAGCTCACAGCAGCCTGTCTGGGTTCTGTTGTTTTGTCAGACCAAGCCCCTCTTTCACACGTGAGGAGTGTGACCAAAGCACAGCTGAGGTTGTGGTGCTGGTCAGGAACCACTTGGAAATGTTTTGGTTCAGAAGGCAGCTCTAACTTCTTAGCTTAAGGCATGTAAGCTACTGGGAAGGAGGGGGATGAATCCTAAGCTCCGTTCATGGTTATTGGAAGCTGTTAAGTAAATGTTTATGCTGCCTTTGGAAGACAGAGGAGAAACACCAATATACATTAGACATGCTCTTGGACTGCCTGGGAGTTTGATTTGGGGCAGATAAATAGGCAGAAGAATAGTTTCTGAACCCTCTCTGGACAGATGTTCTGTGAAAACTTATGTTTCTGTGCACAGCTACATACAAAGCCATGGGTGCCAAAAGAGCTTGAGATTAAAAGGTAGCTGGAAACAAAGGCTGAGTGCTGGCAGTGGTTCCCCCCCATGTCAGGTTAGGCCACACTGGGGGACCTTCTGAAGGGTGGGGAAGGTGCTGAGCTGATAGTTTGTGTTGTTGTCAGTCACCTGCTGTTCCTCTGATCTTTGGGACAGGTGGGTTGGCAGGTCTGGCTGGGTCTGCAGCAGTGCTGTAAGGGATGGAAGTACCAGCTGGAGCATCCCCTCCTGCTTCTCCCTTGTGTGGGCTGGGTGTACTATAATCCCTCTTGGCATGCCCAAGGATTGGCAGTGCCCTTAGGGCATACAGCACACCCCCACCCAGTCATGCCATATTTCATTGTTTGGGAGTAACATAGAGGGTGCCCCTGTCAAAGTGACAGTACAAGCCAGGCACAGGATGTGTGTGCATCTTCAGATGCTAAGGCCCTGCAAAACTAAGGATCATTCACCCTCATTTATTTCCCTGGAAATAAGTTTGTGAAATTTCTGTACATTCTCTTCTGTTGACATTTTCTTACTCTTTAAAAAAAATTCTGATTTTCTTACAAAAACAGTTACTTACCAAACAGCAACTGCCACAATCTTCATGACAGATTCGTTCAAGCACTGGCAAAAGCTGACCAAAGGAACTCCACTGTTCCCCATTCTCCCCAACATTATACCTGCAGTCAAAGGCATCAAGGTTCAGTTTCTCAGGTGCCTTCACACAAAGCCCCAGTGCTTTTCCTCTGAAAAACATTTTCTAGGGAAGGATCTGTCTCTGCCTCACCCCTGTGTGCTGTGTACAACCTGACAGCACCCATGGGACACCTGGGAGGCAAAGCCAGGCTTTGAGGTTTGCTCTGGTAATGGAGTTAATGATGAAGTGTCCATCTTATTTTTAGTAGTTGTCTGTCTACATAATTACAACCAACCGTCATAATCAGTCAGGCTTTGCAAATTTAGGGGAGGTAAGGAAATGCAAATTTATGGGAAGAAAAGCCAAGTTGCTATAAAGACTAACCAGTAAAGAAGAAAGCGAGTAAAACTCCTTTATGTGTGCCCAGGGCCCAGAAAGGAAATGAACAGAGCTCTGGGATGTGTCATCTAACCATGTATTCTCCAGACAGGGGTAGTTTCCATTAATGCATATAAATAGATGACATTTTCCTACAGTTAATTATCTGCCATCCCTCCCTGAAAGGATTATAAGTGATGGAGTTAATTGCTCAAGGAAGCACTTCAAAACCAAGCTGCACCCAGTGAGGCAGCCTTTGAAGGAGCTGTGTGGGGACACAGGGGGCTGGGAGGGGGGTGTTGCTGCCACTTGCTCTGGATGTGCCATGTCCCTGCTTTGAACAGGAGCTTGGGCTCTGGCCCGTGGAGCCCACAGCTGCACTTGGGAGCCACGTCTCACATCCAGGGCAATTCCCTGCTGGGGCAGGGAGGGAGGCTGTCAGCTGGCTTATCCAGGGATTTCACAATAACAGTGCATTCAAGATGTTTGTAAGCCTGTTAATATTCATCTAAGCTGTAAAGTTTAGGTCAGAAAACGACACTCTTTCATTAAGCATGTTACTCCTATTGTAATAGGACATTAAATATAATTCAGCTCTTCTAGTTGGTGGCAGTTTTACAAGAGTCTTATCTTCTAAATCTCTATAATGCCAAAAAAAAAAAAAGAAATGTCTTCTTTTTAATTTTACAGGAATGACTGATTTACTCTTTAAAACACTATCCTACCTAGGCATGTGGGTATGGGGGGACAGAGAAGTGGGAAGGACTGAGGCCTCCTGTCTGCATCACTGATGTCCCAGGGTACTTTTCAGTGCAAACATTTTCCTTGTCATGGATCAATAATATGTGCTCCACCAAGAAAAAAAAGATCAGATGTCTCAGTGCTTGGCTACTGTCATCATCTCTGACAGCAATCCCTGACACTGTGTGAGGAGAGGTAGTGTAGCTAATCACAGCTGAGTCAGCAGCAGGGCTTTACACTCTGCCTGTCAAATATTGCCCATTTAAATGCATGCCCAGCAAAGAAGTCCAGTCATTCACACACAAGATTTACTCCTGGACTGAGATTACTAAGCAATTCACCTCCTGCTTCAGGAAAAGACAGTTAGCTCAAGTCTAAATTCTTGTCTCTTTATGCTGTTCAAGGACCTTAAGGAAGCTGTAATAAGAACTCATACCCAGCCTAGTGCTGTTTTTCTCTGGTATAAAAAAACCTTTGTGCAAATAAGACTCAGCCAAAATGGGCAAAACTGCTGCAAAGCACCAAGGCCTGTATAATTTTTTTGCAATAACTAAAAGCTTTGGAAGGATGCTCTTCTTTCATAGAGATTGAAGCCACATGTCTTCTGTCTTATTGCTTCCATTTTGGGGAGGGGTCCAGAAAGCTGAGGACAGTGATAAATGCTTGGCTGCATCCTTTGTTCAAGATGACAGACTGGAATAGTCCCAGGGTTTGAGGGTTTGGTGTCTCAGGTTTGTTGGTGGCTGTCACAGTCCCAAGTGACCCAGCAGGACCATGATGTAGGTGACAGAAGTGGTACTATAGTTTTTGAACATCAGCCAGGAAGAAACCAGATCTCAGCTTCCATCTCTGGTGCCCCAGGCCAGCAAGACTGGGGGACATGGTAAAAGTCACACATTCAGTTCTGGGAAGACAATGAATGATCTTCTGTGCTCAGAAGTACAAAATTGCCCTTGATCCTAATAAGTACATGTAATTAATTCATTCATATCCAACACATTCGGACTGGAATAGTGTTTGTGGTGCCATTGCACTTTGGGAATTCACTAAAAAATACTGCAAACTGGGAGACAGCCAGTTTCCAGCAGGGTTGTGTATGGAATACCACCCACTGGGGAAACTGTAAAAACAGAGACAAATCTGCTAATCTGAGGCTTGAATCTTGACCCCTTGTGCTGGTCTGAGCCATAATATAATAAATCCAGGCAAAGAGGTTTTATGGAACTACCTCTGCTGACCAGATTAACTTCCAAGAATAAATTTATGTAAGGAAAATCTGATCAGCATTTTCTTATAAAAATCATCAGAACTTTATGATTAACTAGGACATGTTTGTTTAAATTTCTTCTTCCAAATCCACAAACATAATATAACACATATGGCACCAATGAGTTCCTCCAGAAAGTTGAACTGAATAAATAAGCCACACAGAAGCTCTTACAGTCCACTGTGACAAGCTACTAGATGGTATATAACCCTCAACATTGCAGGAGAGCAAAAATAAAATGAAGTTTTAATTAAAAAAAAAGAAGATCCACAGATTTAAAACTCATAAAATATCCAGCCAGGAGAGGGGAGCCAGGGGTGTCTCAGCCTGATGCCCCCCTAACCAACAGCAGTGTGGGAAGTTCTTTATTCTTGTAAAACAACACTCTGGGCATTAGAAGTGTATGAACTTCTCAGGCTTTGGAAAGAAAGTCTGCTGTGGACTTGTTTATTGTAGAATTCCTTGAAACTCTGGGATTTTTCAGCTGTCCGGAGAGTGGAACAGAATGCTGGCAAAGGGGCCGTGGCTCTGACCCGGTGTAGTCCTGCCTCCTATATTAGTGCTTCTTACAGTCAGCAAAAAATGGTTCATAAATAAAAGCTCAAAATAATGGAGAAAAAAATAAACCAAAAAGAATGCAAGTGTATGCACAGAAAACAGAACTGCGTGGATTTTGAAAATTTATCTTGGAAAGGCTGGGGAAACAGCTCTGTAACAGTCTTGCCCTTTTCCCTCACAAAGTTTAGCTAGAAACAGTTAAAAAGCTGAATCAATAAACCAAGCAACCCAACCCCAATGCTTTTCTCTTAAATGGATACTTGGATTATTACAAACCAAACGTATCTGAAACCTACCCATGGTGGCAGAGAATATCACAATCCCCAGCACATTCATGCCGTCACTCGTGCCTGGCTCTGATTTGTAAATCACTTCAGGAGGGGGAGTGATGTCCAAGGCAAAGTTCTGGATGTTGGATCCATTCTCATCCTGGACTCCATATATTATAATGCGACGAGTGGTGCTTTCAGATGAGGCTTTGTTGGATTTAATGATGGGAATACTCCTGGTGCGATACTGAAACAAAGCAAAGGCGTTTTTACTCTAATATCCCAGCAGGAATTAATAGTTTAGTGAGATCTCCTAAGTGCTCTGTTTCAATAAGGCTGCATGTTGAAGGGACGAGCTTGAAAAGAATGACAGCTCCTGTCCCTGTGCTGCTAAAATCTGTAAAACTAGTTGAATTTTTTGGAAAAGCATAACAAAATCATAGTTTCCTCTAATCAGATCCTTGTGCAGCAAACACATTGTCTCCTGACAGAGCTACATTCCCATAAGACAGAATTGGGAATGACTCCCTAGAGTGCCCTCCTCTCTGTCTCCCCAGAGGTAAGGTTCCAATGAAATATTCCCCCCAGTGAAATAACTACAGCCATGCCTCTTGCTCACTCAGAACTTTCAGATGAGGTTTTCTGGCCAAATTCCAGTGAGTAATTAGATTATTCACAAACACATTATTTTGTTGCTTTAATTGAACATGGTATCCCGTTCTTCCTTTGTGTGGTGTTACTGGGAGCTCTTAAAGAGGCTCCAGCTCTCCTCAGGCAGAGGTGGAGCTGACACAGCTGTGCATGTCGCCTCTCTGGTCACACTAGGGACAGTTTGATGCTTCTTTGTTTTGCCTTGGGACACCATGGCTGCTGAGGCTATGGAAAGGGACCCGTTAACTGCTGAAAGTGCTGACAGTATCTGAAGCAATGTGCCATGTCTGTAGCTGGATCGTGTTCACAAAAATACAAGTTCCATATGATGATGGCTCATCGTTCATCAGGAAAAGGAATGTAACTACTTACCTGCTTGAATGTGGCCTCAACAAGATTGGCTGGAAACATGTTCCTAAAAATGAACAAATAGAAGAATAATTTCTATTGAACTGAAACCAACTTCTGTTTCCTGTGTCTTGGGTGTCCCACAATAGATCAGTTCTTTACCCTCCCAGAGAGCCAGGGTGGAGAGCCCTGCCCCTCTCTTCCCCTCAGGGTGCCATCCAGCTGTGCCTCAACAGAGGCAGTTCCTCAGAACTGAAGTTTTGGGACTTGCTTCTGAATACCTGCACAGAGACCCAGGAGCTCCAGCTTCAGTTTCTGACTCTGCCATAATCTCCATTTTGTAACTGGGGCAACATAATCGCTATCATTCCATCCCCCATCTACTAACTGGGGCATGGAATATTTCTTTATTCCATAGTTTGTCTTCCCTAGTTAGATAATGAGCTGTTCAAGACACAGTCAGTGTTCAGGGATGTATTCCTGAGACCCCTGGGTTCTATAATCTAGGACTTCTGAGCACTCCTGTGAGTTAATTCATAAACTGTAGTACCCCTGATACATTTTCATCACTGGAATTGTAAGTGCTGTAAACTTTGCAGTGGTTTGGTCAAGAACAGTTTGCTTTTCAAAAAGAGGATCTCATTCCTTATTGAAAGAGTTGAGATTAGAGCTGCACAGTCTCTGCTACATTTTACTTTAATATGGTTCTGAGGCTTCAGAACAAGAGCCTGAATGAGGCCAACAGCTCGTTTCTGCTGAGCTACAGAGGAAGACAATGAGCAAATGCTGTGAGATCTGCAGTGACACTGATGGACTTTTAATTCCAAAAGGGACTCTTTTTGTCACCTTTTCTGACTGTATCTTAGTCTGTAACATTTCACCCAATAATATCTGGAGCTAGTTCATAACTTCAGTGTGATCCAGATTACTACTTTGCAGAAAGACATTTGATCCTAATTTGGAATGGAGAGCACACCCTCTACAGGCTTCAAAGAGGAATCAAAATATAATTGGGCAAAAAATGTAAAAAGTCATATATTTCCATACAGCATTTGGGAATCAAGATTTGTGTGATGATTTTAATAGGATCATTTTCAGGACTGACCTAATTATCTGCTTTCATATATATATGACAGGAGAAACTCCTGAATTCTCCAACAAAATTACTTTTAATTCAAAGTCCTGCTTAAGCCTCAAAACAGGGTAACACTTAAATATATGTGAAAAGCCTATTCTTATTCCAAAGAGAGTTGCTATGTACATATCCAGCTAAATGCAGGCTGGATGGAGACATTTCCAGAGCTGCTTTCCTCTTTCCAGCAGCAGCACATACTTTGTGTTCATGGAGTTGCTGTGCAACCCTGGCTTAGAAAAAACAAATTTTTTTGCTATTTTAAGTGATCATCATATGACATTATGGTCACACTTAAAAGTATGAGGTAGATGCTGCATCAGTAGCATCAGGCACTGAAAGCAGTTGCTACAAAGAGATAATTAATTATCCTTTTTAGGTTAAATTAGAGGGAGAAGAATTTTAATTGAAGAGTAGTAGCACTGTCTAATGATTGAAACAGAAGACTGAAAAGAGGTTGGCCTGCTGTGTGAGAGCAGATGAGCCACAAAAAGGCATCATGTGTCATTTTGGTAAGGCCGGTGCTTTGCGTGAACTGGTGTTACACAGACGAGTTACTGACAGGCAAGAGAGGAGGTTGATGAGCAGCATTTTACTATATCTTCTTTAACTGTCTTGACCTTTCCTCACCTGAGGCAGGTGAGGCAGGTCAGATTAGCAGCCCCTGGCAGGCAGAGCTGGCATTCCTGGGGGATAATATTCACAGCTTCCACCCTGGAAACAACAGCACTAAGCGTGAGGTTGGCTCTGCAAACCCTCCACAAAGCTGGTGATTCTCTGGTTCAGATGTTGAATCTGCAGCCAAAGCAGGACACAGACAACAATCAGCTGTGCTTCACTTTCCTATCAGGGCAGAACCTTCTGCCTGAGCCCTGAGGGCTTGGCTGACACAGGGGGCTGAGTGAGGAACAGCTGGATGGAGCTGGACCGGGGAGGATGAAGGGGATGTTTGTAGGCAGGGGAAGCACTGGAGAGAAAAGATGCTTACTGCTTTAGTATGCTGCATAAGGGAATTCTGCTTCCAGACTGTTAAAGGCTTCATTAATATTAGATCATCTTTGTTTTGTGATTTGAGATGATGGCTGGAAAGGTGCTACAGGAGTGCACAGTGTGGTGGTTGTGCCCTGAGCTGCTTGTGAATGTGAAATATTCTGAAAGAACAGATCCACCCTGAGGAGTCCTGCACAACTCTGAACATGCACCTCACGTAGGAGCCCTGGCTTCACACAGAAACATGAATTTAATTGCTGATGATTTCCACTTTCTCCCTCACAGTCCTAATTAGTAGAATTAAGAACAATTAAGACTGCTCGAGAAAGGAAATATCATATGGTTAGTAGCTAGATTAAATGTTAGACAAATTTGTAGAGGATTAAAGCATTTTGTTTCTTTATCATTCTTTATCCTGCAGGAATTACAACTACCCACTTAATACTAGATACTGGAATTCTCCCAATATTTTTTAATATATTATGCACTGTGATCCAGTCTTTGATTCCAGCCTTACCAAAATTACACAGTTTATCCAGTGAAAGGCTGACCTGAATGTTTTTGCCAGGGCCTCGGCTTATTTTTTATTTTAAGCTGGTTTACTTGGATTGAGAAAATCTAGTATTAGCCAAAATTAAGTTTTGTTAATTAAAAACATTTAAGAGAGCAATTGGTAGATGAGAACTTTAATGGACTACAATAATGAGAAGAAAGTATCAAACTGTCACCTAGAGCTGGGGGATGATTTGGCCCATTTGGGCCAAGATTGGCAGTTTTGCTGCTACTCTGGATAAGGTAAAGATCTACCCACATGGATCTGGTACCAGGATCATGAAGTGAGACCGTGTCTCTACTCAGAACAGGCCCTGTGTTTATCACTGACCTGCACCGAATTAAAGGCATTGCCAGCACTTATAAAGCCATAATTCAAGCTGAGCTAATCACTGCTGTCACCACCTATAAATGCTGTTGTGTTTATTCAATTAGGAAAGCCAAGCAGATAAAACACTTCTAAAGTTCCAGCATTACTTTCAGATTGCTTACACAGAACACAAAATAATAGTGCAGGATACTTAGAGTGATCTGGGATTCATTTCTCTAGTACAGGCAACATTGTCTCTAATCTCAGTGGCACAATTAAATCTAGTGCATAACAGTGAGTGAAGATGATTTAAAACATAGATAAATTTAGGTCTGAGACAAGGATATGGTTGTAAAACAGAAACTGAGACATAAGCTTTCTGGTTATATAAAAAATTAACAGCTAAATAGTGCCTGCCGTGAGGAATAACATTTCCCAGAGCATCTTCTGCTTCAGGAGCTCTGCCAGACAGAGCAGAAGCATTCAACACAGGCTGAAGGGGGAATGTGCATGAAACTTCAGTGTCAGGTCAGTGAACCTTCTCCAGACCTGGGCTGCTGAGCCCCAGCTGGCACAGGGTGGGTGCCTGCCCTGCATCTGCTGTGACAGCAGCACACGCGCTCGGTGACCTACTAATCACTGTCTTTGAGCACAGCCTGCCAGTGGGCACAGCCTCCTCCTTCCACCAGCAAATCTTGGAGGCCTTCCCTAGTTCTGTATGGGATAAGAGGATTCAGATGGAGATGTATCCAGTCAGAAACGTGTATGTGTATGGAATATGGAACTGCTATGGCAATGTGCCTTCTGCAATTTGGAGCCATGGATTTTGAGAAAATCCTGAAGACTTGTATCAAGTACAGACAGCACCTGGTCTGAGCAGCAGGTCTGAGGGTGCAGCTTCCCATTAGACACAGGACTACCTAGTACCTCACACTGCCAAAAACAGGAGGTCCTCTTTCCTTTCCCATTGTCTGCCACAACTAACCTATGAATTAAGACAATTGACCATTTTTATTCCTCTAAATTTCAGCTGCTTTAGGAAGCTGAATGGTGCTAGGAAGTCACTTCTCAGCTCAGGCTATGCCTTGGCACTGCCCCCAGGACGTGGGAGCCCTCTTGCTCTCTTCACAAGGTGGCTGGCTCTGAGAACTACAGTAGAGATAGAAACACCAGCACTGTTAACCTGTGTTCCTGGGACACTGTTGGCTGAATTGTCCACAGAACATTAGCCTGCAGCTGCTGGTACTACAGTGGTGTCTGTTTGACATCTCCTGGATAACTTCTGTTAGAAATAACAGACCGAATTCTGGTTGCAGTAATACTACTGAGTATCTGAAACATTCATTGAGTCCTGACTACAACATCTGTTAACTCAGAGCATTCAGCTTTAGCAGATCTTTTCAGTGAGAAATTAGGCCAGTGGCTCTAAGAGCAGCCCCAGGTATGGCAGATGTTGTTTCCTTGCCTCAGAACACCCCTTCCCTCTGGCATACTCTGTGCTCTGCAGAGCAATCTGGTTTTGCTCTCAGACTCTGATGTTATCAGCACCTAATCCCTGGCACACCAGACAGTCTGGCTGCAGTCTCCCAGGCTGTGGAATTAAAGCCACCAGACTGGCTCTTTGCTACATACGTGTCCTCATAATATTTATTGGCCTATATTTGCACTGGGCATAAAGCAGCTTTGGACACTGCTCTCAAATTTGAACGAGCGTAGCTGAGCTTGCAGGAACATTGTTTTACGGTTGAGAATTTGACAGTATCCTAATATCTAAGCTTTTGAGACCTTACCCCATCACTCTGTACAGCAAGGGTACAGAGAGAGTAAAAATGGTGTCTGAAGAGTGACATGACAACTGTAAAGTTTTGAGGTTTTTCCACAAATGAACAGCACTGTGGTTCCTATTTACTATAGGCTGAGGTCCTCCTCAGTGGCAGTATCCTCATCTCAAAAATTCATTTACTTTTGATGTCCTCTACATGATTTCATGATCAGCTGTGTAGAACCCTGACTACTGTTACACAGGAGCCCCAAATTCTATCCTTAGTTATACAGATATACATCTGAAATACCTTCCTGCTGCTGTCAGGGGGCTATAGCAGGGTTTGCACTCCTGAAAGAGAGGGCAACATTTAATCCAGCAGGACTGAACAAATGACCTGTCACAGGGCCATGGGAGAAAGCATCTTGCACATCAGAAGTCACCTCCAGTGCCTCATCTCATTTCACAGTATCAATCACGCTACCTCCTGCTAAAAGAACCAAAGAAGGCTTTTGCAGAATCAATGAGGCATTTAAATCCTCATTGTGGTGATAAAAAGTATTAATAGAATGCAAAAAAATCACTAATCAGGTCTAAGCCATTTTGTCTTGCTCGTGTTTTTTGAAGATCAGAGCAGAACTCAAATTGTGGAATAATTTGCCAACCACATGAAATTTTTATCTGTCCTGAGGGCTGCATGGCATTGTAGTCCAGTAAGAGAGGGTGAACCTCCTTACCCTGCTTCCTCTGGAAGAAAAGGTCCTGACACAGCCCCAGCAGGGCTATGGCTTTCTAAGAAAATCATTCTTTGGATGGGAAGCACAAATACCTCACATCTTCAGGAATGTTGAAAAGGCTGAGTCACATCAAAGGTAACATGACAGGCCCACGCGTTTCCACCGTGGTTTCAGCAAGGCAAAGTTATCTCATAAAAAGTGTATGTTTACACTGGAAGATGTCCAGACCAATTGTCAGGAGGATGGATGATTTATTCCCCTTCAAGGCTGAAGCTTTCCTAAGGGAGTTTTAACTCCTGGCCCTGTGCAATCCCCTCTGGGACAAAGACCTCCTGATCAGAGAGCAGAATCTGCTTTGTAGTCCATCTCCCAGTATTGTTTTTATCATGGAATGATCTTTTTTCCATGTTGGTTTTCTTTTGTGCCAAATAGGAACCACACATTTAGAGGCTTCAGAGTAATTTTGTAAATACTTGAGGTTCAGGCTCTTGTGCAAATTGAACTCTTAAAAAATTAACCAGAAGTGAACACCTGGTCACAGTGCAGAGCAGTGCTGGCACCAGCCTGGTTTGGGGAGACACGAGAAAACTGGCAATCTGAAATGAGTAAAAAATGGTAGTTTGCCATAAGGGACAGATAAATGTTTCTGTCATAGCACACAGTGGCTTTTGGCAAAAGACACATTGATGTACAGCATAGCTATTTCAAAAAGTATGGGTCATTTAATGCACTTTTAAATATCTTATTGTGTGTACATACAATGCAGTCTTCAGTTGTAAACATTTTAAAATCTGATTTCTTGTACTGCACAGCCTGGACTTTTTCCAAACTACAGCAGATATTGGTTTTCTCCTGCCCCATTTTCAAGAAACACAATTTCAATAAAATAGAATATAGCCATTAGCTTGAGAATGGGAAAGGAAGTGATTTTAAAGAGTGCTCAGGATTCCCATGAAAGCATAAATCCTCTACAGTGTTTATATCCTATTCTTACTCTAAATGGTATAAAAATAAAACCTCTCTTGGTTAAGCCAGATTGAGTTTCTGGGTACCTGCTATTAAATTGGATGCAATCCTGAATATTCAGTGATAAAAGGCTCTGACTTCTCCTTCCAGTGAATTTCAGAAATGTACAAATATATTTGTCGAGGGTTAAGGTGGGATTTGATCCTGACTGAATTCACTGAATTGTTCTATTTGGAGCTTTTGAACTGAATAAGTTTGTGAGGTCATGCTGTTAGACTGGAGAAAAACTGAAGATGTGTGTTAACCTTGCACCTGTCGGTGCCCAGATTTGCAGTCAGCCCTATATAAAACAGCAGGGCTGGGAACCCCAGTTTTCCTGGGATCTCTTTCCTCACGTGAGTGTTTATGGTGTTTGCTTGCTTGTTTTATCTCATAAGCCCAATTTTGCTTCCCTTGGTGACAAATGCAGGTGGCCTGATTTCAGCTGCAGCAGGACTTCCCCTTCTAAATCAAAGGTAACAGATGTTATGGAAGTATTAACTGCTAATGTAAACAGTGTGGCCCTGACTCATAGATCTAGTTTTACAAATGTTTGTCCCCAAATGATAGGCATTTTCTATTCTCCTAGTCAGGTGAATATATGCTACAGAACCAGACAAACCTTATATTTTAAATTGAATGCTATTCCTGTAAGTATATCCCTTTTTGTCCTATTCAATAAAACACTCAAAGTTTGAATTACTTAAAAAAAAAAAGGTATCTTGCCTTTCTTAATTTCTTAACTCACAAGTGGCTACTAAAATTTCACTCTTCTATTTTGGGGGACATAGTACAGCGTTAGTGTCAATAATTCACCCATGAGAAAGAAGGTAAAGATGTGTGTTGATTCATTGCTATTGCTATTGAGGTGCCCCAAAAGCCACAGTCCTAGAACAAGACCCCTAACTAGATCCTGAATGAGCTGGGAATATTTCCTCTGGCCCCACAGATTTCTCTGAACAATCCTCAGTGAGGTAATTTCTTTTCCATATGTTTTTTTTTTTTCTCTAGCTAGGAAAGGAAAATGGCCCTTGCCTACCTCACAGGAGTATTGCACATCAGGAGAATAAATCCATAAAAATTCATAAAGCACCAGGTGCCTAAAGAGAACAAGATGATCCTTAGCCTGAGGATTTATAGCTTTAAATATGGATGAAAATGCACTTTCATAGGCCTTGCAGTGCTCGCACCTGGAGCCTTGAATAAAATTAGGGAAGTTTTTGACATCTGGCTCAGTGTAGGAATAAAGTGGCAGCTAAAGAGAAGCATCCTCAGAGCACAGGTACAAAGGTGAACCATCTTCCACAGCCAGCAGAACCTATATTTGGCTTAAAGGTGGATTGAATTAGAGCAAGAATTCAGACATTTAAGGCCAAAGCAGTGGTAAAGATTTTAGGTATCAATACTAATTGAATGTTGAGAACACTTGTGCTGCAGTCAGTGGCCTCTGTGTCCAGGATGAATCAAGAGGGAAATCGGTAGGGGCAGGGTCACATCCATAGGTCTCTTGTCCCCAGTCTCCGGGGGTTCCCTTTAGACAGGAAGTTTTTCAAGTGCTGCTGTTCAGAGTGGAAAAAAAAATGGTTGACCTGTGGATACAATTTTTGAGGCATGAAATTCAGAATGTTGATGAGATTCTGTATTTCCTGGTTGGTGTGAGGTTTAGAGCCATTTCAGAGTTATGCAGCACAGTGTCACTGTGATCTCCTCCTCAAGTTATATACACTACAGGGTTTATTGATGGTTTGTGGCTTTTTTAACATAATGGACAAATATACAGGGGAAGCACCATCTGCAAAGTAATGCATAATAGTAATAATGTGGTTCTTGATTAGTGTTGCAGGTGCTGAGGATAACCATGAGGGTCTGCCCTAGTTTGTTGTTGTTGTTGTTGTTGTTGTCGTATTTATTGCTGAGTTAGTAGATTCTTTAATTTCTGATTAAAACCATGTCTAAAAGCAAAATCCTCACTCAAAAATTCAAGCAATTCAATTTCTAGCAACATCATTCCTGCCAAAAGTTCCAGACCTGACAATGTCATATATAACATCACAGGAAATAATAAAGTATTTCATCGTTTCAAAGTGGTTTAAAATCTGAAATCAATGAGGATGAATAAATGTATCCCTGTGCCAAGATTCCTACTTTTGAAGTAAACCTCACAATTCTGTCACATATATCATCTCTCCACTTGTACACTCAGTGTTCTTCATTTGCAGAATAGCAGCTGTTTCCTGTGTAAACTTCTGGGCACATGTGCAATTGATAAATCGAGAGGAAATTACTGAATTGAGAAGATAAGCCAATCTGGGCCGAATGAGATGGTCTCCAGCTGTGAATGGAAGTGATTTACCATTGAGCTAAAGGATCAGCTTTTCCAGCTCAAACCAGCAGATACATCACTACATTTAATCCAGACTTCCACAGAGATATTTAGGAGTTTTGCAACTGACTTCAGCAGAGCCAGAATTTCACCCCTAGTGTTTGCCTAGGCTGAAAGCCCATTCCCCACATTTGTGTTGTTATTATTTTTTTATTTAGTAAATGTGGTTATTTCTGTCGTGGAGGAATAAAAACCATCCGTTTGTGCACTGGGGGTGGAAGGATTGCAGCTGTGACAGCTGCTGAGCACGGCAAAAGGAGAGTGAGCTTTATTCTGCCTTTTTAAAAACCTTTGCTGATGACAGTGGCTTGTTGACCTGTCGCTGTTGACACCTGCCCAAAGCAGGGAAGAATTTAAGGTTTTGCAGGCTAAAAAGCACATGCCTGGTTGGACACTTGAATACCTGAAATGTGTATGCAAGCTGTTATCATTTGCTCGAGTAAATGTTGTAGGAAGTGAAATTATAGATGATGATTGGAAATGTTTAGATCAGGACATGGTGTGTTACCTGCAGTGAGGCTCAGTGGAATAAAGTGTTCCCAGATCTCACCACCACACCCCTGATGTACAGGGAGGAGCCAGACAGATGTGATAGATGAGATTATAACTCAGATCCTGGGTTCCAGTCACAGATTTGGTTGTTTTACACAAATACAATACTATAGAATTTAATTTAGATTTTAAAAACCCAAATTACTTTCTGTCTGACTCATCTCCATGACAAGCTTACTCTGACTCTCCAAAGGCAACTGGGCTGGTGTGAGAAAGGGAATGGGAACCTGTGGTGAGGGAGACCCTTCCCAGACAGAGCTGTAAGGTCAGTTTGGATGTGACATTGCAACATATGTCCCACTGTGCCTTTACTTGTCCAGGACCAAGGACTTAGCTCAGCACACCAGAAATGGTCTCCAAACATTGCCACTATGAAGACAATCATTAAGGTTACATTTTTCTTAGATTCTCTTTTACTTATGCTACTCTGTCATACTAAGGGATTCAAAGTTCCAGTAACTTGCTCAGGGCCTTCCTCTTGGTGCAGGAATTACAGTCCTGTATGGAGCAGAAACAGAATAATGTGACTTAACATGATGTCACAGACAGACATGTGTGACTTCCACTGCACATTTCCATCATGGCAAAGTCACTAGGGAGACACACATGCCATGAAGGGGCATCTTCCCATTGCAGATGAAAATGGTGTTTTTTTGGAAAGCTACAAAAGAGGGTGCTCTCAGCTGCTGCTTCATGGTCAAAATCATTTGGCCCATTCACAGTTAGACATTGATAAAATACAGGTGGCCTGGCTAAATGCAACTTGGAGGAGAAAAAAACCCCCATTGTTATAAGCATTTTCTCACAGTTCCTTCTAATTTGAGGTCCTAGTAAATCTAATTAAAGTATTTGTGTGCTGACATGCCGTCAGGGTCAGGAATTTGGGCTTTTGAAAGGCAAACTGTGCAATATTTTTAATTTCAGTAAGTTGAGCTCCAAAGAGAATTCTTTGTGGTTCAGACACACCCTTGGCCTGGAAGCCCTTGCCCACTGTAGTATGAGATCACTGACTTGAGGAACTACCAAACAAAGGCAAACTTGGTCTTTCTGCACGAGCAAAATAAATCTGAGGCACATACTGTGTTCAGTCAGGAAATTAATCACACTAGCACCTGGAATGTTGGGACAAAGAGGGATATTCTGCCAAAATCCAGCAGTGCCCTCATGCCACTCTAAAAGAACCACCATCCCTTTTGCCAAAGTAAAACAAATAAGAAAAAGCCACAAAGCAAAACAAGTAATACACAGCAGGGTCTTTCTAATCATGTCCTTTATCTGGGAGTTGCTACGAGCAGTTGTAAAAGCACTTTTAAGAATTATTTTCTGAAAAATATGGATTTCAGCCCTTATATTTAAGGTTTTGTCTATTATAACCTTCTGGCCTAATTTAAATTGACCACTCTTCTGATGTTAATAATAGATTTGATGTGGAGGTCCACAGGCTACATGGAATTCTGTGGAGTATAAAAGACCTGCTCCAGTGTTGTTAGTTGGTGGCCATTTATTTAAATTTTACTAGAAACAGCCAGTATAAACATCTGACAACCTGAAAATCATCTTCTGAAATTTACTGTTTTCTAAATTTAAGCAAAATGTTCATCCTTAAATTCAGATCTTATTCTCAGGCCATCCTCCTGCAGTTATGTACAAAATGTGCTGTTCAGAAAGCGGAAAGAACGAGTGTCGTTACCGGATTAAGTCCAGCAGAGCATCTGCAGAGCTCATGATGGGCTTCCCGCCCTCCTCAGTGCTCTCCTTCTGTGCTGCTCCACCAGGATGGATAATGGACACCATAATTATTCCCACAATCACAGCCACAAACGTTGTCCACAGGTAGTAAGTGACGGTTATGATCCCTAATCGACTGGAAGTCTTGGCATCCAGGGCTGCCAGCCCAGACATCAAGCTGTGGAAAGGGAACACAACACAAATTGTATCTTGTGCATCACATTAATGCAGCTGAAAGCCTAATTTCCTAATTATTCCAGTCTACCTGCTTCTCTTAGGATTGCCTACACATCAGTGCTTTTAGAAGCTTGCCAGGAACACTAAACTCTACCCTCTGCATCTAAAGGAGTGTTCCCCAGTTGCCATATGTGAATTCCGGGTTACTTGAAGGAAGTTGCAAGCTCAGGCTGCACACGTGGGGATTAAATCCTGTTGGTTGTTCCCTGAAATTCGAGGGACAGTTTTATATGAGCTACATATGTAATGGCTCAGTTCACAGGAGCAGTGGCAACAGTTGGTCAGGAAAACCTAGGTATGAAACTCTACATATAATTTTATAGAATCATACAATAATTCAGGTTTGAAGGGACTCTGAGGGAAATCTGACCAACCTCCTCACCCCTTTGTGTGTGAGTGAGGTAGGACCACAACTTCAAAATTAAAAACACCAAGGAGCAGTTTTGTCACATAGTCCTTTCTTTACCTAAAAGAATACTTTTTTTTTCTTTCTAAATCAATTCAAAGCACAATTTATTTTTGCTTTACCAGGGGGCTTTGAATTGAGATTTAACTTGGAACAATTCTCTGTGAACTCTCCAAAGCATGCATCTCAGGAAAAGTGCAGGTGAAGTAAAATCCTGCATTTACTATTTGGTGTGCCCCACTGTCCAGTTTTCTCATCCAAAACAGACCCATTTATCAGGCCTTTTCTCATAAACATTTACTAAGCTGCACCTCCTTGAATGAGATCTCCTTGACCTCCCTCTGCTGAGGGAGGTTGTCTGGAGCCAATGCTAAAGTGCAGCTTAACCTTTATAGTAGATTTAATGAAATCAAATGGGTGGATTTAGTGTTCAGGTTCCTGCTATCCACTAGATTAATTAAGAAAATGTATTGCTTTTCTGCACTGCCAATCTCTCATCCAGCATGGGTTTTGTTAACGCTGTAGGAGCAGGGCTGCACTGTAGTTTGGGTCATTCAGAAAATGGATCACTGAGAAAGTGAGCATCTCAGTAACTCTCACTCTTGTAACCCTGTTGTTTTGCTCTCATTTGTCATTGTATTTGATAAAAATCGTGCATTTCTGTGTGTCTGTAAAGCACTGTGTACAAACACAGGACCATGTACTAAAAATACAGGAGTAGGAATGCTACTTAGTTCCTTGGAATTTCCCTTGATCAGTCCATACAGAAGAGTAAATATTCTAAAACACTTTTTTTTGATAAAAAAGTTGAGTGAAATACATTTATCTGAAAATAATGTGTCAGTTCCCTGTTAAAAAACCTCTGTGTTGTTATTAGATTTCTAGGACTGATCTGTTCTTGCAGGCTGAGGTTTCACAGGCCATTGAGCCAATTCGTTGCTGCCCAGACTAGATACCTATATTGTACTGGATTTTAGCACTGTTCTACCTCTACCCTAACCTTCCCAGGAGAAAAAAAAAAAAAGAAATAAAAATTAAAATCAGGTTGATTTTCAACTAGCTGGCTGTTTTTCATGGTAATAATTTTCAGTGTTCTTTATAGATCCATTATTCAGGGCAGTGATGCCAGTGGTACAAAGGCCTGAGTGTTGACCAGCAGATCTGTGACTTGTGGACAGGACACCAAGCAGAGTGATCCCTTGGAGAGGGTACTGCTGAGGGGACAGACAACTCACTTCCCTTTTTGGTACTGCCCTGAAGCCACTCCCAGTGTGGTGAAGCCACTCCCAGTTTGGTGAAGCCACACTGTTCCTGTTGCCACTGCACTGTGTTTGTTCTGCAGAACAACAGAGCAGTGAACCCTGTCTTGACTTCTCACCTGAGAAGTGTTTCCAGATGTACTTAGGGACAAAAATCTTAATTAAATATGCCCAGTGGTTCATGTGCCTTTAGGGTTGCTACCTCAGCCACAAGATTTGGGAAGATGCTGTGCAGCTAAAATTTAATCACACCTGGGCTCTTAGGTGACAAATCCTGAGGGAGCTAATAATGAGATTGCTCTGTCTTGGGGATATTCATTAACAAGATCATCATCTGTAATGAGATTATCCTGTCACCAGATAAAGTCATGCTCAGTCCATGCTGTGATGAGAAAGTCCTCAAAAGTAATTAACTATGGAGGTGCAGTGGGGTAACTGGTGTGACAGAAGCATGAAAAAAGGGCTGGGATCAGACAAAGGCCTGGGTTTTCCATGGCCTGCAATGCTCAGTTTTAGGAAGGGACCACTGGAACCAGTTCTCCAAAGGCTGGGCAGTAACACTGGTCGTGTCATTTCAGGTGACTGCTCAGAATCATTTCAGAAAGAAATGCTTTTAACCAGAATGAGACAATAATCACTCATTAACTCTTCTTCATTTGACTTCATATGTTTGATATTCGAAGGAACAAGGCAACAGACATAAAGATTAGGAAGCATATTGATTATCACAGTTATTGTATGAGGCAAGTGATACACAATTACATCACAGGAATTTCCCACTGTTGATCCTGAGCTCTAACATTCACACAATGGAGCCAAAGAATGGCAAGAAAAATGACTTTGCTTTTTTCCTAGGGAATAGGGAAGTCAGGAGGAATAAGCTTCCAGATGGTTTAAATCAAGATCACTGTATCCTGCTCAGGTTTTCCCTTTAAGTCTAATTTTCATCAAACACTCTTGGCTACATAAAAGCTTCCCAAAATTTCCCAAGCTTCTTCTAAGACAGAAAAAAAGATATTCCTATGGATTCTACAACTAGACTCTCGTGAAACACACTGGAATGAAAATCAGCCTACCTTTAATTCTTGTCAAGCCTCAGAATCTGGTTAGGCTTGAAATAACAGGACAGATATTTGATTCATAGAGTAAAGTCATTTGACCTACTATGTAGCTAAGTAGCTTCCACACATATGATTCATGTGTAGCTTCCATAACATGTTTTAATGATTGCCAAATGGACAAAACAGGATTAGGACAATAAAAACCAATCTGCAGCTTTTCTGAATAATTACAGAATATCTCACTTATTTAATTAGTTTAGCAAAAAAAAAAAGTCCCCAAAATTGGAATTTCATGTTCAGAGACCATTTCTTAGGTTATACAGAAAAGAAACTGTCAAGTCTAAAGGAAAGGGGAAGACCTGATCAATTCCAGGACTAATTAAAAATGTAATTTAGTTACTACATTATTTAAAACATTGGTAATTTTTGATGTAGAGAGGAATGGAATTCTTTCCAATATCTTGGAAATCTAATTAGTCCCAGGCAAACAAGTAGCTAAACCCTGTTGAGCACCTCTAGGCTTGTTCTGGCTGTCACAGTTAAACATCAGAGTACCAATGAGGTATTTTATTTACAAATAAAATTAGAACTGTCTATCTTCTCTGCAATTCTCTAGCTTTTTCTCTTACTCTCTGCTAAAAGCACATTTTTTGGCCTGTCTCAAGATCAAAACCTATATCCCCAAAAAGAGAAAATACAAGAAACTGCTGTTAAGACCCCCTTCTGCATGTTTATTTTGTCTTCCTCTCCACCAGAAGCCATCTGGATGTTGCTTTGAAATAGATGGATTATGGATAAAGTTATCAGAAGGGATTAGTGTGATTAGAAAGACATTAATCCTGTCAAGAAGTAATGGTCAAGTATTAACCACCAACAGTTGTTCCTAGAATGATGTTTGTTTTCATTCATCCCGTCCCCTCCCTCCCATTCTCATTTTGTAATTGCATCCGTGGAAAAGACCTTCCTAAGCAAGTTCTCCCAGTGAGGCTGGGAAGTGCCTCCAACAGCCACATTAGAGATGATTATATGACAGTTGAGCATCATGAAAGTGAAGTGCTGCTTCCCTAATGCTGTTGATCAGGCAGGCAGGCTGGTGCTCACCTTTCTGTCAAGGTCAGTGCCTGCAAGTCTCAATATGATAATAATGTGCATTTCCACAGCACAAGCCATTTAATCATCTTAAAATGCTTGACTAATGCAACCTCCTCTCACGCAGGAAAGCAGTATCTCCATTTTACAGATAAGGAAGCAGAGAAATAAAGGCATTTTCTTTAAGGACAAACCATTTACAGTGAAGAAAAATATGCCTGAGGTGATCTCTGTATTGCAGTGGACTATCTCACTTTTCCTTATCTGTGCTATCTGCTTTCAAAATGGGCTGCTTCACTTCCATGGAGCCACCATTTATGGAGTTACAGTTTGCAACAGAGAAAATAACACTCTCTACAGTAATAGAGAGATAAGAAACTTTCTCTGGCTCTTTCTGTAGCTTCATGCTTGATTTTCCTCTTAGTCTCTAGTGTAACTAAAATTATTTCATCAGTGAGAAAGAGGGATCTGAATGACTTTTTCTTTCCACAATATCCTTTTGCTTTCTTCTAACGTGAAAAACACCTGCAGAGCAAGACCCCCTGCCGTGGCTGCAGTAGAGAAGTGATGGTGGTGGTGGTGGCAAGACCAGACCCATCCCTGTCTCTGCTTCACCCTGTGACATGGTCTGCCCTGACTTACAGGGATATGTTACAGCTCTGGTTTTCATGCTCACACCCTGAACTAAGCTGGATTGGGTGTGTGAGATACACATGGGGCATCCCATTTAGAGAGATGAACCCCCTTCCCAAGTATATTTGTGTGCAGTCCAGACAGGCAATAAAATGACACCTGGGCTCTCTATTTTACTCAGACTCCAATACTTTAGCAGACTCCTGATGTACCAACAGGCTGCTGCTGATCTGAACACAGCCAAGGAACTGTCATGGTCCCTTGTAGTCAGTGGAGTGATCACCAATGTCATGTATTATTAAAAGTTTCATAGTATTACAGCATTGTTTTCAAAGGAGTTGAGAGGTCTAGAATCCTCCTGAAGATCCAAGGGGCTACTAAGGCTCATCTCCTTTGCAAATCAAGTAATAGCAAACAGCTTTTTTAAAGTTTAGTTATCTTGATATGAATGAAATGGTGTCTAAGCTCAAAAAAATCCCCAAATACAAAATCAAACAGGACTGTTGCAGCTGTTTCTGTGTGCTTAGATCATCAGTCATAAACAGCACTGGAAATGTGAATTAACTTTTAAGGCCTCAGTATAAAGCTATTTTACTGAGCACAGTGGAAGCTCAAAGGTGTCAGGTGTGATGGAAAATCTGGCTCTTGATCTTCAAGCAACAAAAATATATTAAGATCTCGCTGTCTGCAATACACTTCTTGCAGTGACTGTGTTTAGTTTTACAGCTGGATGCAAGGAAAGAAACCAAACTACATTTCTAATACGTCATAAAATGCAACATTTTGAGATTTTATTTTTTAAATTGCTGTATAAAATAACAGGAGTTTTATTTTTCACCCAAAACGTTGAGATATTTTCCTTCTCATCTAACACTTGTAACTATTAATGACAAACTGACATATATAGGAAAAATCCTGCAATAGGAAATCTGTTTTTATGGACTACTGTAAACAAGGCAGGACTTTGTACAGCACACAGTGAGGGCTGATGTCCACTGGCTGTTCTGTCACCTGCATGTGAGGATGCTGTGATATATCTCTGAGTGCTGGAAGGGATGAACAGTGACCTTTGAGCACTGACTGATAAAGGAGGTTGTGGTATAGTTCGAGCAAAACCCAGGCTGGCTTGTTGACTTTGGCTGTTCTGATAAAAAAAAAAGAAGGTATTTCCTAAATTCAAAGGTCAGGATGCAAACAAAACTAAGTTATCTATTAAATATGCATGTGCAGCTTCACATGGTGGAAAGAGCCAAGAATCTTAATAATACTTGATTTTCTCTTTTGTCAGTTCTTTGAAGTGTTTCTAGATTAAGAAAGGAGTAAAGGGATTTGAAACACAAATTTGGATTATAAACAAATGTCAGAGTTATACAACTGGTTTTCTCCTAAGGAAACAGAGGGAATCCAGCCAGGCCCTCAAGCTCCACATGTCATTCCCATTCCTTTGTGAGACACTAAGTATTTTAGAGCTCTCAGAGGACTACAGAAAAATTCTGTCAAGTCACAAACAGTTCATACCCATTAGTAATCACTTCAGTGCTTTCCACACCCATTCACTCTGTGACCATAGATTTCTGTTGCACATCACTACATCCCTACTGACACTCCCTAAATAATTTGTGCTGAGCTGGCCCAGTTTTGTCATTACAACGTGCACAACTGCAACATGTCATTTTTCACTGGAGCAGTTTGGACCTCTGGGTTGCTCAAGCAAAAGAAAACACCAGAAAACAGTGTCTGACCTGACCATTAGACTCAATATTCCTTAACACAGCTAAGAACATTGATAATTTTCCAGATGATAATGTGGAGAAACTTCTGAAGATGTCTGAGGCATGGAGGAGGGATTCTTAATAAGGTTTAAATAAGAAGCTGAAGCAGTCTGAAAAGAGGACTTTTGGGGTAATCTGACATCAGTTCTGCAATACAATAGCAATATGGAGAATTTAAAGTAGTATAATGGTGTCAAGTGAGATTGCTTTCTGACCAATTCCTCTTCCCTTTCAGTAATCCTTCTCTTCCCGTTTCATCCAAGTACAGTTTTGCTTTTCACTCTGAAAGTAAATATATTTATCCCCTCTCACATCTCTAGAATGACTTTCTCCACAATAAAGACTGCAGATTATATATCCTAGAAAAGGGCTTAACAGCTTGTGTTTACTGAGGTGAAATGTATTTTTATTATTGTCTGTATTACAAAGAGAGATATTGCAGGTAGTTTGGAAATGGTATACTAAACACACTTAATGTTATCACTCAGGTATTCCACAGGTTTTCCATATTTTCCTGTACTAACCCAGCATATTTCCTCTGTTGAGAGAAAGACCTGTTTCCAACTTCCAATATTTTTCTATCACAGGTGAAATAGAGGGAAAGGTCACATTATCTCCAATAATGTGAAGAAAAAAGCCCTGTGTTCCCAAAGCAATTTAATTCTATGAGAAATCCATCTGCTTTAGTGCATTATAAAACATTGTTCTGAGCAGGCCCTTCAGAGACTCAGAGGCAGCATTTTGCAGCTGCTCCTCAACACCTCACTAGATAATACAGTGCATAAATTTGGTTGCCCTTGATTATAGAATCTTAGAAGTGTTTAGATTTAAAAAGACCTCTAAGATCATCAAGCCCAACTGTTCTGCCAGCACTGCCAAGTCTCACTAAACCATGTCCCCAAGAGCCACATCTACTTGTCTTTTAAATAGGCCCCAGTTTGGCAGCTGCACAAGGATAAGAACAGAGTGACTAGTATTTAGGAAATAATGACCAGAGGGAATAGTTTAACTTACACATAGCAGAAAAAAACAAGCCAAACCTAACCAGAAGTTTATATCATCTATCCTTTCCCATTCAGCCTCCAGGTAAATTATGTGAATTTGTCAAGACAACACAGAAAGTACCTTTTAGTACCAGGGGCATATAAGAAGAAATAGTACTGCACATATTGTCATTCTCGTAAAACCAGTATTATTGAGTGAATTAATTTTGGATGTCATCTTCATTTAGATGTAATGATAAATCAGGAAAAAAGAGAGATTTCGTAGCCTTTTGGATATCTCTGTTTTCCTTCTGAATGGATATTATACCGACCATACCAGGCGCTGTTTTATAATCATGACAGAAGTTTCAGATTGCAAATTTCAGTACTGGTCTCTGAGGGTTTGGGTCAAACTTTTCATCCCTAACAAACAATAAGCTTAAGTAGTAAAACAGACAATCTCCAGTCTGTGGTGTATTACCAGTTTCACCTACAGCTGACAACAAACAAAACAACACAAACCACAATCTAACCAAGTCTATCTCACAGTGTTATTTTAACCCAACCCTGGACTCCCAAAGAATATGCAGCTGCTGTGAAGTTATTTAGGGTATGTCTGCACAGACAGCTGCATGAACTCACTGTGCTTTTGCTCTGAGCTCCAAGGCAGGTCTGGGAGCTGTGTGGCCACATTAGTCCTTGGCAGGAGAGCCTGGACACAAAGCCCTGCTTATGTGGCAGCACCAATTCTGGCACGGATCAGCACCAGCATCACCAGCTTGGCTCCCAGGATGAGGGGGTTCACAACTGCCTGCACCCACAGCACCTGCAGCCTGCACCCACAGCATCCCCAGCCTGCACCCACAGCATCCTCACATCCTCTTGCACAGTTCACAGAATTATCAACTCTCCAGATGAACTGATGAGTTCTGAGAGGCAAAGTTTGGGATGGCCCAGTGAGGCTGAACAGTGGCAGAATTCCATCAGAACACAATGAGCAATATTTGTCATTAGTGGGATGTAAAAATGCTACTTTGTTCCCCAAAGCAAAGAGCTGTGGAAAAATATATATGGGGAAAAGATACTATAACGGAGTAGTTTCTAATTAAATACCAGGCTTTAACAGCATGAATAAGAATCACCAACTTGGGAATCTGAGCAGAAGGACGAAGGATTACCAGAACTGATGGCATTATGGACAGGAATCCCCTTAAAGAAACACAGTTCTATATTTAGCATATCATATTTAATTCATCAACAAAACTACAATAGTAACCAATATTTATTACTACCCCCCAAGTGAGCCTTTGAATAAATATAAAATTTTATTAGTATACACTTGCTTGTATCAGGCACAACATACTCAGAGGAACAAGCTTTAGAATTTAAAAAATACAGGTCAAGTCAGTTGTTTAGCTTTAAAGGGAAGAATAGTTCTTTAACAAGGTCTGCACATGGAAAAGGATCAAGTCTTTGCTTCTGATTACTTCTTAAATATCTAGAAAGTGGTCGGTGGTAAATAAATACAAAATTTAATAATCATAATCTTAGGAAAACAAGCAAATATTCCCTGGGGTAACCAGCTGAACAGTTCAAGTCTGCCCTGACAATTCTTTCCCACAAGCACTCTCACTGCTTACTGCTAATCATAGCTATAGAAAACTCAGCCCTGTATCTATTACCAGATAAAAACTTAATCATATAAACAAGGAGGGTGCTGAAATAAAAGGATATAAAGGATATAACTTTCTATTACATATATAAGTAGACATACAGGACAAAGAGAAGTCAGTAGGTTCAGCTAGTGTAAACCTGTGTAAGTCTGGCTTCAGCCTGCTTTTCTGGAGAAGCAAGACTTGTTCAGTCAAACACTGTGTCTGTGAGAGCCCTTACTAATAACATTATAATTAATTTTTCTCTGAAATTACGCAGAGGGGATGGAAGGCTCCAAAAGAGAGAGTTAAGTTCCTGTAAGGTCTGTGAAAGTGTATGTTGAATGCAGGAGAGAAATCATGTGTGGGCTTCTGGTGTTAGCTTGCAAAAGAACCAGGGGCTGCAAGCCCTGCCTCTCCTCCAACCTTCTTCCCAGCTCTGCAGCACACACGGTTTGCACTTGAGTCTGGTGCCTGTGGTGGTTCTGCCTGCCCTGAGCTCTGCAGTGCTGGGAGCCAGACCTGGCCTGCCCTGCGGGCTCACCGGCACCTCCGAACAGAAAGGGAGAGGGGAATTTCTTTTTGGGGTAAGTGCCACAGTGTGGCCTCTCTGCCTGCCACAAGGAATCCATGCCAAACAGCAGCATTATAAATGCCTCAGCAATGCTAAATTTTTCAGTCAAAGTTTGCAACTTCTTCAAAACATCACTCAAAACAAGATACGAAGTTGTAGCAGACCAGGTTTCAATACCTACTTCCCCAAAGTACTGACGTCAATGCAGTTTTTCAGCTTACTGAAAATCAAGTTTCTGGCCATGTGGACACTGCTCAATACAAAGCTGGTAAAGTGAGATGAGGACGGTGGGGCAGGGAATGGGCACAAGGATGGAGATGCTCTGAAGGGAGGTGACAGCCCATGAGTTGTGTCACAGTACATGGTTGGCCTGTACCCGAGCCAGGGCTGTGCCTGGCACTGTTGGCACAGACAGGAGGGGGGCAGAGGCTTTGTATCATCTTTAGCAAGAGTGAGAAGGTATTAGTGACAAAGTTGAGTGCTTGTTCCTCTCCAAGTTTTTTGCATCATGCAGACGCCTGAAGATCAGATTGGATTACTTCAAGCATTTAAGAAGTTGAGAAAGTAAAGTGATGAATAGGTATCCATGGCAATCAACTTGTCCTGGAAGCAGGTGAAGGCATCACATGTGCGTGTGTGTCTGTGTAAGTTTATAATTAACCATAGTGAAAGAGAGTGGAGGGTACCAGCAATCCCTGGGATGCAGGACCCCAGGCCGTGGTACTAGCAATCCCTGGGATGCAGAATCCCATCAGTGGTCCCGGCAGTCCCTGGGATGCAGGATCCCATCAGTGGTCCCGGCAGTCCCCGGGATGCAGGATCCCATCAGTGGTCCCGGCGATCCCCGGGATGCAGGATCCCATCAGTGGTCCCGGCGATCCCCGGGATGCAGGATCCCATCAGTGGTCCCGGCGATCCCCGGGATGCGGTCCCTCGGTGTCCCAGCGGAGCCGCCCGGTGGCCGCGGGCGGTATCTCAGCCCGGGCCTCTGCCCGCGCCGGGAAGTGCAGGAGGTGCCGGGAAAGGTTTAACAAACCTGAGCGGCGGGAACTGTCTGCAGACTCGGCCCCGCGGTTTTTTTGACATCTCCGAATTCTCGGGGCAGGATGCACAGGGAGACACCTCTGCCACACTTGATAAAAACCTGAGATATGTGTGGAAACCTTTTGCATGTAAGGAAGAAAATATCTTATTTGCACTGCAGCTGTCAAATGAGGATTGAAGACACTGTCTCAGAGAGAATCAGGGAACTTCAGATCCCCTGCAGCTGATATTTCAGGCTTGTTGAGGACACCTCTCTGTCCAACTGCAGTAGGAGCTCAGGCAGTGCCTAAGTGTGTAACTATGAATTCAGATCTGGCTCCTCTTCTCTCTCATCTCTCTTAATATTCCCATTCCCAGGTTTAAGAGTAGTATCCTATGTTTATACATATAGTAAGCACTGTACATCTGGTAACTACAGGGTCTAAAATTTTGTAACAGCCACTACTGAGTATCCCCAGGGCAGACACAATCTGTCGGACTGTTTGTCTGATTTTTAAATTTCCATTGCTAACAGAAGTGGCATCCTCTGTTGTGTGGGTACTTGTCATCATCACTGAGAAAAACAAACTATACATGAGACACAGAGGATACTAATAGGTATGAGCAGGGCTAGAGCTCAGGCAGAGGAGGGGTGCAATAAAGATATAGTTATTTCATAGTTGTTCTATGATGCTGTGAAGCTTTTTATGTAAACAGGTAACTGAAATAATATCACCCTCCATCCTTAATGAAGGTCCAGGCCATAACAAAACCAAAAGCTCATGCAGGGCTCAAACTGGCAGGCTAGTGGGTGGTGATTGCTTTTCCAAGATTTTTCTGTCTGTGAGAAAAGAAGAAGTAAGACTAGGGGTGACAGGAGACATCAGAACAGGTATGGGAGCTGTGGGATAGAGCACTTCCAGGTGCTGGGACAGAGTTGGGTAAAACAAGAAACTGTCCATTGAAGAAACAGTCTCAAGTTGTTCAACTGATTTCTTCTGCTTCCAGGGAACTTTTAAAATAAACACCATTCAGAGATACCTGACTATATCATAATTTCCTCATTCCTAATGGATACAATCTGCAAAGTTCCTGTTTTACTCTCTAACTATCAGGTCAAGAGGGAAAGTACACATTTTCAGGCATTTCTGTAAAAGGCTGGATCTGTGCTAGTGGCCTGTAAGTGCAAGATTTTCTAGTCTATTGTCAGTCTTCTGACTCACACAGTTACCATATTTTACTTCTGCTACAACCCTTCAAAATAAACTCTAGACTTGATGGAGTATTTTGCACTCAGTCCTTTTAATCTTCCTTTCTTAGATTAGAAAGCTATTTCTATTTCTTTACAAGTAATTTTTTTCTTTGTGTATATAAGGAAAAACTTGCATTAATTTCAACTAGGAGAGCAATATTTAGAGCTCTTTTCATGGTGCTGTACCTCTGGCTTTTGTAAACAATAATAGAGAGTAATTTAAAAGATAATTTAAATGCCTTTGCTCTGGCAGGACAGGCTGAGAATATTCCAGATCCACAAAGAAATGTAGTTTAAATGTGCATGCAGATTGGTAAAAGTACAGAGCATGGGTTTACTGATTTTATGAAATGGATGTGTGGAAAATTTAATTGTATCGAGTAGTTTTAACTTGCAAACCCCTGACATTTCAGTTTGCAATAGCAAGTGATAGTTTGTTACACACAGAGATGGACTCATACTGTCGTGCAAGGGGAGTTAATCCATTTGAGGGTCTGCAAAGTTTCTTGTCAGGCTCAGAGGTTCACTCCTGACACATCTGTAGGTAACCTGAGCCATCACAGGCTGTGTCAGAGCAGCTCTCCCCTGCTGTGCTGTTGCTCTTCCTGACATCTCTAAAAAATACAAGAGGATCTAAAGAACTACACATTTTAGGGAAGGGCATGTGAATCTGCTCCAACCCTTTTCTGTCCTCCTTACTCCATCACTTCCTCCTGTGAGACTCTTGTTTTCACTGGAAAACTCTCCTTCTACCTCTCAAAAAAAAAATCTCTTGACATGTTTTGTTTTGATGTTGTCTTGCTGCCTGGGACAGAACCGGAGTGAGTCTATGGCCACGTGAACAGTTCCATGCACAGAGCACCATGACTCAGCTTCGTTCTGTGAAAGACCATGAGAAGGCAGATCTAAAGGCAGATAATTTAAAACTAAAATTAGTGCTCAGTTGTGTTAATTTGCAGCAACTCTCTTCAATCTGAAGACTACAAACTTATTCTTTCTTAAAGTGGAAGATGAGGTCTTGGTTTATGTATTAGGTTTCAGAAACTGAGGCTTCAAGGAAAGGCACCAAATATTGCAATAATTTTTTCTCAGGTCTGGTAAAGTTAGCTTTGTTATTCTTCTTATATCTTCCCTAAGCACTGGGCACACAAGTTGAGCCATTTGTAACTGGTGTGTGGTTGGGACTGTAGTCAGTTGGAAGACAGTCAAGCTCAGAGGAGAGAAAAACCTCTCCTAAGTCATGCCCTCCCCCTGCAAAGGCAGCTCTCATGCACTGTCCATCAGAACAGGATCTAGATCATTAATTCTGCTACCAATAAAGTGGCACCATTAAAGGTTCTGCCTTTAATGTACTGAGAAATCACTTTCACTTCCAGCTGAAGCCAGGTATATACTATTAGTTCACTGGAGACACAGGGTTTTTTCAATATTCATCATATTACAGCACATCTCTCAAAATACTGTGGGACACGATAAATAACTGTGCTTTTTCATCTTATTTGAACAGTGTATTGTTTCAATAATTTAGACTTAAGGTGGTTTTTTTGATAAGGTGGGTTATTTATTCCATATATTTAACTTCTAGTTAGCTTGAAAGAAAAAGTCCTCCCAGTACAAGGGAAAAAGAAAACAATAAAAACCCCCGCACATTAATTTTAAAGCCAATAATAGCTGTACGAGATATTGCAGAAATGATCCTATTGATTAAAAAACATGTTCATGGCTCCACTATAAATGCAAATGCACAGCAGTGAGTGATGCCTCTGGCACTGTCACTTAATTCAGTCACAAGTAAAACAGTGGTGATGACAAGTCTCATTTAGGAAACGTGAAAACTTATTGGAACTATTGTTGTCCTCACTCACCTTGAGACAACCAGTGGGAGAATCAGCATTTTCAGCATCCTCATCAGTAACTCACCAGGAAACTGGAAGTAACTAATTTCCTAGAAATACATGAAGAGATGCTTATTGTTTTGAGCTAAAGACTGTCTGCCTTCACAAGTGCTGCCAGAGCTGGGGATCAGATAAACACGGGTAAAATCTGCAGCTTTGGCATGTAAGGTGGCAAAGATAGCAGGCTTCAAAAGATCATTTTAAAATTAATTAGATTACATAATATGTTGCTATTCAATAAACACTCTACATGGTTACAGAAATAAAATATGTCATCACTTGAGGACTGTTGTTAATAGGTTGCTCTGAACAATCTCTTCATTCTGTATTTTGTGTGTTTTCCTAAGTATGTGTGAAGCTACTGCTTGGACACAAACGATGCTCAGACAGTGGTTTGCCATAGCAGAAAACAGAGTGGGTTTAGTTTGGTTGCATTTACTAAATGCCATATTTTTTAACCGAGATTTATATTTTGTGCTCAAACAACACATTCAGCAATGCATATTGTCGTCTGGTCTGTCTGACTAATGCAGCAGAAATGAGCACCCCCAAGGGCTTGTTTGAAGTGTGCTGAGGGAAAAAGCCCCAAGTGACTTCAGTAACACGGTCTGCTAATGATGGGAAATCTTAAATTTGTTAACATGGAACGCCATTGCTGTGATATAAACATCTGCACCTCTGTGCATCTGATGCTGAAAAATATTCCCAGTGTTTTCTTTAGACATACATATTCCAAAATAATGTAAAATCCAATATTTTGCAGTACCAGTTTTTCCAGGTCTATATTAGATGCTACATCTATTCTAGCTTAAATGTCCACTATTATTATCCATACTTTCAACATTCTAGTGTGTTTATGCTACACTTACCAGGTGTCTTAGAGACCAGAACCCTTTGCTGATGTATTGTTTGAGAACGTGTGAAAGGACCCAAAGACCAACTTAGATTAACAAACAGATGGAATTAAACTAATTTAACAAATATATATACACAATTTTTGTGTTCCAAAGCCCGTGCTGAAGTTGCACAAGTTCCATATGTCTTCTGTTACGTAAGTGTGGTATTTTCTCCGCAGTGTTGCTGCCGTGCCCACTCTTACCTGCTGGGAGAGTCGTCTCGTCCTCAGGAAGAATCCAAGGAGACAGCCGATGGTGACGGACAACACGGAGAGGATGAGCAAACCATTCCTTTTACAAACATCCTTGATCCGAGCGAGGATTGCATCCAAAGCCACCGCCATGCTGTGCTCCGTGCTCTGCGGGGAAGAATCAGCATCCCATGAGGAGAGAATTCCCTCACTCCTCTTGTTCGGGTGGACAGATCTGGCTCTGTATAGATCAGATCAAAGCACTTCCAGTTCTGCTTAGCTGACCTGCAAGGTCACCCCTCTGCCAATAGCCACCAAGCAAGCAGCTGGCGTTATTGTTCCAAATTAATACCAACAATCCTATTATCAACTACATCATTAAGAGCCTGGAAGAAGATTAGGGGGCTCTGGAAAATTAGAACAGAATGCAGTAGTATTTCTAAAACAAGACTAGTTCAAAACAAAGTGACACTCCTGGGAGGAAGATGGTGCATTCCTCAGTCTCTGAATTTGGAGTCTGGACACCCAAACCTGGAAAGGGAACTCTACAAGTCAGCACTCACACAGGGAACAGGAACATTACTGCCGTTCTCCTAAAGGGTAGGGCAGGTAACATTTGGAACAGGACTATCACAACAGGGCAAGCTAGGTGAAACTGGACTTCATTAACTAAAGCAGGCTGGGGTTTTTCGTTATCATGGCCAAAAAAAGGCTGAATGAGCAGCGTAAGAGACACACATTGAACAGGAAACAGCCACAGACTGAAACATGCAAGGACATCTTCTGGCATTTGGCATTTATTGTCTGGGAAGTGAAATGATTTCACTTTTCTTCCAACCACTATGTTGATTAGGGTAGGGCCAATTTACTTTCAGAGGATTATGAGACTAAGCCACAGGGATTGCTTTCCTTTCCTTTGCTGTGTCCGCATTCAATCCCAACGCTGATTTTTATGCTGGTGAGTATCTGATAAAAATACACTCCTCATCACCATTTGCCGTGCCACGCTTTCTTACGAGAGCGTTTCCGGAACTTCTGGGATATTCTAATATTATTCAATGTTTTTACGGAAAATATTGGACACAGTACAACAAAAATACAATGTGTGTTTACAATTTTACATTTTATACTGTGATACAGAATTGTTGTTACACGCTCACATGTGAGTAAAAAAGCTCAAGAGGGATTAAACTGCTCTCTTGGAGGCAGGATCTGAATCCTGTATAAAGAGTAGGACATATGGATACACACACACAAAAAAAAAAAAAAAGAGAGAGGAAAAATAAGCGGAGTCTGTATGTTGAACAAGAGTGCTGTCAAAACAAGAGGATAGCAGGAAACTTTATTAATGCATTAATAGTTTTATTATTTAATATCGTGTTTCTGATCAATGCAAATTTTATTACTGCGAACTTTATTAACGGCCATGGCGTTACCGCGCCACTCCAGACATTTTCCAATGCCCTGATAACCTTGCTGCCTTGACGGCGCGCATCGAATCGACTTTCTTAATGGAATAATAACAGGGAAAAGGATTCGTTTTCCTCCCTCTTTGCCGGGGGGCAGCGGAGGGCGGAGCCGGGGATGGACGGGCGGTGCCGAGGAATTGGCGGCGTTCGGGTGGCCGAGGATTGGCGGCGGTGCGAGGATGGCGGGCGGTGCGAGGATGGCGGGCGTGGGCCTGGGATGGCGGGCGGTGCCGGATGGCGGGCGGTGCCGGGGATGGCGGGCGGTGCCGAGAATGGAGGGCGGTGCCGAGAATGGCGGCGGTGGCCTGAGGGTGACGGCGGTGCCGCGGGGGCGGGCGTGCCGAGCGTGGCGGGCGGCGCCTGACGCGCTGCTATCATGGCGGCGCGGCAGCTGCTGAGGGCGGCCCCGGGCCGCCGGGCCGGCGCGGTACAGCAGCGCGGGCGCTGCCGAGTTCGCTGCACCGCAGCAATCGTGCCCACGCATGCAACTACCAGAGGAGCCTGCCAGGTACGGCGGGTCCCGGGACCACCCGCGGGTTAGGCCCCGGGCTGCGCTCCGAGGGCGCGGGGCGGGGGCCGTGTGGGGTGTCCGCGCTGAGGCGGGGGCTGAGGGAACGTCCTCCCTCGGCTCCGAGCTGTGCGCTTCCCGCTCTCCCTGCGGAGAAATGAAGTGTAACTATGGTTGTAAGCCTGCTTCTGAAACATCTCTTTGGGTCGCAAAGGAACCCCGGGAGTGTATCGGGATTGTTTTATAGTAAGGAAAATGTTTTTTTTTTGTTCTGAGAGGAAGTTGGCAAAGATAGAAATTTGTAAGACAGTAGATGTCCAGCACCCCGCAGTGAGGGGAAGGGCTGAAGCAGGGCTGGCAACCTTCTGCGGAGCTGCTTTTCCTGGCAGTGGTTCCTGTCACTGTGTTCTCTGTGAGGGGTTGACACCCATCACCGCAGTACCTTTGTAACAGGGCGGTCAGGTTCCTTCTCTGCCTTGTTTCCCAAGTATCGTAGGCTGTGCTGACCCGTATCTGTCTATTCCCCTAGTTCTCTTATTCCACAAGAAACTTATGAGGCATTTGGAGAATATGTATTATATTATCCATATATATATAGTGTAGTATATATAATAGTATTAGGAAGGGTAGGGAAGAAGGGAGGCTACTCTGTAAGAAACTCAAGCCTCATTTGTACCCTCGCTCACAAAGTGCATTGTGTCTGTGTTCCACTTCCTTCAGACTGCCTGTTCCCAAACTGGAAGATACAGTTGTCAGATACCTGAATGCCCAGAAACCGCTTTTAAATGATGACCAATTCAGGTATGGACAAACACGTATTGCACTGTCATGTGCTGCTTCAGAGCCAAGTGATACAGATAAAAAATAGGACTGTGACAGCATTTTGACTGTTCTCTTGATTGCTGCAGGAAAACTGAAGAACTCGCTCATGCCTTTGAAAAGGGAATTGGAAGAGAGCTACATGAGCAACTGGTTGCTCAAGACAATCAGAACAAGCATACTAGTTACATCACAGGTACGCTGGCCTGCTGGGTTTTGGAGAAGTCTGTTGGTCATCATGCTTGATAACATCTCATTATGCTACAAATATAATAGGCCGAAGCTCAAGTAATCCATAAACTTGGAATAACATGCTGTGAACACTGTGGCTGTCTGTTTAGGTTGAGGTTAAAGAGCAGCTTATCTAGTAGCTCCCTTAAGGAAACTAAAACAATCATTTCCAAATAATTCCATGTTATTTAGTAAGAAAACTAAACTCTAAGGGAGGGAAGGAGTCAGAGAGTATAACTAAGTTTGGGAGGCAGAAGTGGTCAGTGCTCTGGACTTAAAAACCCCTAAAACTACAAAACCATAATCATCTGAAGACACAAACAAAAGAAGCAACAGAAAGAGGAAAATGAGAATAAAGGAAAAGCACATTAGGAGAGGGAGAGCATGTGTATAGATTTTTGATTATACTGTTTCCACTGACTTCCACGTAGAAGTGTCTGCTTATGGAAGTATTGGATAGATAACAGCAGAGGTGGAAATATTCAAATACCTATGGAAGTAGAAGTTGCCATGTTGCCCAGTGAATGCACTTCTGTCCTTGCTCTCTGTTGAGGCCTCCTCTAAGGGTGTTAGCTACAATAAATTCTGTGGAGAACACTAGATTATTGTACAAAAACTGCTGTTTGGTTTGTTGTATTTAACTTTCCATTCACTTTGAACAGCATCTAAGGGTTTAACTGATGGCTTTGTGTTGTTCATCAGTGCTTTTTGTCCGTGAGCTGTGGGGTGTCTGTATTACTTTTTGTTTAGTTATTATTCTTCTTTAGGCCTCATAAAAGACCTGTTCTACTTCAAATTGGTTTCTGAAAGTATGTATATTTGCCTCCACCTTAGACTTTCAAGTCCAGGGTTAAAAGGCTGCGTGATGATGACAGATGTGGTTTGCAAACTGTAGATGAATTCTAGTTACTCACCTGTGAGAAACTGTAATTAAAATTGTAACTTAGGTCCTTGAGCTACCTGTTGCCCTTGTTACAGCCCAGCTAGAAGGTTCAACCTCAGTGACAGAGAGTTGCAGAAATTAATAATTTAAGAGTAGGTAAAGGGATGTACCACTCCAAATGTGAGGTGTTGGGTGAATTACTGCATATGTTTGTTGTGTTTGTAGGCACTTCAGTGTGTGTTTATTCATGATCACTGTTGGACTACACAAACCTCTGGTCTGACTCAGTGAGCTGTTTTTATGTTCTGACCTATTTCTCAACTCTCAATTTTCAGGTCCCTGGTTTGACATGTACCTAAAAGCACGTGAGCCCGTTGTTTTGAATTTTAATGCATTTATGTCTTTTAATCCCGATCCCAAACCGGAATACAACGATCAGCTCACCCGAGCTACGAACATGACTGTTTCTGCCATACGTTTTATGAAGACCTTCAGGGCTGGTTATCTGGAACCAGAGGTTTTTCACCTCAATCCAGAAAAAAGTGACACTGAGCTCTTTAAAAAAATTATCCGATTTGTGCCTTCTTCGGTGTCCTGGTTTGGTGCCTACATGGTCAATGCTTACCCTCTGGATATGTCTCAGTACTTCAGGCTTTTCAATTCCACACGGGTGCCTAAGCTCGAGAAAGATGAGCTTTATACAGACGAAAAGGCAAAGCATTTACTAGTACTGAGAAATGGAAATTTTTATGTGTTTGACATTATCGATAGAGATGGAAACATGCTGAAACCCTCAGAGATACAAGCACACTTGAAATACATCCTTAGTGACAACAGTCCAGCCCCAGCCTTCCCTCTTGGCTACCTCTCCAGTGAAAACCGAGACACGTGGGCATCGCTGAGAAAGAGCCTGCTGGATAATGGCAATGAGGAAGCTCTTCAGAAAGTAGACTCTGCTGTGTTTTGTTTAAGTTTAGATGATTTTCCCATTAAAGACTTTGTGCACTTGTCCCACACTATGTTGCATGGGGATGGTGCTAACCGCTGGTATGACAAATCCTTTAACCTCATCATAACCAAGGATGGCACCGCAGGAATCAATTTTGAACATTCCTGGGGAGATGGTGTGGCTGTGCTCAGGTTCCAGAATGAGGTTTTTAAAGACAGCACCAACTCACCAGCCATCAGCCCCCAGTCCCAGCCTGCTTCAGTAGACTCCTCTAAAGCAGTGCAAAAACTTGACTTTAAGCTGAATGATGCCTTAAAAGCAGGGATTACCAAAGCCAAACAGAAATTCGATGCCACTGTAGAATCACTGTCTATTAACATGATTCAGTTCCAAAAAGGGGGCAAGGAGCTTCTAAAGCAGAAGAAGGTGAGCCCAGATGCTGTGGCTCAGCTGGCCTTCCAGATGGCTTTCCTTCGCCAGTACAACCAGACCGTCGCTACGTACGAGTCTTGCAGCACTGCAGCTTTCAAACACGGCCGTACAGAAACCATCCGTCCTGCCTCTGTCCACACCAAGAAATGCTCGGAGGCTTTTGTCAAGGAACTGTCCAAACACAGCACAGAAGAGCTGCAGAAGTTGATAGTGGAGTGCTCCAAGTACCACGGCCGCTTGACAAGAGAAGCTGCTATGGGTGAGTAGGAACAGATCATACACTTCTGCTTTTGCATGAAAAGGACTGTAAATATTTAATTTACGACCAAATAATTTAATTTTGATGGCGGTCTGATGCTAATGTAAACTTGACAAAAACAGTAGCCAAAGGCTGCAGTTTAAAATGCCTTCTGTAACACTCATTTCTTGATGGAGAGGAATGCCTCTGTGATTTCCACATCACTGTTAATGTGTTAAGAATTTTTTATACTTTTTTTTTGTCCTCAGGGCAGCTGGGGTATTGGAAGATTTGATAAATACTTAGTGCATGTTGTACTCCCCAGGGCAACCAAGAACTTTGGCTTTAAGTCTGTATGTGTGCAGGGGATAAAGGCTGTAACAACTTCCAAATCAAACTGATATTTTTGGCTAGTCTACTCCTGGCATTTTTCAAAATGTTCTTTTTTTTTTTTTTTAATTGTCCTTCCCAGAAGCATAACTTGGTTTACTATTTCAGTAAAATAGACTGTTGAACATTACCCCATAGAGTCTAAAATTGGCCTCTTTCTGTTGATGCAAGATCCTCTTCCTCTTTAGATTAATAAGTTTTAGGAAAGCTTTTTTTCTGCTTTAAACAACTTGGATATGTTCGGATAAATAGTTAATCAAAGAATGTGATGTATTATTAAAATTGTCTGTTAACATTGCACTTTAGTGTACTCTCATAATCCTGGTTGATTCTTGCAGTAAAACAGCCCCTCTTCCCCTGGGATGTGTGCATGAGAAGGGCAGAATGTCTGGCTTCTGAAAAATAATTCCCGCTAATACAAAAATGAACCTCACTTCTACAGACCTCTTTTGTGGCTGAAAAACAATGTGATGTCACAATAAATGAGTTTACTTCCCACAAAAACGAGCCACCTCTCTAATACATGTTGTTTGATTTGAACAGGGCAGGGGTTTGACCGCCATCTCTTCGGCCTGCGCTACTTGGCCTTATCCAAAGGGCTTGCTCTGCCTGATTTCTATCAAGACCAGGCCTATGCTCGGCTCAATCACAACATCATTTCCACAAGCACCTTGGTCAGCCCAGCTGTGCAGCTGGGAGGGTTTGGCCCCGTGGTGTCCGATGGCTTTGGATTAGGATATCAGGTACATGACGACTGGATAGGTTGTAATGTTTCCTCTTACCCAAGTAGGAATGGTGAAGAATTCCTTCGGTGTATATACAAGTCACTAGAAGATATCTTTAATGTTTTAACTGGCAAGAAGATTGGTACTTAGACATAAAGACATTAGAAGACTTTACAATTGCAGTACAAAATGCAGACTATGTCTAATTGACATACTAATCAGTGTTCAGCATGGCTGAGACTGCCCAGCTTAATTGGCTTCATGTATCTTCACTGAACTTGAATACTGTTAAGATTCACTATGAAATTTGTATTTATTTTAAAGAAATCAATTACAGACCTTGAGTGGATGCTTCAGGAAGCATCCTCACAATGTAAAATTAAGTAACTCACTTAATTGTGAGTAACTTACATTACTCACAATGTAAAATTAAGTAACACATCCATCTGTTCCAACTGATCCATGTGTTCTTAAAACACATCATCTAAAATAAAAAGTTTATGAACTTGGAACTGTGTTCCATGAGTGTTCAGACACTCAAATCAATACTGTGATACTACTCTTAAACTGCTAAGATTTAAAAAAAAATACATGCAATAATTTTAAACATGAAAGAGTAGTTCCATTTGCACTTGCAGTAAGCTTTCTTACTAACTGCTCACACTTACTTTTCTCTTTAAACTTGAATTTTTATCAGAACTGATGGTGCCTCAACTGCTTGAAGGCTTTCCACTCTTAACTTCCAGAGAAACAAAAAGTGGGAGGCCTTAAGTGATATGCAATTATCAAATGGATTGTTAAACTGATTGGAAAAGACTGTATTTTAATAAAGCTGTCTACTATTAACCACAAAGTTCTTTTATTGCCAGATCTAATTCATACAGTATGGGTAGTCCCTTTATCCATAGCTCATGATTCTTATAAAAGTTGGAAAGAATACTGCTGAAAGCATCCTGCACTTACATGGTATGTGTAACTTGAACTCCCGCCTTTTAAACCCTCCTGACTTCCACTCTTTTTCTTCTGGAAGGATGAGTCTTTCTCTAGAGCTGAGTAGAAGTTGCTTTTGTGATCTGTGTAAAGCTAATGCAGCTCCTGTCTTTCAGCACAGCCCCCTGTCCTGGACAACCAAATCTATTAGCAGAACAGAGCAGTCTGAGCACATCTGATGTGACAGATCAGGTTCAGAGGCTCAGAAACCTCCTTGCCTTTTCTCTTCCTTTGGATTTCTCAGCTTCCAGGCTCTCCCAGTGTCTTTTTTCTTTATCACAGTGAATGTAAGCGATACCATATCTTGGAAGTATGAACTGCAAGTGCTGGAAGGGGAGAGGCATGCTTTTAATGGGTAAGCCTGAAGGCTTATGAACTTTTCCTAGTCTGGGCTGTTTGCACCTTGTAATTCGCTGTTCTAGTTTTCACCTGAAAAGCCTTATTTTAGAACTCCTTTTAAAGCTTAGCATGATTGTTCTTGCTCATTTAAACAAAGAAAGGAAAGGTGATCATTTGGGAAGATGAAGGAAATAATGTATCAGGAAACAATAATCAGACCAAAAGTCTGAATAAAGTTCACTTAAAAAGTGGGGTTTGGTTTTTTTTCCCTTTGTGGGTTTTTTTGGTGGGTTGGTTTTTTTGTTTGTTTTTAAACATGAGAACAGCTGGCAAGATTGTGAGTGCATCCACCAAGGAGCACAATGTCTGTCTTCAGCTAAAAGTGATGTTTATTTAATGACACACTTGGAAAGATAACTTGATTTTCAGAAGATTGTAACTGTGTAAATGTCAACAGCAGTCAAGCTTGGTAAGTGTTCTCAGTACACTCAGCTCAGTGTCTTTACTTGAAGTGGCAGAAAGCTACTAAAGGTGTAGCTGTTCCCTGGAACAGTTAACACAAACCTTACTAATCCTCATAGCCATTTCTTCATGATAACCTTTAGGGCTGTAAGTTGTCTGAGCAGTCACTGTGTGCAGTAGTTAAGCTACAGTCCACCACAACCGTATATATTTCAAAAAAGTGTTCAGAAAATGGCACAGTTCAGTCAGGTGTATGTACTATTTTCAGTTTGTACTGAGGCCATCTCCAAGTGCTCTGTGGAAAATATTTTATTAGAGAATGCTGGGGACAGTGAGTACAATTTAGTGATGTTGGCCAAAGGTCAGACTCGGTGATCTTGGATGTCTTTTCCAACCTTAATGATTCTATGAACTTAGGTTTCCATTTCTGAAGTGCAGCCAGATAAAAAAAGGAACTCCAAGGAAACTTTGTATCTGATGGATACAGCTCCTCCATCAATAAGCATGTCAAGATTTATTAGGGCTGTGAACTTCAGCATTTTACAAATTTGTGGGTAACTTCATAGATCCCAACAGATTCCTTTGTTTTTTCATCATAGTCATTCCAATCCTGCAGGAAATAAGATTTCACAGAGTTAGTCACAGAGGACAGAATGCACACAGACTGGAATTCAAACTGAAACCAAATGTTACTCAAAATTTGGGTCTTAGACTTCTGTGGAAAGCACTGTGCAGTCACCAAGTTAAGTTCTGACAGGTGAGAGAAGCAAAAGCACCGACCTGAAATTAAATGACCTTCAGTCTCAGTGTTTTTATTTATATAATGTTGTAGGTTTTTTCATATGGAGTCCACAGCCTGTAGTGGACAAGACAGCAGCCATGGCAGGTGAAAGGATTATCTATCATTTACAATACCTTAGTCAGGTGGGTAAGCAGATATGCAGATCCCTGCCAAGTAGGATACCAGGGAACAGATTTGACCTTGAGATTCCTGCTCACAGCCAAGGAAGATTTGCAATGCCAGTGTCATTATCCTGAGCTTTGAAGGACAGTGTCTGTATTACTTTTTAATACCTCTGTGCACAGGAAAATGTGCAGGGATCTTCCCAGAAAAATCAATTCACCGCTCTCGTGACCCCAGCCATTTAATATTCCAGGTTCCTGCCCTTTGGAATTCTTGAGTGACTTAAATAAAAGTAGCATTTCTACCTTTGCCAGCTGCTAAGTTATCAAATACCTACTTCTAAAGTGACACTTAGTAATGCTGGTTGTTCATAGTTGATGCAGTTCCTCTCTCCAGCTATGACCTTCCTGTGGCTCCAGGAAAGAGCAGGGTGTGTATTTTGCACTAGTGACTTGGGGAAAGCAAGCTAAACAATTAGATTTACTAATGAAACTAAGACAACATACCTTTTCCAACAGGTTTATGTCATTGAAAGGTGTGCCAGATTCTGCACCTTCAGCAGCAAACCCTGCCTGCAAACACATTTGCAGAAAGTTTTTAAAAGTAAGTTGTACCAAGAAAATAATAAATATGATCATTGAAACATATTTAAAGAAAGTAACTCAGCACAAAATTTCATTGTATATTTAAAAATCCCAGCCACTTCTGTAGCATACAGGAAGGTTTCTTACACTGCCATTTCTAACTACAGAATTTTATTAACAATTGGCTAAAAATCCATGTTTCTTCCTGGTTTTCTGCAAGGGATCTACACTTGCATTTTTGATAGAGAAATCCCACTAATGCCAGTCAGACATTTAGCTGTGTAAGAATGTGCAAAGTAAGCCACATGATTTTAAAATATTTCAGGATCTGAAGGAAGGTTAAGCACTTGGGAGTTAAATAAACCACAGAGTGGGTGAGATCTAACACAAGGAGAGTGATCTGCAGGGCACAGTGGCCCTTCTAGAACTGTTGGAAGCCCATCTCAAGGGAACTGCTGGGGTGGAGAGGAAGATCAGCATCATGGGGCAAAACTGCAGAGCTGCAGTACAGAACAAACACTAGAAAAATAGAAGAAGCCCTGCTTTTGCCACCTGAGGCCACTCCCCAGCCCTCCAGAGAACAAGGAGCCACGTGACTGGAATTACATGCTTCTGTACTAGGTCTAAAAGGAGGGTGTATATCCGGAGAATCAAAGGATACTTTCTCTGCTTTCTTTTTTTAGATAACTACAATTTAAATAAGACATGCAAGCGTTAAGCCACTTTAAATTGACTTCAGGTGTGTTTGTATTATGTCTACCAAGAATAGGGAGAAAATACTGTTATACTATGGCCATGGTGCTAATCAAAAGCCAGATGTAAGGCTGTGGAGAAGCCAGTCTGGCTTGGGTCATGTCAAATATAAAGCAGCTTACAGAATGGTTTGGAACTGCAGAAGTCATACAGGCATCAGAAAATCCTCATTTACTGATTTAGGCTCCAGAAAATTCACTCAAATATCTCTTCAGTCAAGTGCAGAGACCAAATTTAGAATAAATTAAAAGCTTTAATGAAGCTTTTTTCTCCAGATAAAAATAAAATTGACAGTTAGGATGCAGAGCTCTAAACATCTCCTATATTTTGTAGTCTTCCCATAGATTTTTCTTGAGGTGTAAGTTCCTAGGTCTGGCTGCATAGCTTTCAAACAGGGATAAACTAATAACCACTCTGTTCCTCAGAAAGATGGGCTTCACTTAAATAAACAGATAAAGACCTCCTGCAGCACTCTGCAGTGGGGATTCTATTTATATCAAATTCGTTGTAGGATTGGCTTCTTTGGGCTGTTTCTTAGCCCAGCATCACAGTCTGAGGGAAGGATAAGACAGGTTTATATCTGTCAGTCTATTTCCACCTAATCCGCCTGGAATAATAGGTTAAATATAGCAGGGAGTTAACAGGCATGACCGTGCACAGGCAGATGAGTCACTGCAGACTGGTATGGCCATGGAGAAATCCTTTAACTCTGAACCTTGAGGTGTGCTTTGCAACAGCCTTTATGTGCTGGTGATCTTCAGCCTTTGCTCAAGTTTCACGTGGAAAACTGCCAATAATCACTCCCTGTGGCTTTGGTGATGTCAAATCCCAAAGGAAATTTGTTTTTTAGAGGACATACATTGAATCGTGTTCATAACCTGAACTGCATGTGCTCTCTGTAACATAGCAAGCACAGTGGTGCTCTGTCCAACGCTGCACTCTCACAATTCCCCTTGGGAAAGACTCTTCTGCCATAACCTGAGCAATGAAGACCTCTCAGGTGAGTCCAGGTGAGCAGTGCTGAGTCACCTGTAAGGCAGGTGGAGTAGGACTCCAAGGTGTGCCTAGTGTTAGATTTTCCTGGCACAAAGAATATCGGAGTTGTTAGTGTTATCTGTTAGTTTTTGGGTTTGTTTGGAGTCAAATGAAATAGAAAAAAAGTGGATGGGAATCCCATGGGGAGAATGGGAATTTGGGAAGGTCTAGGATGTTCCAGAACCATTTCAAACAATGTGTATGTTATCGCTCTGGAGTCTACAAGAAGTGTTTTTAAAAACTGAGAAACAAATCACAAGTAAGATCTCACCTGTGGTTGAAAGTCAACCGGTTCCAGACCTCGGCATTCAAACTCCACTATTGTCTTGAATTTCTCACTGTCTTCAGCCTGTAATTGAGCCAGAATTCCATTAGTTTCCATCTAACAGAGACAGTGACAAGCATTAGTTTAGGAATGGACTGCTTTAAAGGCAGTACTGTCATCTCTGATGCCCCAAGTGACAGCAAAATCCTAGGGCTCATTTAATAGGTGGTCATTAACTAGAATTTCGTAGTCTGCTAATACAGGCCTAACCACCTCTAATTTGAGTGATACAGTTCTGTGTTGGCTTATGAAATGTATCAGATTATTCTACACTTGAGACTCTGTGCAGGAGTCTACAAGAGACAATTTCTGTCAGGGAACAATACCAGCTTCTTTTGTGTTCTTGAAAGAGGATGATAAAGCAAAAACTCAAAATAGTATTAATGCTAATTTATCTCTCACTTGTTATATAGAAGAGGAAGCAAACTTACATTGTAAGGCTTGATTGTCTGACTTAAAATATCTAAAACAAAAAAAAAGTGTAAAAGTGAGTTGCATTATGTCTTCAGTTTTATTCAGCACAAACCAAGCACCAGGTTCTCCTTTCAAAGAAATTTCCTTATAAAAGTAAAAGAAACAAAGTCACCAAGTATTTCCTGCAGCTGGCCTTCAGAAGGTAGAAGGCCTTCACTTTTTCTCCCTTCTCCTGAGAAGTTTACACTGCACCATTTTGTTACCTTACCAATGCAAAAAAAATTTGCATGCTTTGTAAAATGACATTGCAGATGAGTTTTGTTCATGCAGAAACCTGGACTCACCAGGCCTTGCTGTCTCCTTCATGAGCGTGATGTCGAGTGTGTACCTGTTGTGAACTCGAGCACTGGTGTGCAAGGGAACAAATCCCCGGTGAATGCTCTTTACAAGCAAAAATGGGGACTAAAAAATAAACTTGGGAGAAAAAGTGACAAGTGGATGGTGCCTGTTAAACATGTAAGCACGTACCGATGGAGTTCTCCCTGGAGCACAGCTTGCACTTCTGCACCATCGTGGCGCTGCCTCGGCCGCCCTTCAGGGGAGCACTGTCCTAAAAACCACACAGCAGAGACATTTGTGACTGCACTTCAGCTGAGCCACTGGAAACCTCTGCAAAGGTAAAGCAGTTTTTACAACAGTCTTTCACTTCTTAAAAATACTGCCACAAGAAGGCTTTTCTTTAAACAAGAGGTTAGTAATTCAAGAAGCTGTGATTATCAAAGAATAATTCTGTTCTAGACTTAAAACAGGGAATAGTGGATAGTTATGTCTTGGTCCACATAGGCATGTTCTATTAATTCCTCAAAATACATTCCTGCCACACAGTATTAAGCAATCAAAAAGGATCATCCTTCTGAAGAATGGAACCTTCTCTTATCCCTTATCTTTTATCCTGCTTTTTCAGTTTCCAAGTGCATGCTTAACTCACCTTGAATTACCTAAATTTCTCCAGAAATATTCCATCAGCATCAGAGAAATATTTACAGGCACAACCTTATTCTGATACCACTTCAAAATTTGTTTTCAAATTTTATTTTTACAGAAAGGTTTTTTTTTAGAGCAGATGTAAATACTTGCTCACTAACAGTCACCATTCCAATGGCATATTTTAATTAACAGTATCCAAATTTTTTTTTAGTATGGAATATGACAGCGTTTTCTAATTGCATATAGCTACTGAAAAGCTATGAAACGCATCTAGAAATTGAAAAACTCGTCTAAAGTGCAAGTGGTCCCATTCCTGATGCTAATACGTGTGTAAGAGGCAGGTTCGTGTTCCCATTTTTGTTCTGAGGCAGGTTACAGGGACACGTACCATCAGCCGCAGGTACTGCCACTTCTCAGAGACTTCGCCGCAGTTCGCACATTTCAGCTGGAAAACAGAAGTCAGAGAGCTGAGAGCTGTCACTAACGCGGGATGTGTGACACCCCCGGCCCCGCCGCACCTTGAGGTACCATCGGAAGTCCTCGCCCTCGGCCCGCAGCCGGGTGATGTTCTCCAGCGTGGCGCGGAGCTGCAGCCCGATCTTCTGCAAGGCAAGGGGCGGCGGGAGCGGCGTCAGCCCGGATCGCATCGGCCCGGCCCGGCCCGGCCCGGTCCCACCTACCCCCATGGCCGCGCGGGTCTCCGGCCGCTCCTCCGTGGAATTTTTGTGGAATTCTCTTCTCCCTCTGCCCCGCCGAGGCCGTGCCCTCAGCCAAGATGGCGGCCGCGCCCGGCGCTCCCTGCCGGGCTGAAGCCGACGCGAAGCCGCGCTTGCCCTCAGCCAAGATGGCGCCGTCACCGCCCCGGCCGGGCGGGAACGGCGGGCGGTGCCTGTGGCGAGGGGCGGGAAAGCGGGAGGGGCGGGTACCGGCAATGGGGATTTTCACCTTTAAAAAGCCATTTAACCACAATTGTATTTTTAATCGCAGTGGCTACTGACTTAGGAAATATAGATGTGCCAGTTTGGCAGCGCTGCTGTGGGGAACAACCTCAGACCCCACAGGGAGTCTCAGACCCCTCAAAATCTTTTAATTAATGCTGCACAACAGATCTGCTAGACTAGAACTTAACTAAATACATTCTACGTTGCTTTTCAAGCTTTTCCAAAGCTGGAGGGGAGCGTCAGTGAAGATCCTGGGTGGCTCCTGGGGGCCTGTTCTCCACCTGTGCTCTGGGGGCAAACAGGTGAGCACAGGACATGAGGAAGGTGATGCGTGTCTGGTACCACCAGGTACCACGTGCAGAGTCAGCTGGTTGGCACTTTTGGGCTGGCCAACAGAATAGCCAGCTCAGGACAGTAACAAAGGTTTATCCTGACAGCTGGCTGAAGTTTCGTTTCACAGAGCCAGGCTTAATTCCATTTTCTACTGCTGTGTAGACAGAGAAATATAGGATGTGTGTGATACAAGCGAGTGTATCATGCTAAAAGAAGTGTTAGGAAGTCAGTCTCTCACAACTCAAAAATTATAAAGAAATCTCATCCTTTTAATAAGGACACTCACTGACAGTTTTTAACAACAACAACAAAAAAATCTGAAATACATAAAAGCTCCAGGCCAGAAACCCTGACAAGCTGGAACAGCATCCTCCCCCCCACACCCATTCCCCCATACAGAATGTAATACAAACTTCAATTTGTCTGATTTAAATTGGCTTAATCTTGAAGTGCAGTCCAATGAGACTGAAGACGAGACACTTAAGGTCCTGGACCAGGTAGTAGAATACTCTCAAACCTTCTGGATCTCTGCAGTGCACAACAGAAGGAAAGAAAACAGAAGTTTAAGACTGATGGTCTTTTAGAAGAGTTTATAGAACTAACTTATTAAAAAAACCCCAAAGCCTGTAAGGAGACTTTTTGGAGGTCACTTTAGACATGAACAGATTTTTTTTCATTCTACATTGATGGATAAAACATTTTGCATTCCAGGTTTGCATATTTTAAGTCTTGACAAAATGTGCATTTTTTTCATGAAAGCCAAGTAGCAACAGCACTTAGGATTAAAAAAAAAAACCAATCAACTATGACAGCCAATCTTTTCAGCTTTGGTGAAATACAGAAATCTCAGTTCTCCCAAAGACATTGATGCAGACAGGTGAATGGCAGGTCAGTTTGGCCTATGAACACATCTGACAGGGTTCCTACAGCAAGGTATTTGAAAATACGCGTAATACCACGGTCTAAAGGCAGCTGGTACATTACACTGCAAAACAGAGCAGCGTCCCCAGGAACTGATCTGTACCTTGAAACAATGTAAAATACAGGTACCCAGTGATCAGCAAGTTTAATATAGACTGTTAAATAAAAACAACAGCAACTTAAAAAAGCAGGGTACGTACTTGGACTGATTTACATCAATGAGTGAACCGATTTTTGACGTGGTAAAGGAGATGTGCTCGTCACCGATTACGATCTCAAGCTCCTGGAAAATAAAAGGTTATGGGAACTCTACTGCTTTGTGGTACAAGTTACCGAAATACTTAAGTACTGCGATAACTTATTTTTTTTTACAAATTTCTATTACAGAGACATTGAGTGCAGCAGGTCTGTGAATCATATTAACTCCCCCAGCTAAACTGCCATTGAGTCACTACTCAGATTTTAAGTTAGTATTGTTTCCCTTTTGGCTGGAATCAACACAGCCTTGAGGGAAAAGTTCTGTTAAGCTTCCAAGGAGCTACCCACGGAAATTAAAGCATCGATTAGATGCACCCACCTGCCGGCCCACCCTGTCCGGAGGCGGCCACAGAGCATCATCTTCCTTCGTGATTTCACTGTCGTCGATGATTCTCTTCAGCTCCTCCATCACGCTCTTGTGCACGTAAGCCTGGACACAACATCCCAACATGGAACTACAACCCCTGCACACACCATTCCAGCACGGAAACCGAGCCCCGCGCCGCCGCCCCCCTCACTTACCTCCTTGCGGATCATCACATCGTTCTTGTAGTTGCTGTTGTTGGCGTAGCGCAGCTTCCCTGCGGGGAGAGGCCGCGCGTTAAACCCCGCCGGGGCGGCCCGGCCCCGAGCCCTCGGGGAGCGCAAGGCCGCCCCTTCCGGTGCCACCCGGCCCCCCGCCGCTCTCACCGTCGGGCGGAACTCGAACAACTCGAGGAATCGTTGCCCGAAACTCCTTGTGCCCCACGTAGTACCGGCAGTAAGAAGTCGCTCGCATGTTTCCCAGGGCGCCGCCCCGGCAATGCACCGCGGCGGAGCAGCCCGCCCGCCAGTCAACGGCGGGGCTGAGGCGCGCGCGCGCACCCCTGGCGGGCGGCGGGCCGTGAGGGGCGGGAGCGGCCCCGCCCCCTCAGTCCGAATCCAGCCGGGACAGAGCCCGGATCCGGTCGGGAAGCAGCCAGACCACACCGCCCGACCCCACAGCGGCACGAAACGGTGCAGGTGAGGGGTCGCCGCACCCCCGCCGGCCCCAGGGGAGGCTCGGGCCCTCGCCTTGGGGGGCTCCCTGAGGGGCGCCCAGCCCGGGCGGCTGGAGCAGAGCTGTTCTATCGTTGTGGTATTTGCGGTGCTTGACAGAAAAATACCCAGAGCTGTTCTATCGTTGTGGTATTTGCGGTGCTTGACAGAAAAATGCCGCAGCGGTGGTGGCCGTGGCCTGGGTGCCATCGCTGGGACAGGACTGGACACATCCACACTGGGATTGACCTGTTGCAGGGCTCGGTCGGTGCAGGACAAGGTGCATCCTCTGCCCTAAAACCCATGGCCTTTTCTAGGCAAAAAAATGAAAATTATTCACTTGCTGCTAATAAGGGCTTCCTTATAATATTTATACATAGTAATGAAAGACAAGACGTGCAGCTCTCCCTTTGTTATGAGTCCAGATGTTGGCATTCAGTGTCACTGCAAGAATTCGATGCCCAGGTTGTTATGTTACAATCCTTCCATCCTATGTAAAATAAAGCTAAAATTTGTATTTATGGAGAGATTTTCTTCAGAGACAGAGCAACCACTGTGTGTATATGCCTTTAATCAGAATGAAAATAACCACAATGCCCACATTTCTGTCTCCCGAGGCAGTTTGGTGCCTCACTGGGACTGGTTTGTTGAGGTCCCTCATCACCAGTGGCCTGAAGTTTGAGGACTGGGGGTAACACCTGCCCCTTTGCTCTTTGGAACTGCTGAAAGGGCCAGAGACAGGCCCTTCTGTATAATATTCCCTTCTGAAAGAAAAATTCAGACACAGAGTGTCTCTTGTGCTGATTAGCAGATGGGACACTTTTCAGTGAGGACACAGAATGTGGGAGGGCATTTTGTATTGTGGTAGAACTGGAAATGGGTTTTACACTGGTGATTTTTCATTTAGGTGGTTTATCCTGCTTATTGTGTGAACTTGGTCGTCCAGTCTAAAGATAATACCAAGTACTGTCTGGTTTGTCTTCAGGTTCAGAGGTTTGTTTGAGGTTTTTTTTTTGTGAGGGAATGACTCTACTGTAATTGTCTAAATTGTTTATAAGCCTTTTCATGAATATCGGTACTTAATGTAATTTTGTTTAAATTACTGTGTTGGAAGGAAGAGCAAACTGGAATATGAGTTATCCCGAGAACCTGCATTTTAATTCCTCCTGGCGGTGTCAACTGTCTGACTTCTGTATACTAATACATTTTACGATAAATACATATTATGGGTGAGATAAAAATGCTTTTGCTGTGTGTTTATTAGGGGTTTTTTGTATTCTTAAAATAAATGTCATGTTTGATGGTGATACAGTGGATGGAGTGTTGCTGGCAGGGGTGTTTGGGTTATCTTGACACACTCACAATCAAAAACATACTACGCTTGAGTGCATTGGCTTAAGGATGTGTTTGTGAAAGAGGAATGTGTACATTGTGGTTCCTTTCATTCCGCCTGAAAGCATGTGCAAACAGTGATTGTTCTGTCTCTGAAGAAAATGTCTCTATTAATACACATTTTTAGCATTATTTTACACTGTAATATAACAGTGTGCATATGGAATCTTGAACTGATACTGGTTTATAAGGGCATTGAGTTGGGGGGGGGGTTGTTGCTTTTTTAAGAAGAGCAAAATCTCCATGATTTTCACTTCTGACCCTCGGGGAGCAGATATCTCTGGGACTTGGGGAAATGGGAGAAATTGGATAAACATGCTCTGAATATTTCTATTTGTTTGGGGGGTTTTCTCATGTCAGTAAAAGAGTGGATAGCTCAAATAAATCAACCTACTTTGGATCCCTAATTTAACTTAGTTTTAACATTTTAAGATTTATGATTGTTTGTTGAAATAGTTGCATTCCTGCTATTTTTATCTCCTCACTAGAGACGTTGGGCACTTGGGAGAACTGGGTGACAGAAATTGTTTCACAGATGCCAAATAATTCAGGTTGTTTTCTGATATTTTTCCATGTCTGTAACTGCTGAGACCATGTTCTAAACATACACAGTTTTATGCAATTCTTTCCCATTGTTTCTACAGAGGCTTTAATTCTTAGTGACTCTCTTATCAAAGAAACTACTTTCACTAACTGAGTAATCTTTGAAAGTTAATACATCCATAAAATGTTTCTTTAAAATGTGTTCAGTAGCATTTGATGTTCTCATGGTGTGGACCTTGACTTTGCACATAGATCCTTGCTATGCCTGTGTTACTGCTTTAGCTGCTGGGAAGAGAATCCTATTCTAGTTTTGAAGAATGTTAATTCCTGTGCCTCTGCACTGTGTGAAAGATAATTAGTATCAAAATACAGCTGAGTCAGCAGCCTGTTGTGTCTGCTGGAGACAAACTGACTGTGGGTCTCTGTGTTAACACTGAGCTGTGCTTTGTAAAACACTGTTTAGAAAAAACAGCCTGATTTGTATCTTAAAATTGTGATGTGGATAAGTTTTATCCACTTGGCTAAAAGTACAGGTCTGTAAAGGACCACTGGCTGTTCTGGTGCCAAGTGAAATGCCCTTGTTGCTCTCTGAGGTGAGGTTCTCCCTGCAGTGCTGGGCTGCTGGGGCTGGTTAGTGACTGAAAGACGTTCATTGCTCACAAGACAAAACTCCCTGGTGGTGGCTGAGCAAACAAAAGTGGGGTGTATTGACATGTGTATTAGAAGAAAAAATCCCGAGCCTCACATAGACTGGATGTGTAAAGGAATGCCTGAAAAGGAGGAAGATTAATGGAAGTTAATAGAAAACAGGCCTGGAAGGGTCTGTCACAGTTGCCAGGTTCATCCCCCTGCCCTCAGACAAGAGCAGCTCTCTCGTGAATCTTTCAGTGTATTTTAATGAAGCTTTTTGGGTTTGAGTGATTTTGATTCTCTGCTTTTTCTGTAGATGGTTTTTGTGCCAAATGCAAGTTTATAATGTAATTGACTTTCTCATTTGAAAAGTCAGCCCCATGTGAATCTGTTGGGTTTGGCAGGGCTGGAAGTTGGGGTGCAGTGCAGTGTATGAGAACTGGCCTGGAAGGGTAACTAGTCCAGTACAGATGAATCCCCCTCTTTATAGCTTATTTGTACAAATAATTTAAGAAAATATATATTATTTAAATAGTTGTGTTTTTTCATTATAGAAATGTGGCTTCAACTCACACAATAGTATTTGCAGAAGTGCTTTAATTCTCACTTCAAAATTTTACAGACGTAGTTACAAGGGCTGTCATGGGGAAGCTTGTCCCCAGTGGTTGCTTCTGAGAAAGAATCTGCACATTTTGACTGGAATTAGCCTTTGTGAATTATCCTCTAAGTAGTTCCCCAAAATGTTGGTATTATATAAGAGAGAGGTATTTTATGTCACTGCAGGTTTCAGGCTCTTTGTTTAGTCATTGGCCAAGTGCTGCATTCTGGTCATGTATTTCTGTGAAAGCTGATTTTGTTTAAACAAAACTGCCAAGCTCTGTTTGAAGGTTCCCCAGGTGGCAGGGAGCAAACATAGGTATTTATTTAACCTTCAGCCCATGACCTTCCTTCAGGGGTGGGTTATGTCCACAAAAGGGCTGTATGTTTGTGGACATATCCAAAGGAGCATTGAACATTTTACCTCCTTGGTTGGAATGCCCCGGTCCTGGGCCATGGCACTTCAAAGGGCATCCTTGTTGTGGGGAGCTGCTCAAGATGATACTTCAGACAAGGGCTGCAAAGAAACTACTCTTTGCTCCCATGTGGCCTTGCTTTAGCTGCAATAAGCACTGTGCTAATTTTTTTCTTTTATTTGAAATGTTTTACCAAATTGAAGTTTTGATCATCTCACAGGGCCTTTTGGCACAGCAGAGTTTCACAAACTTTACAGAGTTGAGAGACCAGGGGCAGTGCATACAGAACAGAAACTTTTAGATTTTATCTCATGTTCTCTGCTACACTTTGACAAGAAGCTGAATTGAATTTTATCTATTTCTGCCGTTTCTACCTGCATTTCTGCATATGTTTTAATTGGTTTTGCAGTTCATTTTTGCTCCTACTTGTCATTGCTTCTAAACAACTTGTTCTTCCAATGTATTTGATTCCAATTTTTGGTTCTTTGCTTTTCCCTTATTCTAGAAAGAAGGAAACTGATGTAGTAGGTCAGGAAATCCAAACATGAGGCTTCATTAGCAAGAAGATTAACAACTCTGGCATGTTTACCTTGTCACAGAAAGCTTCCAGGCCTTGCTTGTTCCCTGCACACATCAGACTCTCCAGCTCTTTACAGCTATTTGAAAATCTTTGTCAAGAAAATTACAGTGCTCTCCTTTTACATAGATAATTGTACCTCTGAGCAGCCTTTGATCTGGTGGATGCAGAAGTCCCATCCATTTGCTGTGCAATCCTTCTTTGGAGGACCCTGGTACAATTTCCAGGGACCCCTAACTAGAAGCAGGCAAACCCCCAACTTTCCAGAGAGCCCTTGCAGATAGAGTTTGTGTGCAGGTGATGTGCTGAATTCCTTCAGGGTTGCCATGGCAACCCTTCTCTCCTTTATCCAGAAGAAGATTGCTGTATCAGTAAGTGTACTTTTTCACAGGACCCTGGGGCTTTTATTCAGGGGTCTCAGAGCTCTTGGGAGCAATAGATGGGCAGGCCTTGGATTAGCAGTGTCATAGATCCTCGTGGTCACTAATGCTCTTTGTTCTTCAGCTCTAAAGATACCAGCATTTTTTCTCTCCACCTTCTCTGGTTTTTGGCTAAAGATTGTCCCTTCTATACTACATGGAGACATATGATCTCAGATTCTGAGTTTTGAGCACTAGTATTTCACAGCCAGGAGATATAATTCTCAGTCCTGATGTTCTCCTGTCCTTCTTCCCTGATCTCAAAGATTTCTTGGTCAACTTTTTCAAAATTCTGTTTTGCTGAGCACAGCTGCTCTCCTGACCCCAGGAGCCATCAGATTAGTTCTGTTCCATGTTCATCTCATTGGCAGTTTTTCAATGATAAAAAAGAGAAAACAGGAGGATGGAAACCCAAGCGAAGATGAAAATGATGATACTGCCTGTAATACACTAATCCCCTTCCAGGAGCCAGGAGTTATTTCTTATAATAAAGTGATTTGTCTGTCTCAGAAAATGATTCTTGATTTCCAGTCAGTCAGGATTCCTGTGACTGTGAGTCTGTCCTGTTAAACCACAGGATGGTGCATGAGCAGCACCTTACTGACAGTGTTTAACAGAGCAGCCTCGGGAGTTAATGTGTATATTTTTACACATGTCCACGAATGCAAATGCACATGTTTTTTGTACAGCAAATAAAATATCTTGCTCACCGATGGATCTTGGGATTAGAAGGTTTGGAAATAATGACACGTTTCTATTTTCAGTGAATAAACCTGTTTTGCAGTTATCCCAGTCAGCAACATCCACCTGTTGGACATTATTTGGACACTGACCCCACAAGAGAAAAACTGCAGGTAAAATTATGTTTAGACTAACATTACATTATGTAATTATCATTCATTTACATTATATTTTTATTTTGTACTGTTTATAGAACAGTGTAGAGAATCCAATAAATTACTAAGAACTCATCTCGTGGTAATATCACAGAAAGGGATAATTTCAGGAAATGCATTTTATGCCTCTGATTCTTTGAGAATATCATACAAAATTGTATCAGTGTTAGGTATAAAATCTCAGTGTTGATGTAATAATGTTCCATTAACACAGATCACTTTTAATAGCCTTCATTGTGCAGGTCAAGAACCTGTGTGTTGCAGGATCCTGTGGAGATACAGGGCTGGTTTGGATGCCCAGTCCTATTCCAGCCTAAATATCTGCTCCTATTCCAGCACCAGCCTGTGTGGTCTTTGCCTCATGTCTTTGGACCATGTTACAGATCTCTGGTGGTACCTACAGAAGCTCCTGTGTTGGGGTTAGGAAGGATCTGCACTGTTTTCCCCTCTGTGGTGGCACAAACCTCTGATTTAGGAAGAACAAAAGAGCTTAAAATGCTTTGCCCAATCACTTGGCATCCTGCACTGGAATAAGAAAGGTCAGGCAATAACTTTTGTTCAAAAAGAAGACTTCAGTAGAATGGATTTAGTTTATTTAATAGCTAAGAAAAGGTCATGTCTTTTGTTCTTTTATTCTCACATAAATTGATTTTGTAAAGTTGAAGTTGGTTTATCACCGTTTGTGTTCTGTGGCTTTGTTATTTCAGCACTGGAGAAAAGGTCATCTTCTTGCTGGGTATCTGATATTCCATGGTCCATTAAAACTGCATTATTTCTGCTGTAACTGAAGTGCTTTTTCTTTTCTTGCATTTTTTTCCTCTCTTATTTTTTCCCCCTGACTTCACCTGTCCCAAGACAACTCAGCTCAACTGGGTAGTTTGTCCTGCAGTGTAGTATAGATTTTTCTCATGTTTTGTTCACTATTCAAGAGCTTGAAGAGATTCCCTCTCTGGTAACTTAGGGGAGTGAATTGCGTTCTGTCTCAACATGAAGTGTCAGTAGAAGACAGTGACTGAGGTTTTTTGCATGGAATAAGAAAGAAAAATGAAAATATTTAAAAATATAGAGGTCTGATGTGAAATTTATATTGTGATTCTTCTACTAAGGAAATAGTAATTTCTTTCCAGCCAGCTCCTCACTGGCCTGTTTGTCTGACTTCAGTTTTGCTCCAACTGTCTCTGAGATGATTAAAGAGGAACTGAAAAAGGTTTACCTCAATGTGCTCATCAACTCAGAGGTGTTAAGCCAAGTGAGTGTCAGTGGGGAAAGGCTTAATTTTAGGGTAGTAGCAGAAAAGAAAGCAATCACCTTTGTGTTCCTGTGCTATCACAGTAGCATAAAGAAGTGGCTGGAGGAGTTGCCTTTCTTTTTGTCAGAAATTACCATGCACTTCTTTGCATGATCTTGTTGAATATAGTGACTGCCAGCACAATAATTATATGTGGGCACAATTTTCAAACTGCCAAAAATTTTTGCTTTATACTAAGTACCAGCACTAATGATCAGGTGCCAAAGGCTGACAGGAATTCACATCTAAAAAGTTACCCTCTGTATTTTTTCCTTCTAGTTGCTTGAGTTACTTGTCAGGAACACCTGTGTGTCTGCACCTGGAGGTTAAAATTCCTTGTTAGTGGATTATCAAATCTGAATAAGTGTCAGCTGAGGCCATTGCCCTCCCAGAGTTCCAGCCCAGCTGCCCTTTGGTTCTTTCTTATTGCCATTGCTCTCAGTCACTCACATTTCATGCACTTGCCTTATCAGTTCCTCTCACCCTCTCTGGAAGCAAGCTTTATTTATGCTTTTATCACCATTTACACTTCCAAAATGTTGGTGGAGAAGAAGAGGCTGCTGCAGAGGTGGGGGTAAGCAGACAAAAGTAGATATTGCATAAAATCAGAGTCAACCAGCCAAGTTTCTGCTTAATTTGGAAAGGATAGCTAACTGGGATCAGAGCTCCCCTGGAGCCTAAAGGAGCAAGAGATGCTCTCTCAAGTCTCAAAATGATAGTAATGATGTCTAATCTGATATTTATGAGTCTAATCTGATATCTTTTTGGATATTCTTTGGATCTGATGACCAGTATTCTGATAGCACTGTGTGTTGATTTTTCTCAAAGCAGAAAATGTCAGTCAAAATAATGTATGGCAGTAGGCTCCTGATCTGCAGGAGCAGCTGGAGGTTATTCCTCCTTGGCCTTGTTCTTATTATGAAGGCAGAATATGCTCTAAGAGGGAGATATTAAATCAAAGCTCAGTGTGTTCTGTAGCCCTCGTAGCATTAATAGCTACTGACACTGCAAATTATGTTGTCTTCATTAGGGTTTTTGCCTTGAAGCCACTCACTGAAATTAAAAGGCTTCTGTACCTGCACATGAGAAGGCACTGCTGCAGTATTTAGCATTAAATGGAGCCTTTTGTAGCCTGCCTGTGTAGGTCACACAGTGGCACTCGGGTTCCTCAGGAAAGAGGGAGAGAACTGTGCATCCCAGAAATCCACAGGTGCACGTGCTGATGTGTGTTATGATGTTGGGCCAGGACGTGAGCAGGGGTTTGATGCTTTGCTGTTTGAGCTCCTCAGAAAGCTCCAGTTCCCTGCCCTGTCTGGTGTCTGGGTGGTGAATTTGCCAAATGCACCTCTGCCCTGTGAGGTGGAAACAACAGATGCCGTCCCTGATGTGACAGCACGTTGTCAGGGCAGGGACTAGAGATCTGCAGTGGTTGGTGTTACCCGCAGCACTTGGCTCTGCAGTCACATTTAAGGCACAGTCAATGCAGAGCTGGTCTGTGGAGGGACAGGGAACTGAGTGACAGGGACTTTGTAAGCACAGCTCTGTGCACAAGACTTACTAAACTCTGATGAAAGTACAGTTTATATTGTTGTGTGCATGATTATTTTGGATATGTATTTCTGGCTTTTTCATTTGCCAGCCACTGCAATCTTGGTTTTATCACCTCATCTTTCTGCCAGTTGAAGCTTTTTCCCCCCTTCAATTAACTGAACCCACCCATGCAGTAGATCCCAAATGAAACCATTTGCTTTCTACTTTGAAGGCACAGTGGGGAAACAGAAATTCTGAATGATAGCTTACTGAGCATTTAATGTTGAAGTCTATCCAGGCTGGATTTTTTGTTTGCTTTGGGCTGGGGCAAAGCATTTAGGAGAATGTGTTCTTATGGGATTCCTTGTTTGCTGAGTTGTGCTCATTCCTAATAAATCTGGAGTGCTTCTTACCATGTGTATAGCCTGCATTTACAGACTGTTCAGTGCTTGGTACTTCAAAAAATCAATGGTTAATATTAAGACGTGATGACATGTATACTTGTTACATTTTTATTATAAACTGTAAGTGCTTGTGAAAGTTATTATCCTATCTTACCCTATTGCAGAGACCTGGATTTACCTGTGCTCATTTCTTTGTAAATTAATGAGAACAGGGGAATCTGGGGGAAGTTTAGTGGGTTTAGTCCCTCCTTCCTTGGTGTGATCAGGCCTCTCTGAAGCAGTGTGGGAGTGGTACAAGAGCTGCTGCTGTGAACACGAGTGGACCAAGTTCAAGCTGTATTGCAGATGCACATGGAACAGCCTTGTTTTACTTTCCTGAATACCTAGGGAACACCTGGCTCAGCTCCCTGTGGGAGGTACAGCTCCCAGTCAGCTGTTTTTTCCTGAGCAATTAGTCCCATATACCTTGTTGCTATGGGAAACCATAACTGCAGCTAATTCCTGGCACAGTGTGGCTGAAAGTCCAGAGTAATGAGCTACAAACAAATGCATCATCATCAGATGCCTCTGTCATGGCTTCTTAATTGATTCATCTGGGTCTGATGTGGCTCCAGCATGGAACCATGAACTGCTTTGTTCACGTGGACAATATGTCTGATAAGCTACAGTTATTGTATTGTCTAAAAGAAATTCCATGTTCTGTAGTAAATAAGGTGATGATTGAAAAGGAAGGAAAAGCAATTATGAGAAATTACTCATCTGATCATCAGGATTCTCTCATGTTGGATCAGACTCATTCCATTTACCCCATCTCCTGTCTCCTAGTAGCTATAGTGGATACTTAGAGAAATAATTGCATCCTAGTGCTTTCTGTGCACCACTGCTGATTTTATTTACAGGTACTGTACATCCTCTCACTTGTGGCTTTCTGAGTTGCAGCTTTGAAAAATGTAAAATCTTCCTCAGTTATCTTTGACCTCCTCAGTGTCTCCTCCAGCTGCAACAGGTCTGTTTTAAGATGGGAAGATCGAGGTTGTATGCAAAATTAAAATTACATGTTCACCATGAGTTTTCTCTACAGCAACAGCTTCTGTTCACCTCACATGCTGATGTGATTGAAAAATTTTTTATTACAATCTTCTTCATGAATTTTATTGCTGCTGATGCCCTGAGCATCAAAGTAATAGGAAGTCAGTTCATGAGGTCAGGCTTTTTATTTCAGATATTGCTACTATTAATGCAAAGTTCCAGTAATTTCATGTTGATTTTTCATTATTACAGGAAGTCTAAAAGTCAACTTAGCCTTTGTAATTCTTACAAAGTTCCTGTAAATAAAATTTAGACCTAAACGTATCTTTCCAAGTATTGTTTATCTTCTAAGTATCATTTCAAGGTGTTATCTTTGCTTAAATCTTATTTAGGTAAAATATATAGATCCAGGGATTTTTCTTGAATGTTTGGTCATAAGGCTTTCCATCATCCTTTACACATAACGCTAATTAATTAAATTAATGCATGTGCTTTTAGCTAAGCCCCAGTGGGGGAATATATGCATGAAAATAAATTACTACAGTTGGAAATAATTAATTCCTTGATTGGCAGACTCAGCAGATAAAATCCTGAATAGGGTGATGTGGAATGTCTCTGCTATTTGGCCTCAGTTGTACCTGGCTGAGAACCACAGATACAAGCTCTACTCTTCCCCTGACTTGGTGGCCTGTAGGCAAGGGCTGAAGAACAGAACTGATGTGAAAACAAAAAAAAATTATCAGTTCAGTCTCCAGTAATCCTGTGTACACCACCCATGGAACCAGGCTGGGCCTATCCAGCTATCAGGGAGATTTGCTCGTCTCCCTGTCAGAACTCCAGCTCCCTGCTGAGGCTCTGCCTTATCATGACTGACAAGATTACGGTGGTTGCCTTCATAGTGTGGAGAGCGTGGCAGGCAGCAGCAGCTAATCCTGCGAGAAAATGTTCTCCCACTGAGGTACACAGGGAAATTTGATTGCTGCAAGTAATCTGAAAAAGAGTATTGTTTGTTACAGCATGTTAATTCACATTGTGCTTGCTGATGCAGAGGTACAGATGCAAGTCAGCATTGCTACCCTCCTGTGAGAGCTGAGAGCTCAGCCCTAATGGTGCTTGTTGGCTTCCTCTGGTCCTGCTGCTGGGATGGCAAATCCACGCTGAGCACCCTGAGGGAGATGGGGTGCCTCTGGGGGGGAGGTGAGCTGCTGTGAAGCTGATGGTTTGTGTCCCTGTGTCTGCTGCTGTGATAGCAAGAGCCACAAGTTCATCTTTACCTGTGTAAAATTTCATTCCGTGAGGTTTGTGTCTTGGCTGGGGAGTCCGTGCTCGCAGCTGTACAGTTAAAACAAGCTGTGCTGGCTCAGTTCAGTCCCTGCTGGTCGAGCTGTAATGAGCTTGGCAAAGGTTGGCCAGGCACGTTTGTCTAGTTGAGAAGAGCCAGTTTGGTCTCTGCAGCCCCATTTTGTCATCAGGACAATCCACAACAACCCTCAAACAGTGACTGGAACAACTCTGTTGTCCCCACCTGGGACTGTACCAATGCCTTCATCAACCACAGTGCCATTTCTAGGGAATCCTTATCGGTGCAAACCCTTACAGAGCATTCCTGTTGGAGTAGAGAGCCCCAGGACTGTCAGAGGAAGGAGGAGGGAGTGTGTGTCTATTTTGTTAATTGGGGTTTTGAGCTGGCCACTGAGCACCCAGCATATTAATGTGCAAATGGACTGTGGCTGGAATCCAGAAGGTGGCTTCTGAATCCCATTCTATATATCTTTTTTCTGTTTGAACCCTTCCAGTGTTGACACTGCATTTAGGAGACAACTGGAATTGGCACAACTCTCCAAATGGAGCAGTGAAAGAGTTTGGTACAGCCCATGGCTACAGCCCCTGCTTCCAGGCAAGGATGTAAATTAGGAAGGCAGATTTAAAACTGGTTCCCAAAGTTAAAGGGCTGATTGGATGGTGAACAAACAGTGTGAGTGCATGTAGTTGAACAGTGTCTTAAGGGAAGTAGGCAGCACAGGATTGGTGTGGATTAGCTCAGACTGTACAGCTGCTTTGTGTAAAAAAGTGAAACAAACCACCGGAATTTTATTGCTAATAGAGCATAAAGTAAAAAAAACAAGTTGTTTAGGCAATCCCAAACCTACCTGGGACCCTCTTATGAGGCTCTTTCACTTTTCGTTTGTTCTGTCCTTTCTGTTTAGACCTGGAGCTGTTTCTTTTGTTGTTGTTTTCAGTTTTTCTATTTGCTACCATATTACTCTGCTAAAATATTTAACTGGAATTGAGAAATATTTTAAACTAAGAAAAACCTGTTTTCAGTTAAATAGAAAACTAAACCACCAATATTTACCAGTACACAAGTCCATATTAGTTTGGTAATATCCCATGTGTCTGAAAAGGGATATCTGCTTGGCAGCTTCCTTTAGGGCCAACATTTGACTGAAAGGGACTTTGTACCAACACGTGATGGGGAAAGGTTGTATTGTCTTCAGTGCTCTGATATCTAATGCTGCTTTGGGTACATCCTGCAGATTGCCTGGGGGAGGAAGAAAATGGTCATTTGATGCACAGTTTGGTTGTCCTGGTTTTCAGGAGGTCCATGTTAATGGATCTGGGTATTTATGGCTCCTTTATTCCCCTGGCTGGTAACTTCAGTTTTAAGTTACACAGTAGATGTCCCACAAACATGGACCAAAGGGGACATCCAGCAATCCCTGAAAGGGGAAGAGTCTTTGGAGCATTTGACTGCCTGCTCAAGCTTCTCTGCACAGGTGAATGTCATACCCAAACCACCCAGCCATTTCAGAAAATGCCCCCAGTTGTCCCTCCTTGTGCACAATATCCTTGTTTCACAGCAGTGCTCCCGAGTCCCACCCTGGCTTTGCACAGTGAAGGAAAACTCAGACCAAACTATGATATGGTCCCATTTTAGACACCATGAAGTAATTAGTTCAGTAGTCCCAGATAAAAAAATTTAATCTTTCTCTAGAAACAGTGCACTGTTTTACAAACGTGTTCATTTGGTTTCCAGTACAGCAAGTGTTACACAGAGCCCCCCCCGCCCCTCCTGGGCCTTTTGTCCGCAACTTAAGAACTGAAACACAAAAGGCACCAAGCAAGAACTTACTCTAACAGAACTTCAGTATGACAAGACAGATCAGAAATGATTACAATGTTAAATATCACCCTAACAACCTGAACCATTATTTAAAATAATTAATTTCTTAAAAAACAAATTTGGTGTTTGACTTCTCAGTAGTTATAAATCTGTAAAGGTTGAAATCAGCACTGCACCTTGAGTTCATTTACAAGGGTTTGAAAAAACCTGCAGCCTTTTGCACGTGGTTTGTACAGGTTTGTGAGTACATGTTCTTAAAAAAGTATCAAAACTGTAGAACTTTCAAATATATTTACATTCTTCTGTTAGTTACAGTGTTATCACATACAGCCTTTGCTCAGCTTTTTTCTTCATGCACACAGTGCATGGATTTGTAGAAAGAGAGCTTCATACCTTAAAACAATAATGGGATACCTCACTCATTTTTTCACTGCCTTAAAATCTAAAATTTTGAATAGAAGGATGCTTGATTACTTCTGTATTGTCTATGCAGGCCATGAAGCATTTTGAGAGTATGTATTATGTTTGTAAGGGCTTTAGACACTTTCTTCCTGTTCTTAGTCAAGAATCAGCTTCCAGCTCAAATTACACTGTGAATTTATTCTAAAAAGGAAAAAAAAAACAAAACTCAAACCCCTTCAGGATGAGTTTCTTCTACTCACTTGAATATGAAAGCTTGGACTGACATAAAAACATGAGGAAGATTGCTCTAGGATTTGTTACAGTTCATTATGCAATGATAGTAAGTGTATTCACTTCCCACAGAATTCCCTGGGAATCTTATGGAATGAGATGAGAAAAAACAAGCATTTTTTCTACAAGGTGCAGGATGACCCAGCCAAAGATACTGGGAAGGCTGTGGGGTTTTTAACCTGCTCTGGCCTCCTTGCCCAGTGCTCTGCAGTCTGGGATTCCTGCCGTGTGCAGGATGTTCCATGGGCAGTAATTGCTGCACTTGAAGGAATTCCACATCTGCCCACAGCACCTCCTAGAGCTGGACTCAATCAGTACGAGCAGGGGACAAGGGCAAGGAGGGAAGGAAGGGACTTCAGGTATTGTGTTGAGTTTTTTCCTGATGATCCAAGGGGAGTGCTCACTTCAGCTGTGTGGAAGGATATGGCTACATCTTGGTTTCTGCTAATTCTGAGCTGATTGGAGAGGTGCAAGATTCCCAGTGTGGAAAAGCATTTAGATATACATTTAGAAATAAATAAAAAACCTAAATCAGATTTGTACCCAGCTGTTTAAAAAGCAACAATACAACACAAACCCCCTGGGTGCTGTAGGAGCTTCTCCTGACTGGAATGCTGTAGGAAATAGTTAAATGCACTGCAGAGGATTCTTCATGGATAGACTGGAAAATGTAAAAGCAACCCTTAATAGCCAGGATGGAAATCAGGAGCTGTTTCTAATGGAGTGCTTCACTGGTCAGCTGTCTTACCCTGCAGCTCTTTCTTACTTAGTGTCTTTAGATTTCAAAGCAAACTTCTCAAACATCCTGTAAAAATTCAATTAACCCTAATTTTCATAAAGGTAGGCTAGTAGTTTTAAAATATATGTATATATTCTTATATATATGTATATATTTATATGCCTATATATCTATCTTGTCCAGATAGATATATACACAGATAATCTATGCACAGCAAGCCAAACATACAAAAAATAAATACTCTCACCCCTCTACTATATTTACAGAACAGATCTTATAATCCAGATTTTGTTAATAAATATTTCTAAACTGCCTGTACAGAATTTATTTTACTTATGTTGATGGATAGCCACAAAGCATATTCAACATATTTACAAAATATCTATAAATATAGTCTTAAAATAAAGCAATAGCTACTGAGCCTTCAGCCTGGCTGGTTATGTACATTGAGTTAGTAGCTCAGCTGTCGCTTATTCACTATCACAAATGGGTAGTGCAACAAGTTAAAATGTGTATAAAAGATTATACATACAAAACTCTCACATCCTTTGGATGTTTGCAGTTCATTATAACTTTGTGGTTACCCTTCTGCAACATAAATAACGATCAGAAAGAAGAAGCAGGTTCTGTGATCCAAAGCAGGTTTGTTCGGTGTGGTTTTGGAGCAGCAACTTCATCCTCATGGCAACCCGTCATCTTCTAAGCTCAGTGCTACACGCTGGGGAGGAGAAGAAACACACTTGAGAAAGTCTGGGAATGGTGATACTGTTGCTAACTTGTATTTCTTGTTGAATCTCTCATTGTTGTCCCAAGTGTATCGGTGACAAAGCTATTTTAGGGAGTGATTTTTTCCCCTCAATGGGGTCACTTGCCCCAGTGTTACTAAGGAGGTGTTGGAAAGTTTACTGCCCTGTGTAAGGGATCAGGTTCCCTGTAAGAGATGACACCTTCTCTAGTGTGATCTGGTGCAGGACCTTTAGATGATATGGGGCATTACCTACACACCTGCCTGCCTATAGGTGCTGTACTGCCTTCACTCCTTACTTGTGGATCTTTCTGCTCTCTTCTGAACACAGTGCAGTTATACCTGCCAGTGCTCATCTCCCCAGGGCTGCCACTGGGAGGGAGCCTCCTTCTCCTTAACTTCTTACAGAACTCGCACACTCCTCCTTGTGAGGAATGAGACTCTTTTTTACACTGTTAGTGCAGAGAAAGCAGTCTCCCTGGTTTGTAGAGAAACTCAATTTATCCCTAAGATAGTTTAGACACTTGGTAGCAGTCTAAGCACAGATATAACAATCCAGTAGAGGATAAGTAATCAACTGTCCCACACTGAGGTACTTTTATACTTGTCAGCTTAGTACCTTGATTAGGACAATTATTCTTCATTTGAGCAGAGTATCTTATACAGAGCACTGTATTCTAAGACAACTGCATGAGCTGCCTGGAAGTTTAGGCTTCTGCCTGATCAATGATATTAAAAAAGTTCTGGTTTTGTTGTTATATGGCAAATAACCCACAATAATTGAAATTCTGTATCCAAACTCTCAACAAAATTCCCCTTGTCCCTCAGACACTCACTGCTGGGTACACGTGTCCGATTTGGGCCGTCCGCCCAATGTGGATCTCGTCTTCATCTTCCTCTTCTGTTGTCTTCCTATAGACTGGATTATCAAAATTCATGCTTTTAGTGTTCTTCCGCTTCCAGTTTCTCCAGATGAGGTATCCCCCCATGCACAGCAGGCCAATGACCACTGAGGAGAGAGGAGAGACAGGGCTGTTAGTCAGGCACGGATCTGCTGGGATGTTCCCACATTGGGAGACATCCTTGTAGAATTTTCTCAGAGCTGGGCTACTTATCCCCATTTCAGGAGTTCCTGTACTCTTTCCCACCCCACTCCTGAAAACTGGTGCTTGGGTGTGATCCTCAAAGGTGAAATCCAACCAGCTTACCCACAGGAATGACAATTCCAATCCCAGCCGCTGTCACAGTTGAACCGAAGCCTTCGTCATCATTTGCATCTGGAATTACAGAAGTTGTTCTGATCATTTAACTCATTTGCTGGTTTTAAAGAATGTTTTATGTTAGTGCCCATGTTGTCCTGCCCATCAGAAAGCTTTTGTTGTCACAGAGTTTACCAAAAGTTTCACAATAAAATTGTCACGGCTTGTGTTTCTAATTTTCAAGCACAAAAAACGAGGCCAGTTTTAAAAACATGACGTGTAATGGAAATACCATGCACGGATCAGGGGATGGTGAATAGTGCTCTTAAAAATCCACAGCAGAACACAAAATTAATGATTTATTGAGCTGTCAGAAAAAGAGTGTAGTTCAAAGCCATTTGCACAGCTTCTCTGTTTAATTTTTTCCTTCTTTTATTATTTACAGCTAAGGAGTCAGTCTGTACATCCATCCCTCATTGCTGCAGCCTGCCCCAGCATGCAGGAATGGCCCCAAAACTCAATGCTGTACTTAGAAGAGAAAAAAACTATTACAGAAAAATACTTTAAAAAAGAAATATACCTTTAGAGCTGTATACGTTAAAATGTTTGTTCTGAGCTCTTATGTAGGGGGTCAGCATAGAAAATTTACTTTTGCTAAAACATCAGGAACTGAGAGAGGAGAAACTAACTGTAGCTTTTCCAATTCATGGAACTTAAAAGGTAATTTATCCTCTTCAATACTTCCCTGTGGCACACTGCTTCCAGCGTGGACAATAAAAGCACCTTGTTTCCGTGGCTTGTTAAAAAGGTAATTATTACATTTGAAAGAAACTTGCATGAAGAGAACTTAACTGAATGCATTTTAGACATTGGGCTGTGCTTTCCCCACGCTGCACTGCTGTTCTACAGACAGGGATGGTTATTGCTGCTTCCCAGATGCAATGGAAACAGTGAAACATTTGGGGCAAAGTATTTTACTGTTTGTAAAGCAATGTGGGTCTGTTTGAGGTCCTGTAGAGCAAAGTCTTCTCTCTCTGACTAGAATTTTATGGACTTTGGAGAAGCAATTCAGCCTGTCCAGTTTGCCTTGGCAGCAGGATCTGGAGGGATTACCTGTTCTCCGAGATGTAGGCTCACTCATTATGGAGGGTGAGCTGGAGGAGAGCCTGTTAGTGCTCTCCACTGGGATGCTTTTCTGATAAATAATGCAAACCTTCAAAGCTGTGCCATGCCGAGGCCACATTAACATGCCAAGCACAGCCACACAAAACAGAGGCAGCTTGTCTTGGGCTGCAGTGGTTCCACATGTCCAGCAGCGCTAAAGCTGCACACGGGGCACTTTTCACCCACAGCCTCTGCTGGATCACATTAATAATTAAACAACTCAAACAGGTGAAGTGCCTCCAGAATCATCCATTCTACTGTCTGCAGCACTGCAAACAGTGCTGGGATGAAACAGTATTGTGCACAAGGACTAGGGTGAACTCTTGGGGCTGTTTCATGTGATGGATACCTGATGTAAGTTCCTTAACCTCCTTGGTGGCTGGAATCACATCAGCCCTTGTAACCCAGGTGTCTGCAGAAAGAGCACCTGGTGTGTCCTGCTGTGCACCAGGGTGTGTCTGCACCTGATCCAACTGGAACTGGCACGTGAGGTTGGGTCTCCCACCAGTGCACAGGGTGGTGTGATATGGTGTGTATGAAAAAGGGAAAGAGGAATCTCCTTCTCTTACAGTGCTGGGATAAATTGCTGTTTCCAGTGGTCATCTCGGAATCTATCAGGATGGATGTGGTGGAAGGTAAATGAAGACTTGGGGTGGTAATTGTAGCCTCTGGTACAGCTTTGGGGATGCCCTCGGTGGTGTTCCTGGCACTGCCAGGTATAGCTGTGATGGTCGTGGTACCAGCAGAATGGGGTGCTGTGGTTGTAGAAACCAGAACAGGAGCTGAAGTTGTTGGAAGATCTGAAAATCCAGAGCAACAATAAAGTTTGGTTAAAGCAAGTACACAAAGCAAATAGCGAATAAATCTGAGGAGGACTGTTGTGTTTAATGACCAGAAGCAGAAACCAAATTCCAATTCCATTTCTCAGGAATAGTGAAGGAGATGTGATTGTATTTACCTTTGTAGCATTTCTTCATGTCAGGACCCAGCCACATGTTGTCAGGACAGGCACAGGTGTACTTGGGAGAGTGGGGAGAGATCTGAGGTGCAGGGAGACACAAGTAGTCACAGCCTCCGTTTGGCTGGGGGCTGAGCTCACAGGAGTCTGGAGCTGTTCAAGGGTGGAAGAAAAGACAAGTTATTTTTTTAATTATTTATTTCTTGCCCTCTAAAAAGACCTTCTTCCACTTCCTACATCAATTAATTGGGCTGCTTAAGCACCTTTACAGTTTGTACAGTGGAGTGGAACCTTACACAGCACTATAAAAACTGCCCAAATACATAATGAATGGGAAGCATCACAGTGACAAGAGTAACTCACTCTTATCAAAGATGCTAATTAAATAGCTATTAACAAATTGCAGACTTTCCAATAAGTGCTGCTGCTGAATTAATTATGCAGGAACTTCAAACATTAAGCATTGATTTCCCATTATTACCTATGCTTTCTCTCTCATCAAGAACCATCAGGAAGCATTTCATTTGCCAGCTCAAATAAACATGATTCAGGGCCATGACACCCCGAGGACACATCTTACCTTTGGGCTGCTTTAATTCATGGAACACCACGATGTCATGAGGGTTGTTGAGATTCTCTGCCAAAATGGAAATGTTCAAGCCATTGAGCCTGTTTGCACTGAAGATTGCTTCGTTCTCCAGGTCAGTCCAGAACACTCTGTCCTGCAGGGAATGCACAGGATTCCTGACCTGGCCTGCTCAAATCCATCTCGAGCTGGATTAAACCCCAGCAGGCACAGAGTCAGTGCACCATGCTCCTACCTTGGGGCACCTTTGGTTCATGCTACTGCTACCTGCAGCTTTTTTCTTTTTATTCTTGGACAGTGCTCAAAGCCCAGCACTCGGATGTGTTTATGAAGTGCTCAGTAATTCTAAGGAGCTCTGAGGCTGAGGGGAGGGAGCAGAAATTTGGGTGGGTACAGACAAGTTGCATCCGTGCTGCTTCTGAAATGGGTTTTTTTGGAGTTGGGGTGGATCACGAGCAAAAGGCCATACTCCATACTAGAAACATTTGTTATCTCTGCTGACTTTTTTTCTCCTTTCCAAAGAAAAGACCTGCATTAAACAGGTATCTATGAAGAGGCCAGTGCCTGGAGCACAGCTGGAAGCTGAGTGTCTATTTCTCTTTTTTATTACTATCTTGGCATACTACGATTGAAGATGCAAAATTACTGGTCCAGGAGGTAGCCAGGAACTGCAGTTCTCAAACTGTATTTAGTTACTCAGTTGGCTGTGTTTGCTGCTGCCTGCTAAAAACCATGTGTATTTCCATAAGGAAAGAAAGACACACTGCTGGAGAACAAGGAAAACTTAGCAAAAGCAAGAGGGTTGTCTACTCTACCCAGGAAGGGTGTAAAGAGGGGAAATAACCCAAGAGATCCTTCCAAACACTGCTGATGGGATACCACTGAAGAGCAGCAGTGCCTTGGGGAAACTTGTGCCCAGAGTTAGATGCCCAGATTTCACACACAGTGCATGGGAAGAATTAGGGATTTAAGGAAGAGGGTTTTGCTGAGTCAAAAGCCAACCAGACACCTTTCTCTGCTATAGCTTACCTACAGGGAGTGCCAAAGCTGGAGCCTTGGTTCCTCTGATCATTTAATGCACTGGTGCTGCATTAGGTAAAAGCATGAGATAACACATTGCCCCTGATTAAGGACTTTAAAACCCAGTTTTCCCTGCTGAACCCACACCAGATAAATTGGTTTCTATAGCAGCGACCGCCCTCCTGAGCTTTCTGTGCTGTGCAAGAGGCAGAGCTTTAATCAAGAACAGCTCTGAGACCTCTCCCAGTCTCCAGGCTGTTCTGCATCCGCTGTCGAGTCTTACCTCAAACACTGCCAAGCCAAAAGGATGGCTCAGATCGTCCACAGATGAGATCAGAAGTTTTCTGTTGCTGCCATTGAAATCAATGCAGGACAGAGAATGCAATTTGGAGTCTACCCAGTAGAGACGCTGATTCAGCAAATCTGAAAAGTAAAACACAATGAAGCAAAATTACACACAGCTCTTGCAACTCTTTTTCTCTTGCCCAGCATGTTTTTCCTGCTGGCAGCATGACTAATCTCTTTATTATTGGGCCTCTTTTTTTTTTTTTAACACTAGTTCTGATTTTGAACCAGTGCCCAGATATGCTGGGATAAGACCCTATAAATAAGATTAAAAAGGAGGAACATTCTGCTGTATGTGTGTGTGGGGAATGCCTGACTGACAGCCTTGTACAATGAGGTTCTTTTGTTACCAGGAGCAGCAGGGCAGCAGCACTTTGGGCTTCCCAGACTCACTCCCTCAGTGCCTGAGAGAGGAGCTCCATCCCTCCCAAGGCTGTTCAGGCCTTGGCCTCTTGCTGGAGAACAACTACTGTGATTCCAGGGAAACGCCTCTCTGAAGGAGCTGTAAGATTCCCTGTATTCTCCATGAAGAACCACCCTGGGTCCAGAAACCCTTGTGCTGCAGGCTGGGGAATGCTGCTGGTGGGGAATGCTGCTCCTGCCACAACCAGCCAGGTTTTGGGGAGGGTGCAGGTAAGAGTGAGAGGGAAGGATCCAATGTTATTTGGAATGCTAAGCACTGCATTTCTCTTTCTGGAGCAAATTCACTCATTTTGGATGAGATTCACTGAACAGAATGCAAGTGGATGAGAGCCAACACAAAACAAGTTATGTAATTAAACAAGCCATTAATTAATTTCTTAATTACTAAATGATAACATTATTTGTTCACAGCAGTAGCACTTCAGTACTATGCAATGGCAGCAGCATTTTCTCCTACATCCTTGTCATGGCCAGAATTTTCAAATATAAAACCGAGCAGAGAACCTCACACCTGGATGGGTGTTAAACGCACGGCTCTAACTCCAGAGCAGGACGTTTCCTGCTGCTCCATGAAACCTCCTTTCCACTCCTGCAGTAGTGATAGTATTTAAGGATTTGTGTGTGTGCAGGTGCCTTTGCACATGTGCAATTTTGTTTTCCTATTTAGCAATAAAACCAGTTTCCCTCAGGCACAGTGGGTGCTGCAGCTCTAACCGGGCACTTACCAAGGGTGATGCCGTTTGGCCACTCGATGTTGTCCATCACCAGCACCTGCCGCCCCACACCATTCAGACCAGCTTTCTCAATCTTGGCTTTGTCTCCCCAGTCAGACCAGTACATGAACCTGAAAGATGTAAGAAAACAGTTAATTGGACTCTAGTTAGGAAAGTTGTGCTGCAGTTCACAGTAGGAGGTGCCCTGTTCTCTCCTTATTATAGCAAAGCCTTCGGCCACTTCAGTTAATTCTGACGTGCACCTGGTGGAGCCACATGCTGTTCTCCCACTGGGCATCCTGCCACAAAACTTGCACCAGAATGCAAAATCTCACCTTAGTAACTAAGCCCTGCAAACTATCTCTTGATGTGCCTGTTAGGTACGTGGTGTTCCCTCGTCCAAGCAGCCCAAACATAGGTCAGACTTCATTTTTCAGCACAACTGATGTGCCCAGACCAGCTCAGGCCCATCAAACACATGACCTGGCCATGAATTTCAGAACTTTCTTTAACACCAAGGCCTTGCCAAGAGTGAGTTGAACCGTCTCAGCAGTCCCATTGATGTATCTTAAAGGGCACCTGAAGTCTTAATGAGATGAGAACCATCCCCAGGTTTGTCAGAGGCAGAAAGACAACTGGAATGTGTCTGTTGGCAAAGGGGTGTTTGTGGTGAGTACACCTACCTCTGTGTGGGATCAACAGCAATGGCCCTTGGCTCACTGAGGTCAGTGTTGAAAAGTGTCCTCCTCCTGCTTCCATCTGCGGTGGCCACTGAGATGGTCTTGTTTCCGGAATCGGTCCAGTAGATGTTTTTATGGACCCAGTCGATGGCCAGTCCCTCGGGGGAGTTCAGCTGGCTGTCGATCAGGATCACCTGCTCGGCCGTGTCGCTCGCTTTGTCTATGTAGGCACTGCAAGGACAGGGGGGTCACGGGGCTGGCACAGCTCAGGTGCCTGCGCTTGGGCCTCACGTGGCAGCACAGCTGACACAGGAACTCTTCTGGCTACAAACTTCCACTTTCTCCTACAGCTGCTGCTTGTTTCCCTTTGTGTGTATGCCATCATCTCCATAGCATTTCATTTTTCTGCCTGCGTCCTGCTGTAACTGCACCATTCAGGAAAACATTGACTTCAGGCACATTAACTTCTGATTCATGGGATTTATGGACACTAGAAATATAACCCCCTGAGCTCTGCTGAATACAGTTGCACTTACCATGCAATAAATGTGCTTAAATGTACTGCAGAATTAGGACCTGTGTAGCTAATTATGATTCATCAAAGGAATTCATGAAGCTGTATTAATTTGCCAAGTGATTTCATTAGGTACAAAGAAAATGTTCACAAAATATTAGTGGCAGCCTCAAAATCTTTCAAAACACTACTGAAAGGCAGCAGACTCCACATGGATGTTTCATGAATAACTCAATGTTGCTCCTACAAACACAAAGGCTGATTCTGCTCTCAGTATCAATTGTGCTGAGTGAACTGAAATTGAGTTATTCTGAGTTTGCATCAGTGTTTGTAAAAGTTTAGTCTGGTTCTCAGAATAACTCTGTAATCTTAGAAACCTTACAGAACAGTAGAAAGTTTAGAAATGCTTGCTATTAGTGACAGCAGCAAAACGGGATGCTGATTTTTAAGAAGTTATAATTGCACAGCTTGCTTTGCAAAAAGATGGGACAACAGTCAGTGAGAGCAGACAGCTTTCTTCTGGAAGCCTCCCCACTTTCAGAGCCCCACAGGCTCCTCAGGGTACCTGCCCAGCTACACAAGTGCTCCATACTCAGCACAGCCTGGAAAAATTCCCCTGCCAATGGCATGGGAGCTGCCACAGCCTACAGGAACCCCGGCCTGCCTTCTGCATGCTGAATGAAGTCTCTGCCTCATTAGCTAAAACCCAGAACAAATCACTGCAGCAGGGTGCAATGGCTGTGCAAATCAGAACACACCTGGGGGATTTTCAGCACACCAGTGAAATGCATTGGTGACTTAGGCACACTCACAAGCCCCAGCACAGAATACTGTGATGGATGCCACAAAAGCAGCTGAAGGAGAAGTGAGAATGAGAATTACAGAATGTGTACTGTGGTCAAATGCTGTGAATTTAAATCCAGGCTACCAGAGGCTACAGTGGGCAGCAGCTTGTGTCCGTGGTGCTGCCTCCTTGCTCCCACCATTTGCCCCCTTTGTGCTTCCAGATGCCAGGTCCTTTGTGGCTTCCCGTACAACAGGCTCCCAGCTCAGCCCTGCTCTGCAGTGTCATATTCAGGAAACAAGAGTCCGTGTTTAATTGCACAAGCGCAGCAGGATTTTGCATTGACAAAAAGTCAAACCAGATAACTGCACAAGCCCCTGATTTCTTTATCAATTCCTTAAAAATCTTACAGAGTCTGAGCCACAACAGGTAATCCTGTAAGGGCAGGAAAGCCCTCAAGTTTCCCGTTCCCTGCAATGTTCTCTGCAGATTTCAGGGGTACAGCCTGAACTGCAGCTTTGGGAAGGGACCAACACACACATCCTCTCTTGCCCTTACCTGTAGATTTTTCGGTAGAACAAATCACACCAGTATATCCTGTTTGTTGACACTTCCACGTCCAGCGCCACGACGTTCTTCAGCATGGGAATGATGCGGGAATAGTCCCTTTTCACCAGGTCTATCTTACGGACCTCGTGGCGGTTGGTGAAGATCAGGTATGGGCTCTTGCCTACCACAAGAAATCAGCACATTGTCACTTGAGCAGCTGTCCCGAGGGCTGGGTTCAGCTTTCTTTTCACAAACAACAATGGAACTGTCAGTCAGTGATAGTTCTGCTTTCTATGGAAGGGTTACACCACACAGGAAGCAAACGGCTGCCAGAGGCAGGGCTGTCACATGGACACAGAGGGCACTGGGACCTCTCTGGTCCCTGGCTCTTGCACAACTCAGGGGAGTGTCCTCACTTTCAATTACACATTTTAGATAAAAAATCAAGGGCCAGATTTTGGCGACTTACAGCTGGGAGGGTGGAGGGGTGGCTAAGCTACCCTGCTGTAACTGGGATGTTTTCTGTCTTTCCACTACCACTAAATGTTTTTGCTGCACTGTTTTCAATAACACCTGTCAAGAGACTTTCTTTTCTGGTTTCAGCTTCAAACAGCCAAGCAGCGACTGCAATCTTGCTCTGTACACTGTTAAAATATTCTGATCTGCACGATCAGTAGTTCTTGCCTAGAGACGCATCTGCCATCGCTGCAGCAGCTCTGTGCTGCTCAGAACGAGATGGTTTTGCTTGCTTTGCTTCTTTCCTTTTGTTTCTGTTCCCCTCAGCCCTGCGAGCGTGTTTTCTTATCGGAGCTGTGTTGTTGAGCAAGCAGAGTTGAAGTGCCTGTGGCGTTGTCTTACCTACAGCTTTGCAGTTCTTGGACAGGGTGTCCATCTCGTATCCTTCGTAGCACTCACATTTGTAGTCTCCCTTGTAATTAATGCAGATCTGGCTACAAGCGTCTGGATTCTCACATTCATCTATGTCTGAAAGGAGTGTTTGAAACCCATCAATAACTTGAAATCAAACCATCTGTGATGGAGCAGTGCTCAAGTGAATATAATCACGTCTCTCTCTGGTGAAACACAAGGGACTGCTGTTTGCATGTAAATTACCTCCACACGTTTTCTTATCCAGGAGCTTGTATCCGGGCGGGCACTCGCACTCGTAGCCGATCTTCAAGTCCTTGCATATGTGTGAGCAGCCACCGTTGTTCATGGAGCATTCATTAGTACCTGCAAGGGAGGCACAGGTTATCTGTGACAAACGAGGGCTCTGAGTTGTGAGAGTGAATAAAATTAAGAGATGTCCTCAGAAATTTGTCCCCATCTATCAGTTCTGGTAGCCAGGAGCTGGCCCCACAGAGCACTTGAGTGACTTCACAGATAGGAAGCCTCCACTGCATCACTTTCTTGCTCTTTATTATTCCAAAGCAGAGCTGTGGGATCCTATGGACTCAAAGCTAGTGGCTGAATGAACAGGGAGCCCTGGGGATACAGCATATGTGAGTCTGCATCTCATCCCATCAGAGAGCTGCTGCTTTGAGCATGTTCTGCCACATGTGAGAAACTTCCAGGGGACCTAAGGGCTCTCTCCAGGATACTTCTCCTTTCCCATGTGCTGGTTCATGTTGACTTTTCTGAACAGTCTCTCTGAGCTTTAATAATTCATGCTGGGGGACTCTCATCTCCCAGGGGCCAGCTATTTTGAAATACTGTACTATTTCCCCTTCTAGCTCCAAGGAATGATCTGTGTGAACAATTCCAGAAAACACCAAGTACAGTCTGTCAGAGATACGCCATTAGCACCGAGATACTGTCCTCCCACAAACCCGTCCCACACAACAGGCTCTGCTGGCAGCCCAAGTGTGCAATTTATGAAACAACAGCCCCCATCCCCTCCTGGGGCCCTGTCTAATCCAAGGCCACCTCTCTGATCCTGCTTTCAAGTGCTCAAATGAAAAACAAGCTAAATGGATCCTTGTAACTAGAACCGAATGAGAGGTTGAGGAAAGCTGGTTTTCTGTCAGAAATAACATTTCTTCTTGTTATAATTGACCTACACAAGGTGAAGAGAAAGTCCTGTCCCACAGAAGACTGCTGAACAGGAGCTGTGGGATTTCAGGGATAGTGAGCTCACTAGAACAAGCCAAACTGATTTGCTCCCATCTATAATGCAATTTAAAGGCAAATTTTTTATTTATCTTTTACTTCTTGCTTCCTTGCACACTGCAGGTGAGCAGCACAGCAGAGCCATTAAACCACTGCTCTTGGAACAAAAGGGAAACAACCACAAGCCAATTAAGTCAGTAAGATTAGGAAAATACTATGTCAGAAGGAAGCCCATCTCAGCTCTGGGATTCTTCCACCTTCCTATCGGGCACACACGTACAGATATCAATACATAATTAATAGAGCAATTCAGTAGGCTCCGAGTAGGCGTCCACAGCCACACTGTGTGTTGTCACTTCAGTGACATTTATGGACAGAAACCACCTATCCCTACACTGGCACAGGCCTTCAGCAAATTGGGTCATAAACATGCTCAACTGCTCTCTGCAAAATACTACAGAGGCTGTTTTGGCTAACAAGCAAACCCTCCCTCAGATGATTCCTGTGGTTTCAGAGGTGCTTTGTGGAATGGATTTAGAGGTTCTAAATCAAGTGCTGCACTTCTCAAGAGGAGCTGAGGAGGAGCCAGGCAGAGCCTGTTCTCTTTCTGCTGGGCAGCTGCTGCCCTTGACCCAAACTCCAACAGTACATTCCCTGCCTGCCTAAGATAAGTGCTGTCCTGTCTCCTGCAGTGCTTTCTGGGGGAACCTTGGAGGGCACTGCAGAGTCCAGCACAGCCAGACAGACACACTAAGGTGGGGAGTGTGTCCTGCACCTCCTGCCTTCTGTGTGGATCAGCTGTGTGTGGGTGTTACATTCTCAGCAACCCACACCACTCTGCTCTCTTCAGGGAATACGTTCCTTTGGGGGCTCCCTGCTTCCTGACTCAACAGCTCACAGCCAGTTTGGGACTGCCCCAAGGCAGCCATGAGCACCGAGCCCAGCTGTGCCACTGCCCAGTTTCCTCAGACAAGCTGGGCTGCCAGCTTTGTTGGGAGACCTCCACGGACAGACAAGGTGCAACACCCACTCAGAGAAACAGGGAGATGTGGGTTAGTGTGGAAGAAAGCAAGGGCACACTGAAAGCAGGAGGTAAGAGCATCCTCACTGGGCATGCACACACACTTCCTTCTCTGATACAAGGGAGAGACTGACACTTCTTCCTGAGTTATTTAGGCGGCGGGCGCTGAGTTCCATGATGTCATGGAAAGGGATGCCTGTCGGAGATATCTCTGCACAGGGTAAAAAAACAAATGTGTTTGAGTGCCAACAATGCCTGGTTAGAAAGGGAGAGAGGGGTTGTCCTCTAGAGAGGGGCACAGCCCTGTGGCCTGGGCTCACTGTCCCCCGGCTCTGACAGCCCCAGGGCAGCCCCAGTCCAGGGCTGGCAGGACATTGCAGAGAGCAACCAGCTGTCATTGCTGAGGGGAGCAGCAACAACATGTACAACCCAGAAATGGCTGAAGGCACCTCTCAGTGATTGCTGCCACCCTGCGTGTTTTCACCTTCAAAGCATGTTCCCAACACGATGTTTTTATGGTGTTATCATCATCTTACAATTCAAAGACAATTTGGGCAATGAGTCTAAATAAACTGGTCTGTGCTGTGGGGGACACTAGTATTTGGGGAAAGGGGGAATTCCTGGTTCCTAGTCCCGTGCTCAGTTCATATATCCCTCCAAGAATAAAAACTGAGTGGAGAAGGGCACAGTTCAAACTTACAGATGATCAGACTAGGCTACTAATTATATTCACATGAAGGGTGATGAAAGAATAAAGGCAAGGAAAGAGGAGCAGAGTGAGAAATAGCATTAGCAGCTACATGTGGTTACACTCAAAGCTGTGAGCACCAGATGGAGAAGAGGGGAAGCAGTTACAACAGGAGCAACACGTAGAAGGCAAGTACTGTACCACATTCTTTCAGAGGCTCGTCAGACCAGTCCCTGCAGTCTCTATGTGAATCGCACACTTTGCCTCCGTCAATGCACTCTCCACTCTTACACTGAAACTTGCTGGGACTTTCACATGCTGACTCTGTCAGGTTGGGCAAGAGAGGAAAGCAACTAAGTTAGACGAGGCCCATGACAACAAACAGGCTGACACAAAGCTCGAGAGGGGGTCATTAGCAGAAACAGGATGGGATTAAGTAAATGAACATTGAGCCTGAGCATCATGCAAAGAACTTTTCAAGCCATGCAGTCTGCCTGGTCAGCACAGTCATCTCTCCCAAGCAACCCCACTGCCAGAACAGCTTAGAACTCTGCACAGGAAGCAGCCTGCCATGGCCTCTTCCCTTTCCATGGCCACGCAGCCTTGGCAGGCCTGGACCATGGAGCATGAGGAGCGCAGAGCCACAGGCACCCACCTTGGACACAGCCGGCCTCGTCGCTGTTGTCGAGACAGTCGCGCACCTTGTCACACTGCTTCGCTCCGTGGATACAGGTCCCGTCCCCACACTGGAATTCATCGGGCCGGCACGTCACCAGAGCTTTAAGAAACACATCAAGTGTTACCCACACAGAACTGAATCGTTTGTGTGGTACCTGTATAGCCACGTACCTCTGACACTGCTGGAGCTCTGCACCCTCTGTCAGCAAATGTCAGAACACTGGCTGCTTCCACCAAAGCAACAGAGGCAGCAGCTGCCTCAGACACTGTTCTCCTGTGCCCCTCTGCAGTCCCAGATCACCCTCTGCATCCTTGTGAAAAGAGCTCCAAAGGCTGTATGAGCTGATCTAGTCAAGGCAGAACCCGCACAGGCAGTGAAGCCTCCCAGGTGAGACAGAAGAAAGCAAGCAGAGCTCTCAGCACTGGAGCAGCTCTGGAGTCTGCAGTTGGTGGGGGGGCCAGGCTGCCTTCCAGTGGCACTGGGTAGGGAAAGACAACTGCTCCTCAGCTCTCCTTCCTTCAGAAAACATCATGTTTAAGATATATTACAAAACATGTTCAGGCTGAGGGCCCAGGCAAGAGACACATATTGACTCTGCCAGAGCCAGTGTGGTCACACTGGGGACGAAGCCAGCAATGAGACATGATCATCAGGTTACTGAATGCCCATGAGCCGACAGACCACTGGAAGGCAGAAGAGCTCCACTTCACTGGGCGTGGTGTTTCTTGGGGTTTCCAGTCCAAAACACCTCCACCTGTCAGGTCAGGTTTCAAACCTGAAGTTCATTTGCCCAGGTGAGATTATTACAGACCCAAAACACATCTGATGAACAGTGAAGCTGGGGAAAAACATAAACTAGACAGCTGCACTGACCATATAAAGCAGTGACACTTCTCTCCCTAAGTTACACTGAGAGACCTCCCTGGCTGGGACCACACCTGTGCTCACACAGGGCACAGGTGCTCTCTAGGAAAGGGCTGCAGCCTGTAGCTCCCTGGTAGAACAGGCTCCTCATTCCTGGGACATGTTATGCAGCTTCCCTCTGAGGGGCCTGTCTTACAGATGTGTTCTTAAAATCCTATCAAGGCAGTGCACCCTGGAGAGCTCCTGATTCCAGCCTTTCCATCGTGTGATTGTGTCCTGGTATCCTCTGAGCAGTGAGGGGAGGTCACAGTGGTGTCACCACACAGGAAGTGAGAGCTGTGGGGACTCCCCTGGACAATTTGACAAACTGGTTCTAATACAAAAATTACTACTTTCAGATAACCCAGGAAGAGGCAAAGACATGCAGTGAGCCAGCATTGATACCACAAAGTATTAGTTGCACAAAGACTCCACGTTATTGGGGATTGCATCTCACAGGGTGCAGGATCCAGGTTCACGACTGCTTCACTGGACTTGGTTCTAGTGCACCTTCAGCCAGCAAAGGGCACCAGAGACTGGAAAAGCCACAACCTCAAGGCTGGTGGGGGAAGAGAGAAATCCTGCCCTTAGAAGTACACAGAATTCCCATGAGGAAAGTTTGGAAATAGCACTGCTCCTTGGAGAGGAAAGCCATATGCACTATATTCATAAAAAAGCTGCAACATGAGAAAAATATCCCAAGCAGTAAGGCCAGTTATGGGACCAGCTGTGTCACCACCTTTCAGCTAATAAACCCAGGCACAGAGATGGGAAACCTCAGTGGGACATCTGGGACAGCAGCTCCAAACTAAGCATGTGGGATCTGCTGCTCCAAATGGAGAAAATGAAGGAGACAAGGAAACAAAGCTGTGGTCTGGGAGAGTCACCGACCACAGGTCTGGAACTGGCACCAGCAGTTCCTGCAGGGAGGCAGAGCCACTTCCTCCATGTACAGTCACCTGCCTGGAGAAGCCCCAGTGATGGAGAGACTGCCTTTCCCGACAGGAAACCCTGATTTCTGGCAAGCTAAACCTTGGCCCCTGCAAGGCTTTTCCTACTGTCTCACTGAAAATTCCATTACCACAATTATTTCTTGTCTTCACCCCCAGCAAACCAGTTTGCTTCACCCTTTTTCTAGCAACTTCTATATGTGGAGGCAGGAAAGGATATAAATGTTAACTCCCCACAAAAGTATAACGTAATTAAAGCCAATGGGAGTCTTGTCTTGTCTAGAGCAGGAACAGGTCTCCAGTTTGTCAAGTAAATCTGCATGACAACAGCCACAGATTTGGAAGGCAGCTGTTATAAAACTCATAATTGTCCTCAATTGTAATCTTCAAAACTCTTCTGAAAAGCAGTTATAGCTAGATAGTAAGAACTGAAAGGTTTCTAATCCTAAAACAAATTAAAATGAAGGAGAATTTTGTAGGAATTGCAAAGACAATGTTGCACAAGCACCATGAGACTGAGAAAAATGACAGCACAGTTCTTAACTTGATTGCTTCAGGGACTGCAGAACATAGATGTGGGGCTGTACAGCACCACTGCACAAAGCTTTGCTTCAAGAACAGACGGAAGGCTGGAGACAGGCGTGGTGTCCTGGCTCACTTCTCACTCCACCAGACCTGTGGAAGTTCAGACCTCTGAGGCTCAGCCCCAGAGTCTCTTAACAGACAACTGAAAAGAGCAGATACAGCAACAACTCTCACTGATCACAAAGATATTAAAATGTAGGGATAGCATTTTGGTGCCTTTTTGAGGAGAGAGAATGCCATGTTTACACCTGGCCCGGAGAGCACAGGTTTGAAGGAAGAGGGCCAGGAACTTTGTTATCCTGAAGCTGAGACACTGATCCATCCCAGCCCCACTGGCAGAGCTGCCCGCAGGTTCCCATCAGGGCCATTCCCAAAGCAAAGCAATATCTGAAGGAGAGGGAAGAGCTGTGCTGTTTATTTACACGAGATCTTTAGAAAATTGCTGTGCTATTTTAGAAGGTTTAAATTGGTGAAATCTCAGTAGTTTTACAGCCATCTCCTCTGCAAATCAAATACAAAGCAAATTGCCAAAGCCCTGCTAATTTAACAGACACCCTCAAAGAGACACAGTTCCCATTTACAAATCCTGGGCACAAAGCTGTACCACTCAAATTCAGCAGGTATATTCCAGATTCCAGATCTCAGCCTGAGTGTCTTCTGTTTTTCAGGTTTTTTGTTTTCTCCCCACAGAAATAAAATCCCAGCATCTGCAAAATCAATCCCATTTTATGGATGGGGAGACAGAGGCAGGAAAATGTGAGGTCCAGTCTCAAGGGATCTGTTTTCTCTCTGTCAGCTGTAAGCATTATTTAATTCCCCCTCCCGGATGCCCTTAATGCAAGTTGCAAAGGACATTTTAAAATGTAACTATTCCAGATTTGGAGACTAATAAATCTAACTTAATGTTCATTTTATAAATATACATACATATTTGAATATATATGCTATGGAAAGAAACCCAGCCACTCAATGTTCTCACACAGCCTTCCTGAAATGACTCATTCCCTCCTATTTATTTGCTGTCTTGCTGCCAAAACCTGTTCACCAATTGTCACCCTTCATTTCTGCTCTACTCATTTACCACCCCAAAATGTTTGTAACAAATGACTGGTGATGGCCTCATGACTTTTTTTGCAGAAGATGTAGTGATGGGATCTGCAGTTTCAGTCAAGTCCAGCCTAGGGGTACCTGTGCCATCCCTGTTGCTAAGGGGATGGAGCAGTGTCACACACCTCTAACTCCCTGTGTGCCAGGTGATACTGACCTCAAACACAGAATTGCTGGAGAGGAAAAGAATCATAAAGGTCCCTAAACTCTTCGGCCCAACAGAGGAGCAGTGACACTGAGTTTCCAGAGCTCTCGGATGTCACTTGCTTACTGCAGGCAGGTGCACCCCAGCAACAGCTGCATTTGGGATGGGGAAGCAACATCAGTTTTGGCTCTGACCCAGTCAATCCATCACCTACATGAGCACTCAGTGCTGCAAGTCCTGTCTTGGCTGTTACCTCAGAGAGCCCCCTCCGTGCAGGGTGAGCAGCTGCAGGCTCAGCACCTCTGTGGCACTGGGATATAAAGGGCAGAACCAGGGACTCTGTGCAGCAGCTACAACAGGGGGCTTTGAATTCCACTGTTTGCTCGTCCACAGGAGCAGAATCACCTCACATGCTCATTTCTCCCGGGTAGATCAGCTGCACATTGTGCTGTACTGGGACTATCTGGAAAAAACCCCCCATGTGCTAAATCTCTGCTGCTCAGAGACAGAATTGTCTCAAGTCACTTGTGCCACATTTCCCCCTTTCTCCACTGGTTGTCAGCACCGTGCTGTGCTGCAGCGGTGTCCAGCTGTGTCCTCTGCCCACGGGAGCTGCCTCTGGAGTATCTGGAAGTGCTGCCTGGTGAAGCTGCTCTGCAGCTGAGGGAGGGTGTCAGAGCCGTGCTCCCTTCAGCAGTTTGAGCTCAGCTGGACTTTGCTGGTGCCTGTCAGATTAAGGGAAGGAGTTGGGGAACAGAGAGCTCCCTCTGCCTCAGGAAGGTCCGTGGGCACAGTCCCACTCTCACTCAGCAGAATGTCCAAGTAAATGGGCCCTTAATTCAAGTGGAACAACGGGGATTGAAATTTAAGAGGCATTCCATGGAAAGTGCCATCTGTAAGCTGCTCCACTCTTTCTCCACTTGGAAATAGGAGGGAACTCACCTCTCCCTCTCCTGAGCTGTCTAAACTCAGCCATCCTGTCAGGCTGCTGTCACTGCAGGGGATGCATCCTGTGGGACAGGGATCAGTTCTGCTGGAGTCCCCTGCACCAGACACCAGTTCTTCCCCTGTGTTTGTAACGTGGGCCCTGCCACTGCCTCCTGATTTGGAGGGGATACAAGTACAGGACTGCCCACAGGAGGTCTCAGAATGAAAACAGGCACCAAACACCCCAGGTTGTCCCAGCAGTGCATATCTGCACCAGACCTGCTCCTGCATGGCTTTCTTACAGTCCTGTCATACTGACAGGGATGCCAGGAACCAACTTTGTCTCCTGATTCCCCTGTCCCTGTGACCCTGCAGACCCTGGCAGTGCTGCCTGGGCACCTACTGCCCAAGAGCTCTCTCATCTCCTGTATCACCTTCTTGGAGATGAAGGAAAAGACATCCTGCTAATCCATCCCTACTTGGAAAGGGCTGACAGTGATGACATCCTTGTACCCAGCAGCCAAAGCTGCTCTTTTCCTAACAAAACATATTTGGCTTCTCCTATTCTGCTCTCCTTGGCTATTTTAAAGGCATAATGGCTCCATGGTTACCTGTGGGGTATCCCTTGCTCTCCTGCAGAGTAAATAAGTTGTGCCCAGGACTTCCTACATACTCCTCTTTTTAAAGAAGGCACTGAATTTACATCTGCCTCACTGTGCTGGGGGGAGTCTGATCCCCAGCTCCTTGAAGGGCTCTCCCACACAGCTGCTCTGAGCCCACCAGCCCGGACTCGGTGTTGTCTTGGGTATGAAAAGATGGTGATGGCAAAAGTGATACCTTTGCAAAAATCCCTGGTTTCTCAAGCTGGTTCCTGCCTTCCTCCCCAGAGGTGGCCCAATGTCAGAGCTGCTAAATATATACAGCTATGTAAATGCTTTATTTCAATCTTGTCGTAATAAATATTTTAGGAGACCATTTTGCTCTTATTTTCTTCTCTCTCTTTCTCTCTCCGTCCTCAGGTAAGTGACCAGCTTGAACAGTTTAGTGGCTAAAAATGGATGAAACATTCAAAATACCACACATACCAACACCAGCATGTGAAATGCATAGAGCCAGCTGAAAAAAAATCCATTATTTATTAGCTCTGTGCCTTTATCAAGCCAAGCTCAAAGTGCATTTCAAACTGGATTCTTCAGAGGTATTGCTCTTGACTGCCTTGTTCGGTGTATTCCAACTTCAGAGGCAGAAAATGAATTATTTTTTTCTGCTGATCATATATTCCCTTTAGCATAGCAGCTTCTCACCTCCAGGCTGTGACCCCACCGTGCAGCCTGAGGGCTTTGAACATTTTTCCCATTTTTCATTCCTTGTCTTTCTAGTAAAAAAGATCTCTTCTGAGGCCCAGTACCATGCAACAGCTCCTACACCTCTGCTCTGAATCCTCAAGGGAAAAAAAGCATAAAGGAGTCTGGAACACACCTGCCCTTGCTGGGCTGGGCACCCAGCCATGCCATCTGGGACACCAGCGCTCCTTGTCAGGCATCCCAACATCAAGGACCTGCCTCAACACACAGCCCAGGGCAGCTCCTGGCCCTTGTCCCCCCTGTGGAGCCCCCGTCCAGCCTGCGGACACTCACGGCAGTCCTGCTCGTCAGACTTGTCCTTGCAGTCCTCGTCCCCGTCGCACTTCCAGTTGAGGTGGATGCACTCCCCGTTGCTGCACTGGAACTCGTGGGCCGCGCACGTGTTGAGGGCCTTGGCGTCGTGGCCGCACTTCTCCACGGACTCGTCCGACATGTCCTCGCAGTCGGACTGGTTGTCGCACACCCACAGCTCCGGGATGCACCCGCTGTTGTTGCACTGGAACTCGTTGGGGTTGCACGTCAGGGGGGAGCATTTCCTTTCGTCGCTGCCGTCCCCGCAGTCGTTGTCACCGTCACACACGAAGATGATGGAGATGCACGACTTGTTACTGCACTGGAACTCGTTGGGAGAACAGGCTTGGGAATAAAAACAAACGGGTGAGATGTGAGGTCTCCAAACACCCCTCACCACTGCTCCAGCCTTGGCACATTAGGAGTGTCTGAGAGAGGGAGGGTGAAGGCAAAATGCCTAATCCAAAGCATTTTTCCCAGTGGTAAAATACATGGCAAGGAGCAGGTGAAGAGCCAACACTCATCTCCCCAGCTGTGCCACAGGATGATCCTCTACTGGCCTTGGGCAGCCCTGAAGGAGAAGGGGCAGCGGGGCTGTGGGAACTGCAGGTGGGAGAAGTGGGGGCAGCGCTGCCCTGGGGTTGGGGCAGGAGCAGCCAGGTGAGCCCCTTCCACGGGGTAACAGCATGGGAAGAGTGGGACATGGCAGGGGAGAGGCTGGGCTGTGCTTTGCTCCATGCTGACATTACCAGCTTCCTGACTTTCATCATTCACAATCAGGTTTCAGGATTTCACAGTATGCCTGGTTTTGGACATATTAAGTGGGATGTGTAGGGTAAATATTTAGTGAGTCGAGCATCAATTTAGCTGCAATCTGCCAGTAAGGCCCCTTACAACACGCTGAATGCCTTCCCTGCAAATCACAACTCAACATTAACATACAAATGAGGCGTTTGTCAGATAGAAGCTGAGTGGAGAACTCTCCTCTGCAAGCCTAATGGACAGCTGAACCAGAGAAGCCTGTGCAAATTAAACTTTCAGGTACTCCAACAACCTGCATTATAGTCACTTTAATTCATCAAAGTGTGGGGGAACCAAAACCCTGGAAGAGATTCTCCATTAGTACTTTGAGGTAGTTACTTCCAAAAGAATTCTGCCTTTGCAGTTTCAGTCACCTACAGGACAATAAATACATACATATAAATTACAATAAGCTTTTTTTTTTTACATTGCACTGAGGACTTTTTTTTTTTTTACACTGGGAATCTTTTTGTCTTCAGAAGCAGAACCATTTCTCGCTGTACCTGCAGAGCCCCTACAATGAACCACAGTTTAGATGGTACCAATCACTGCAACGTCAAGTGCACCTGGAAAGCAGCAGAATACCTGTAAAGCTGTCATATCCAATGACAGGAACCCAGTGGAATTCAACTGAAATATTATCCCTGTTTTATAGCTCTATTTATCTAATAATTAAGAACATGTTCACTTGCACAGATGCACTGTAGCTTGCAGACTTGCTGGGCTCTGTTAACCTAAGCAGCCTGTCATTTACACCAGAGCATGACAATATACAGACACCTCTCCCCTCCTGCCCTGTGCTCTGTCCCATTTACTCCCAGGTTTTCCAGATGTTACAGAACAACAATCTGCCTAATTGGAAGAGAAGGAGGATTGCCTTCCTTGGTGCAATACCACCATGCACTGGCCAGGACCCAGGCTCCCCCCAACAGGGACACTCTCAGCTGCCCAACCTGACACCAGTAATGAAATGCAGCAGAGAGGTCACCAAAGGAACACTCTGTTACACTCCACAGCATCAGCTGCTCCAGGTGGGATGCTCAGGCTCCTTCTGTACTTGGTATTTTGGGTATAGAGATGCCCCCAACAGGCACTTGTCCCTTGGAGAAGGCAGTATTTCTCCTCTTTAAAGAGAAGGAACTGAGATCAGACAACTAATATCAGGACCCGAAATACAAGCGCAGTCTAGTGGAGAAGCATCTAAATCCCCCCCCCCTTTTGCATGGCAGAACTGAGACCATTAAAATGCTCTGATTTTCACCTGAATTCTGCTCTTTTCCTTCATTGAACAAACTTTTCTATCCTTATGCCATAACTAGAAATAATCTGTCAGTCCTACTGATCAGTGCACAGCTGTATAACCTAACACTGTCTTCAGGTAATGCACGATATAGAACTGCATCTGGAACTTTACTCCATAAAGTGGAAACCTAAGGTAAAAGTTACAATCTTACCAATCTATTCTAAAAAGGCAGTGGGAAAACAGGAATATTTCTAAGGCTATGTACAGCTTCTGTAACAGATCAAGGCTGAGAAGAAGAAATTGCTTTTCTGGCATTACTTTGATGAATCTCAGAAACAGATCAGAGAGCAAAATCCTGCATAGTCCTTTGATCCCTAATGTTTGGGCAAGGTTGTAATGATTTGCACACTCCAAACGTGCATAAATTTCCTTTCCACCAACTGTAATGAGCCCCTCTTTTTCCCCTCGTTGTTTTCCTGGTCCCACCTCCACCCCTCCTGTCTGTACACATTTCCCTTCAGGAATCTGCTGCACTGGCAAATTAGCGACTGATAAACATCTGAGTGGGACACAAACAATGGAAGTTTGCACAAAAGCTCCTCCTCTGCACCTACAAATCCCAATACAGAGATAAAATTACTGATAATCACAGCCAGAAAATAGAAGCAGTTCAGCTTTTGTAACCTCTCCTGAGGACTTTCTCAGTGGAGTTTGAGAATTACTAGCTAGGAAAATTGCATGGTCATGATTATTTTATTTCTTCTTAAAATTTAAATTTAGTGTGATGACAGCACTAGAGACTACAAGTTCTCTCTCCACTGAACAAGCACAGCACTTTGGCTGTTGATAACTCCCCTTTCCATCACAGTCCTTAGGTGGGGATCAACCTCTGCCAGCTCAAATGGGACAGTTCCTTCTGGGTCACACGTGGCTCCAGCAGAGCCCTCCATCTCTGTGTGCAGCTGGCTCTGCTGCTGCCACAGGAAGGCAGATAACGTCCCAATTCCTCTCACCCTTCCATTATCCTCTCTGACAGCTAAAATCCACAGGGCATGCCAGGATAAAGCCGAGTCTGCAGCTCCCAGCCACTGGTGGACTTCTCTGGCACACATGGGCAAGAGGAGAAAAGCTGCTTATGATTCCCCTGCACCTGGGCAGGAGCCACCACATGCTCCCGTGTTCCTGCTGCACAGATTGGAGCTGGTTGGAAGAGCCCAATAAAAAGCAGCACCACAAATTATCTTAAACAGCACCTGGAGAGACGAGGATGGGGAAGTCAAGTCCTAGGGACAGTTCACTTCCCATCTCCGTTCATAAATCTGCCAGGGTACCTGCACAGCGCCATCGCTACAGTATTTCACTGCCTCCAGAGCATTTCAGTAGAAAATGTGCAAATAGTAATTAAATGGTCACTGGGGTATTTTTTTCTTTCACCTGAGCAATTTGTTTGCATTCCCTGAATTTGCTCCCTGTCCTATTGGAGGTTTATTCCCGCAAAACAAAGGAAACAAGTATTAGTTTGCTTTCTTGAGTACCAGAGAAATTAATAAATGTACTCCAAGATGTAAAACCTCCTTCAAATATGAGGGATCCCAGTAGAAATCTTGGAAATGTTTGCAAGAAGAAGTGCTTAACCAACAGGCTTCAAAGCAGTAAACAAGTGGAACTACAAAAGCAGTTTTGTAGAGCACTGGAATGTGTTAAAAGTTCTTCACAGTTTTAGGAAGCAAAATATCACATGTAAATAATTGTGCAGATGTGATTTGACCTATGGACAATGTATATCAGAGGCATTCTGCATTAATTTCTGTTTTATGCCAACATATAGAGCACAATTGTCTCGGTTTTGGCCTCACAGCTGCAGTCTCATCACACCTCTGGAGGAGAGTGGAGCAGAAGCAGGATTTGGACAGAGGAAGTGCAAAATAATAAAATAAAAGATGATCAGAGAGATTGTAGTTGTGAAGTTAACGTTTCAGTACTGGTTGGTTCTCTTTTGCCCAGAGCCAGGAGCTAAGTGAGGCTTTAGCAAGAAATCTGGTGCAGCAGGGGCAATCTGAGCTCAGGTGTGGCACCAAAAATTTAAGATAATTCTACCACATGCTTTTTAAGTGCTTATAGGAGAAAAGTAGAATGCTCTAAAAATGTAGAATTCTCTAAAGGTACAGGGTGTTCATTGAAAACTGTCATTAAAAAAAAATATATTGGTACATAACATTTCTGCAATGGACCAAGGATGGATCCTCAAATCTGGCTAAAATTGAAAAAAAATAAATACATCGTATATCCATCATTAACAGGAGCTGGAGATTATGTACAATGGACTATAGCTGCTTTCATTGCTAATCTTTAATTAAAGATTTTATAGGTTTTCAGTAAGAGTCAGGTATTTACTTCATCTCTCTCCTCCAAAAGAGTCGTTTCCACTTGAAATTACATAAATGGCTTAAAGAAAGATAATTATTTGGTAAAATTTGTGGTAAAGTGGGTAACAGCAATTATCCACTGATGCTGAAGATGAGGAAATAAGATGAATTATTACATTGTATTTTTCTGACACTGTCCCCAAAGTAACCTTAAAAATGTGTCTCAAAATGTACGTTTGCTGAAATCTGATAATGGATCTTCTAAAGAAGGCAAAGGATGATTTTCACATACCAGCATTTGCACTGGGGAGGGAGGGACGTGCTCTTGACTCATTGCTGCTCCAGCTCTGGCAGGAGAGGCTGGTGGACTTCAGGAACTCTGCTGAGCTCTGAGGCTGAGGGTGTGAGCTCCGTGTGCTGCAGGAGGGGAAAGGCTGAGCCCCCCTGCCCGAGTGTTCTGCTCCAAGTGCAAACCCAAACACACAGCCCACATAAACTAACCCCCGAGCTGGACGTGGATAAGGTGGGGTCAACACTGTTGGAACTCCCAAGGTCAGTGGCCAACACTGTCATCATGTTAGTTTTACTTAACTAGTATTAATTTCCAGCCTCAATTGTATCTAAATGGTTTACTCTGCCTGCAGACAATTGCTCACCAAATACCTGAACGTTTCGTACAGATCTTCGGTCAGATGCCGGGCCTTAAAGCACGGATTCCTGCCTAGAAGGACAAGTTTCCTGGGGAAAGCTGCCCTCCAGGAAGGACAGCAAAAGAGATGGAGGTAAATGAAGATGACCTTGAAGCACATTGCTCTGAAAAAATGACAGGCCTCCCATGGAGGGAATAATGCAGCTGAATTGCAGCCTCACTCGGAGCAGTGGTTGTTGCCATGGTGATTGATACCGAAAAGCCCATATAGACACGACTGCAGGAGGAATTGTAATTCCTGATATTGTTCAAATCACTAATGTGGCTCAGGAGCCATCTCACATGCTCTCACAAATTAATATTTGCATGTGCTCTCCTGCCTTTGTCACACTGCTCCCCTCCAACACAAATCAGTTATTTTTCCATTCTCTGCAGCAGTATTTGCATAGTATTAGTTAATTATAATGGAGCAACCAGATGCCAGAGCCCCTGCTGATAAATAATAGTTGGTTCAAAAATGTATTTACTGATTCAGAATCATCATATATTCATTCCAAGTGGTTTAATTTTCTGAAAATAGAATTAATTATGACCCCACAATTTACAGAGAGAAGCAGTTTATGCACAAAGGTATGCACACTCTGCACTTTCCTGCCTTTAATCTTACTGCAGTAAGACTGCTAACTCATGGTCTCTTCAATTTTACTTCAAACCAGGAAAGGGTTAGAAAGTTTATCAGAGGTTCTTCTGGCTAAATGACTGAAAATGACCTCAAAATATGAACAAGTGATCCAGTGTAGAGGGTTTCATGGTAAAATAAAGCAGCTTGGAAGACAAAAAGGATGGTCAGAACATCTAAGCTTAATAGTGTGCTGGTTTTTGCAAAAATCCAAGACGCCCCATGGGGATCTCATGAGATAAAGACATTATTATTCCTCTTCCATATTCTGATTGGAATATAATCAGATGAATCAGATTGGAGATGTTTGGTACTAGCCAAAAATTAAATGGAAAAAAACCATGCTGTGATGTGTTTAGTGAGGTTCTTTTCTGACTTTGGAAATTGGAACCTGTACAGGACAAGCTCACTGCTATTCCCTTAGACATGACTTGCTTATTAAAAGGGCAATTTTACAAATTGCACCAATTTGGCAAATCCCTCAGAAACATCTGATAATATCCACTAAACTAACAGCTGCTCTAATATTATCACACAAAATTCTGTGGGATTCTGAGGGATACATAAACGTTCAGCAAGCAGAGCAGGGCATTACTGAACAGGGCCTCCATCCTGGGACAGGGCACACAAACCCCACACTACTGCCTTCACAGACCTCTGGCATCCAGCAGGACTCCCCATGGGTATGAATCTTCTGCATGACCAGGAGCTAGTTTAGTCATTTCAGAGTTTAAATCACACTTTGCCAGGAAAAGCCTACTCCCATCCACTGGGCAGACTCCCACCCTGTGCTCACCTGCTAATACAGACACACGACCTGCCTTCTTAGACCTGCCTGTTTCCTCCATTGCTTTCTGGTTCCTTATGTCCATGTCAGGAAAGACTTCATCAGACCCCTAAAAGCTACACCCCAGTCACGTTGGCAAATGACAGCAAAACTTGTTTTATTCTCAGAGAATGTGGGAAAAGCAAGGAACTCAAGCCCATGTCTGTTGGTTCACAGCTTCAGGTCACTGGCCTGCCACTTCCTTCTTACCCACACATTCCTAAATACAGTTGAACCAGTTGGAAAGCTGAGCCATTCCACCAGAATCACTTTCATATTGCTGTAAGACGGGAACCCTGAAGGTTTGTACCAATCTACAATACTTATATTTACTGAGCCAGGGAGCAGTGACTGACACTACAGAGCTATGAGCACTGCTACTGGTTGTGCAGCCCCTCTCACATCATGACAGCTGTGCACAGCTCAAAAGCACCTGCACAGAAAGAAAATAATCTTAGTTTTCAGCTAGAATTTGTCGTTGATGGAATCACCACACAGGCCCATCTGTGAAAAACAGAGCAAAGGAAAGCCACATGGGTCACCCTCAGGAAACCTTTCTGTCCCAGTGGGCTGGACAGGTAAGACAGAGAGAAGAGCCTGGCTTTACCGTGCTGATCTGGGAGCTACAGCAGCCGAGCTCACAGGTCTGGACTCGGCTGAGCAGTGAGGGACAAGGCAGTGCTCACACTGCAAGCAATGAGGTCAGTGCCCCATAAAATTTCCACTTCCACTAAGTTACTTTGCTTGATGGGAATTCTCTGTAAGAGGAGATACTTATTTTATTGCAGTTTGCTTCACTTTTAGACTTAATTATTCATTGCATTTAGAACATGGCACTATTAACTGTTCTGGAGCAAAGACAAACAAGGGAACATTTAGAGCTGTCACATCTCACCCCCCCAGTTTTACCCAACTGCGTCTCACATTTCTCTAGGAACAGTGATCCAAAGTGAGTTTGAATGGAGGCTCAATAACAATTAAAAAGATGCTTTAAAAATAGAACAGTTTACAAGGCAACTGATCTGAAAGAAGTACCTAAAAAAGAAGCATTGAGGACACAACGAGGCAATTGGCAGAAGCTGGTGTAGCCAGATTCAAAGTTATGAATATAAGCACACACTGTAATGACAAACACAGACCCCTGTGGTGATTGTGGGAGGGGGAGAGCCTGACAGACTTTTCAGGAAACAACCAGCCCCCAAGTATTTTCAGTTCTGTGATATTAGGGGGCACAGCTATTTTGTGATGTAATCAACATACCTGCCTACGTACCCACAATTTCAGAAAAGAATAGCAATCATTTTTTGAAAAAAAGTATTAGATTTTCTACTCAAATGGAAAATTTAATCACTGAGTGACACTCACTGCAATTAAAACTGTAAGGGTTGTGTGCTGACTGCGCTCACATTAATAGCAGTGAGATTTCTATGGCATTAGGATTTGCCTTTCAGTTTCTATGGCTTTGAAATAGAAGGCAGCACTTTCCTGGATTTGGGTTGAGATGAAGACTCAGTAGTACAATGTCAGCAATTATTTTAAACTGGTTGGGTAGAAGTGGTGTAATGAAGTGGTTTCTATTGCGAGCTAAACCCTTCCCGTTACATTTTATCAATTAAATAAATTTCCTTGCAAAATATAAGCAAAGTTAATCCAAAGATTTTATCTTCCTCTATAGGAAAATACTGTATTTCAGCCACTAAGATGTTGTTTTATCCATTAATATGACTCATAAGCCAACTTTTCTTTCCTTTTGCATCAAACATGACATGGTCCCTCCTGCGTGGGACTGTACAAGTTCAAGCTCAGTGAGTTTGATTTAGTCTGCAGATCATATGCTCAGGAAGCAGAGCTGTCAAGCGCTCGTTAATTAGTGTAACACATATGTCCTGGTGGCCACTGCAGGATGGGACTCCTTCCCACGGATCTGCCATCGGAACACGATCACTGGCACTGCCAATACAGGAGATTTCCCTTAATAAAGCTAAACAGATTCTTGCTTTTTGGATGAACAGGTTCAAAATTATAGCTCCATTCTGACGAGGGAAACACTTCAGGGACATGAAATACAATCATATTTGGCAGTAAGAGATGTAATTTCTGGACTATTTCAACTCAAACTTTTCTGTTTGACAGACTGCCCAAGAGATAAACATAATTACAGGCTAATTTCTGCTCCTCTGACACCATGATGTGAGATTGGAAAGAAGAACCAGAGACAATGTCTCCAGCTAAAGTGCAGCTAAAGAGCAGCAGGACAAAGCTTTTGTGGGTGTGCACAGGCATCATGCAGTCCAGCAGTATTAAGCTTTTGCTTTAATTATCCACAAATCTTTGTATAAAACCAGCTTTTTCGTACCACTTTTCCACAACTCTGAGAAAAACTATTACAGAGTGTGAAGGACTTGTATGTGTGTGGGGGTGTGAATGTGCCTGAACTGTGCTCTGCATCCACTCTTTTTTTCCCCAGTGTTCCTCCAGAGAGACACTGCAAAAGTACCACATTCTGAAGAGTCTTGTTTTCATCCTGAAGTGTCTTGTTTTCATACTGTGTTTTCATCTACTGTGCTTTCAGTAATCAATTATTCATGGAACATTCTGATACAGACAATTTATCTGTAAGGGAGGGATCAGCACAGAGGTCACACCAAGGGTGAGCGAGGTCCTGGCAGTGCTGGGTAACTTCATCTGCAGAATGTTCCACACCTCTGCCTTTTTCAAACCTCAGCTCAGGAGACAGCAGCAGGGAAAACAAAGCCATTTTGTTTTCACCTTCTGCAGGTAGAGCCATGGCTTTAGGGTTTAATTCTTGATTTACACAATTACTATTTTACCTTTAACCTAAGTTCATGCATTATTTTACATTTAATTACAGTGAGCATCCAGCATATTAAAAATGCAACTGCCTTCACTTTTCCTGTCAGCATGCAATTAAAAGTCACTACCAATCTCATTTTTCTTGCTGTTTTGTTCTGAAGGAACTCAGGACAAATATGATTGAGGCTGAGATTTTTCCTAAATAACAATGGGGATTTTTCTGCAAATTACTACTGCTTTCGAAGGAGCTCTAATACTTTAAGCAGTGATAAAGTGGCAGCTGTACATGTTTAATTTCTGAGAGCCAGGGCATAATGCACAAGCACTAATCCCTCCAGCTGTCCAGCAATTAAACATCATGTAAAGCCCAGAGGATATCATTGCTCTGCTACCTTATGTATGAAGGACTTTCATTTGTTAAATCTAGTAATTCTTTTTTCATTCTTGGAAATAACTGTAGATTCCCCCACCATGGCAAGTGCACTCAAGTTACAGTTACCTCCTGTAAAATGGCAGGAATTTCAGGCTAGCCATCTTTCTTTTCATCAGATACTAAAATAGTCATGAATAGTGACAGTAGATGAATATTTCCTCTACAAGCATGAATGCAATACTATGGGTTTGAACCCCTTTAACTTGGTGGGTTCCTCAGGGAGAATATATGGCAAAATCTGATCCTTTGGGCTTGATTTCCCTCTGATCTGACTGTGCACCTACTTAATGAAGGGAATGAACAGAATTCCTAACTTTGACAAAAGCACATATTCATCACACTGCAATGGAAGGTAAAATTAGTGCTACATTATCAGCAAGTTAAAAGCTCTCAGCAGGATCAGTGGAGATGTGGAATGAACAGAATCAGCATGGTCAGATCCCCATTGGTAGCACTGGAATTGACTCAGATGCAAAACACAGCTGCCTGTTACTGCAGGAAGAGAACGATGCTGAGACGGTGTGATACTCCTTATTGTTACAGGACCATGATGAAACAATTTAAATACAGAAAGGTCAACAGAAAGGTCACTTCACGGGAGTGTAGGTGCAGAGTAGAGGAAGGTGGCTTTAAATCAGCTTTGTAATTTCCCCACTTCAGCAAGTTCATCACCAGGTGGATCTGCTGGAGGGATTAGAACAGCTTTAGCTGCTCCAAACTCTGCCTTCTCCCAGTGGCTTTTGGGTGACCCTCAGGAGAGGGTATTGAGCAGGGCATGCAAAGAGCTAACAAAGTTTTCTGCACTTGGACTTTCCAAGAAAAGGACCACTCACTTGGAGGTCCTGCTGCTTTATATGGAGAATAACAGATGTGCCTGGAGCTTTACCAGGAAAAAGTGGAAAGCTCATCACCTGAGGATTTTGTAAGTGACATATATATATATATATATACACACACGGACATGTGAAGGCTGTGAGCTGCCACAGCAAGGACACACAGCTTACAGCTGAGCATGACTGTGCTTACTGTTGTTTCCCTTATTAATTTATAAAAACTTTATCCAGTTTGTCCCCTTTTATTCTGGCATCATATGAAAAGGCTAAAAATCTAGAACTGATTCTGAGACATGTGGTCATCAATGAAAAGCCAGAAGACCAGAGCCCAAAAGAAGATGCTCTCAGTAATGAGCCTGTCACTGTCACAAGACTCCTGCAGGAATTCCTGGCTCTCATCCTTGGCCAGCTATCCAAGCCACCTGCACAAGTTCCCCTGGATCCCTGCCTCTGTACTGTTGCTAAACAGAATAAACCACGGTGGGGGTTAATAACTTATTATGCCATCAGTATATCAATGGATACATCATTTCCCTGTATCTGACTATTGAGGAAGGGGAAAATGGTGTACTTCCACCTCCTCATCTGCAAGACACAATTTCCATACTGGGTGCAAGAAGTGGCCCAGGTGAGAACCAGTAACACAGTCAGAAGAGATGGGACCAGAGCCTTGTGTTCTCTGTTGATCACCCCAGAGTCCTGTGAGGGGAAACAAGCAATATGTGCATTAAAGAGGTTCAGTGCCCATTGCAGCTGTTACAGGATGGCAGCTCTTCTGTTCTCAAGTCACACCCAAATGCTCTCTGCATTCCTGAGCAGCTGACAAAACACTGGTTACTATCTCTCTTAGCAAAGTCCAGACTGTGTGATGTTTTCTGTTGTGATGCTTTAATTACAGTCTCTCATATTTAATTTCTCTTTTAGGCTCTTAAGTTTGTCCAATCCTGACAAAGGTGAGGTGCACTGTGAGCAGAAAACCTTAACCAGAGAAATAAGAAAGAGGATGCCAGCACTTCCAAACCAGCAAATTCAAGACTGCTCTTACATTATTAACTGCTGATGTCTATGCCAGAGGACTAAACCTCACCTATGACTACAACACACTTAGTATTGTAAAGACACAAATTACTTCTGCTCCAAAAACTGAAAACTAAGTTTTTTTCTTCTTTTTATATACTCTTACTTTAAAAAGGGCAGGTATTTGTATTTTCAGAAGTTGTTTGTGCACTGGAAGTTAGCAGTGCTCTTAAAGCCTACCTGCTGGCAGGAAATTATTTGGGCAGACAGGCACTTACCTACCTACGTGCAAGGATTAATACCTGCAATTAATCCCTAGTGCAATCACAGACAAATCTGGATCCCTAATCACTGCTGCTTCATCCACTGCAGGTTCAAGAACTTACAGTTGCCATTGCTTCCTTGGAAAATTCTCCCACAGGGGGAAAATCACACCATTTTTTCTCCTTGTTCATGGGTGAACAACACCTAAAAAGTGCCTTACTGTCCATTGGCAGTGGCTTCCCAGCACTAGGATGGGGCCAGTGCCCAGACTACTGATGAAAATAGTTGCTTTCCTAGTCCTGGTACCAGACCAGGCCTAAGAGGCCATCAAAGGCTGTTTTACACACCTCTGTGGAGGTTTTCATTTTAATAGATTTCATCTATTCAATTGTTGTTCATGGCAAACAGGACTCCTATTTCAGATGAATTCAGTCTGCTTGGCTTACTCCTAAGCCAGCTTTTTATAGGGATGGATTGTACAGGGGGACATGAGCAACTCAAAAGAAACATTTGACTCATTTGTTGTTTGAGATGATGCATTTTTTCCCAGCATACCTGAGTTCAAGTAAGGCCAAAGCTTCCTAACTGCAGCTGAACCCTTTGCCTAAAGGGAGTTACAGGACAGCATAAAGACTGCAAAATCTCTCCTCCTGTGAAGAAAGATATTCTGAGCACTGCTCTGACAAGCCCTTTTCAGATCACAGGGTGCTAATGGAAACAGCAAGTCTTCAACAGTGACTAAAAGCAAAGGAGAGAGATGCAGAGCACCACATTGTTTCCATTTATGCAAGACAATGCACCAAAAATGTGGCTGATACAAAGCACAAAGGAGAACCCAACCCAAACAGAGCATTCTCTCATTCAAATTCTACACTTCTATACCCGAATTTCTGAACAGCTGCCTTCTCCCTCCAGCTGGCTGTGCCAGTGTTTACACTGGATAAATTTCACACTGATTCAAAAAGCAATTACATCATTCTGAGAAGAAAAATCCACCAAAAATTATCAAATCCAGAACAGTATCTGAAAAGCAAACTGCTGGAGGAGGAAGAACCATGATGCACTTGCACTGTCCTGTATTTTGGATGATTCTACTACAATAATAATTTTCCTCTCCTGAAGTAGATCCTCCCTTAACATGGACTGTGAACATTCTGACACAGGGACCTGCATATCCTCAGCACAACCAAGCCTTGCTCCTGTATCTGGATATAATATTTTTAGTGGTACAAATTACTAGTGCAGAAATGCAGGCTCGAGTATATTCATAAACTCTGTACTGAGTCCTTCCGAAGAGTTATAATTCTAAGTCAGTCATTCCTATCAATAAAAAGGAGTATCCATAGATAAAGTATGTTTCAAATGTCACACAAGGTTAAAGTAATAGCTTTATTACCATGGATTTAGAAAGAGCTTAGGGGTTTTCTTCTGGGTGCCCTCACTCACAATATCTTCAAGTCATCACCCACTTGATTATTGCACATGCAGGCTCTCACCACTGAAATTATTCTGAGCACAAATAAATTCCCTTCCAAACATTTATCTAGCAAGATGTGTTATTTATAGACAAGTTGGTCAGCTCTGTGAGAGTGCAGCCTCAGCTATGACAGGGTGCTCTGCTCCAAGGGGCTGTGGGTGACAGGGCTGAGGCTTCTTTTAAAATGAGAACAAAAACATGAATGCAGAGATTAAAACGACAAAACAAAGCAAAAGAAGAGGTCTGAACTGGTCAGGATACTGTGTGCTGCTGAGATAAGAGAAAACAGAGAAAGGAGGATTCTAAACAGAGAAGAAACAGGAATGTTAACAGAGTATCAGTGGGTAGGCTTAGTGAGGTTTATCAGCTTTGGATAAAAGAGAGGATAGCTATCAATCCTCCACAAGCTCTCCGAGTTTAAACTGCTAACACATTTGTTCTCATCCATGAGGAAAAGACCTTAATTTGACAAGCAACCTCCCTGAAATGCTCCCACTACAGCCATTCAGCAGCACCTCCTGCTTCCTTCTCAGAGTTTAATGTCCCTGAGCGTGCTGAGCCGAGATCTTAGGGCTGAAAGCTTTGATGTTTGCACCCACCCAGGATGCTCCACATTTGCCTGTCAGTGCCCTTCTGCCTGGTCCTCTTGCCAGAGAACAGCCCATCCCACACTGAGACTCAGCAGATTCCCAGTGTGCTCCCACCAAGGAGGTGCCCTATGAGGGTACAACAGTCATTAGGAACTAATGAAAGCTACTAATTCATTTCTCTCGAGTTACCCAACAACCATCAGAAGATGCTAATTTGTCCTTGGATTAAATTTCCATTTTAAGAACCTGCACAGGCACTAAAACTGTGGAAGATAAGACCAGAGATGCTGAAACATCCAGAACAGAAACACTCATGGATTTCCAAATCCATTAACAGCATCATTACACTGAAATTATGTGGTGTTCAGAACACATTTACATTCATTTGGGGAGTTACCTAAAGCCTTGAAAAAAAGTTCAAAGCAATTTCTAGTAGATTTTTGTTATAAATGAAAGACTCCATAAGACAACTCCTACTGGTGTGAGCAGCAGCAGCATTAAATTAGGGGAGGCAGCCACCAGTCTAAAAATTGTTCTAATTTCACTAACTCATATTGGGAAAAAATTAATTTTTTCAATAACAGTTACAATTATCTTCTGAACTTGCCTCTAATTCAAGCCTCCCATTCAAAGAAAAAAAATCATATGCTATAGAGAGAACACTTAAAGAGTTTCACACAGAAAACAAGTAAAAAGGAAAAAGTAAAACAAGGACAAAGAAAAATATTTTTACAATGAGTGCTAAACTGTGGAACAGAAAGTAAAAGAGTAAAAAATTAAAAGCTTTGTTAAGATTTTTTTTTTTATAAAGTTGACTGCAAAGAAATAAATTTATCCAGAGCATTTTACTCAGAACACAGAATGTTCATGTAAAACATATTTTGTTATACAACTTCAACAAAAGGATATAATGTGGATTATGAACTGGTTAGGTATTAGAGCCCAAAATTCAGTTTTCAAATGAAGAAACATGAATGTGTTTGCATGTAACCATTCAACCCTTTCTCCAGTAATCTGGAGAACACCAGAAATATTGATGGATGGATAAATACACAGAAAATTAGAGAGCTTCTTAACAGCCTGGGATCGTTTGCATACAAGGAATTTAGTAAGAACAGAATTAGGAACGGTATTAGAGAGGTGATTTTACTTCTGCACAGACTGGTAAGACTGATATTCCCTAAATTCTGGAGGTCTGTATAAAAAGAAAGTTTGAAAATCAACTGGAATATCAAAGGAAGCCACAAAAATGAGTCAAGCATTCATTCAAAAGAAAATATTTGACAACAAGAAGCATAAAGAACTAAATATGTTTAGTCTATCAAAAAGACAGTTTGAGAAATGGCTTGATTACAGTGTAGGAGTTTTCACAGAGTGCAAGCACTGTTAAAGAGCTCTTTCATGCAGCAGAGAAAGGCCTAATAAAAGGCAATGGCCATTTAAGGACTGAATTTCAAACAGTCACGGTGCACAGTATGTCATTCTCTCTGTCCAGCGGAACCAACGAGCCATCAATAAAGGAATGTCCAGGCCTGTCTATTCTATTCCAGCAGAGGCCTCAGCCTGTAGGGCCACACTCTGCAGGGAGAAGGACACGGTGTTAAGCTGCTGGGCTACCCCAGAGGAAGGTTTGAACACTGTATTTAAGTCCTTTCCACATCTTCTGGGTATTAACCCTGATAATCATGTTCCAAACTGACTAAACATATTCTGCTACTGCAGTGAAAGAATACTTAATTCTCAATACTCAATATACTGAATACTTTATTCTCCACAGAGTTCACTCATTCTCCAGCCAACTCCAACTGGAGAATCCTTCTTTCTGCTCTTTTTCTAAAATTCACTACTTAGCACTGCAAGTGTAGAGAGAAAAAAAACTGTTGGCAGGAAAAGTCATCCCTTTACATTCAATTTGTAACAGTCACTATAGAACTTTTATGGTCCTAAATGGAGAAGCTGCATATGTATTAAAGTATTCCTCTAACTCACCAGGAGTGCAGCCAGCCTCATCAATACCACTTTCACAATCCTTCTGCCCATCACATCTCCAGGACGACGGGATACACTTGTTGCTTAAGTCTCCACAGCTGATTTTTTCAGATGGACATACTTGCTTGGCTGGGAGGATTAAGAAAAAAAAGAAAAAAAGAAAAAAACAGAAGTTAAACACAATTCTAAACATTGCTAACATGGTATGAACACACCAGCACCCTGCACACAGCAGCAGCAGTATTGGATAAATGACTCTGAAAATATCACCTCAAATTAAGACAGGAAAAAGGAATTGCCTAATTTTAGTATAAGGGCGTACTTATATGTTTGGTAATGCAAATTTAAGGATCTGGGCAGATTATGGTCAGTAAACCTGAGGAAAAAGTGGAAAGCACAAGTATGAACCCACATGTTAAACAAACTTAGCTGAAAGTGTGTAAATTAAAGACGACTCTGATCTAAGACATGGAGACATGGGAAGACCTGCAGAAGCAAAAACCCCAGCACATGTAAGAACACAACTATGAAAAAAAAAATCTGCCAGATTTATCTGGAACCAACTAAGCTGTGAAGCTCATTCTCTTACAACTAGTTTGCATTGCTAAAATTCCTTTTTTCCCCCCCTTCATACTGGTGTAAAGAGCAACAGATCTACATTTATTGTGACAAGGCTGCTGAAATGAAAAATATTTCACAGTTTAAACAATTGCTTAGCATTCTGGAATCATCATCCAGATTGGTAGGATTTGCTTATTAAACAACAATTTTTCTCTCAAAAAATTACATGTTTTCAAATAGTTCTTCCATTGGTAATAATTATGATAATGCTGCAGGCCTACTGAAAGGGGATGAACCTAAATTCTAAATTAAAATTTTCACATTACCCTGTTAAAGGTATTTATGCAAAGACAATCAGCTTCCCAAGTGCTGAGTGAGAGAGGAGGAAAATTATACCTCTCCCTTTCCACCTGCACAAGAAGGCTGCGAAAGGGCATCTTACAGCCCCAAAGCATCAGTCAGCCACTTGGAGAGCAGTGCCATTTAATCCCAGGATTTCTCTGTCTTAGCACCTTCGAGTGCTACAAGAAGCTGTTTTGAGAAGCTGTGGGCAACCAATACTTCAAGACAAATTAGGTCCTGCCACAGATAGACAGTTAATAACAGATGTAATGAAGTTTTACAACCCTGAGGCATGACAGCATTTCTGTTGAAATTTGCTCGGTGCATGCCTAAATAACATTTATGAATGTTGCATGATTACAGGGGGGAGGAAAAAAAGGGATCCTTGCTTAGGCTTTCTGATTATTTTTCCAGCAGGTGAGGAAAAAAAACCATCTCACCAGGATCAGTGTATCTGCCAGCTCAGATCACTGCCCTGCTACAGGCCAGGACCCACATCCCACATTTTCCCCTCAGCCCCAGTCCCTTTAAGCTGCAGGTTTATAGTGCACAGCTGCAGGGACACTTGGTGACACTGAGCTCTGTGTCCTTCCACAGAAGTCAGACAGCACCTCTGAAAACCAGGTCACCTGTCAGCTGTGCCAAATGGTGTAAAACGAGGTGTTTGCCCTCACCCTCGAGGAGGCCGGTGAGGCCTCACAGCAGCAGAGCTCTCCCCAGAGCTGTGTGCCAGGGTGAGCCATCCTTGAATAGGACCAAGCAATTCATGGATAAGAAAGAAAAAATTCTGTGGCAGCTGATTGGCAACCAGCAGTCCCCTTAAACGTGAAAAAAGTGGAGCTAAAATGGTCCACTTGGCCTAGGCATCCCACAGCCCCTCAGCATGATGGGATCACCCCAAAAACACCGCTTCTGCCAGCCTTACCCGGCCCTCACACGCAGGGCTGTAAGCCTGCAGAATGTTGTGCTGGAAAACATAAATCTGCAGCCAAATCACTGTAATTTTATTTTTTCTAAGCCTCCATAGAGAGACACACAAGAGACTGCACTCCAGCAGAATGAGGCCAGGGAGGGAAGGGCTGGAGGACTCACCTTGCTGCCATCAGCCCCTCTGAGGAGAAAGGGGGCAACTCTGAGGAGAAAGGGGGCAATGTCTGGCAAAGGGACCAGGATATATATGTGCTGCCACGTGTATGAGGCAGCACAGGAGGCCTGGGGGGATGAAAGGCACACTGCCTTGCTGTGGGGAGGGGAATTCAACCCCATCAGCAGGGGCTGCCTCGTTTTTCTGAGGCAGCATCAGTGAAAAAAGGGCTTTTTGCCACAAACATCATACAGAGGGACACCGTGTCTAAAGTCTCCAAAAAGTTTGTCCCCTGACTGCATTCAGGAACAAGGTCTGGATTGGACTGGCATACCGGGAAAGCTGGGAGACCAAAAAAGTCACGGAGACATTTGTTAAATAGGTTATTGGCTCACATCTCAAAAAAATTGTTCTAGTTCTTCTTGCTCAGGCTGTGGTGAAGGAAAGGAAAGTTTGTTTCGATGCCAAGTAGGATCAGTTTTTTCATCCTCATAATAAATCTCCATTCAGAACTAAGTGGGTCAAGACAGGTGAGAACACATTCTACACATCTGATTTTGAAGAAGGTGAAATATAATTATAAAATGGTATTATCACACAGTGGGATCATTAACCAGGAAAAAGGTTATTTATTGGTCACATAAATATGGGCATTACTTTTGCTTGGCTGCTTTGGGCAGATGCTTAATAACTTTGGGAAGTTGAAAGGTTTGGAAAGGTATAGGCAGAAGACTCCTTTTTTATGGAAAGCAATCTCTCTGTTAATCATCTCCCTGACAGAGTAATTATAGACATTTAAGATCTGTAAATCAAAGCCTGAACTTTCAGGGATGCAGCAACAGAAGCTGCTGTTGGTCACAGTTCATCAAATCTTTGCATTCCAGTGGTTTCTGTACCCAAGCAATTGTTGCATGGAAGTCAATGACTTGTAAGCACAGGCAGGTAACAGATAAAGCATCTTGCATAAAACTCAAAACATAATTTTGGTAAAAATACATCTATTTTTCAGCAAGTTGGGTTTTTTCCTCCCCTCTCAACCGAGATGCTGCAGCAATGCAAGTGGAGTCAATGTTGCTGTCCACACTAGGAAACAGGCTTTTAGCAACTGCAATCCAGACTCAACATTCCTGTTTCTGTGCTCTGCTTACACAAACCCAGGCCTTTTGTGCTGACGTGACCAAAATGTTTACTTCCTACTTCCCTCTTCATCCTCCCAGGAAGGAAAGGGTTAGTGCTACGTGTGATGGGGAGTGCTCTTCCCCTGGATATATTCTGGACCAATGTTATAGCAAGATCTGCCTTTTCAGAAAAGCACCATTAAACAACTTGGTTGAAATGTCAGACACATCAAGACCAATTTATCACAATGAACTGCAAATGCCAAGGATGGACAACAATGGTTTATTTATAAGGAGACAAGAGCAAAGAAGACAAGAAGGTTCCATTTACTCACTACCACCAATAGCACATTCTTCTTTTTCTTTATAGGAGGCTACAAAGTCTTTCAGAGAACCATAGAGCCTAACTGGCGCCCCACTGTTTGCTTCCTCTTGTGCCACTGCTGTGCTTTTCAGGCTCCGGACATCATGTATATTCAAGAAAGCCCAAGAAAACAAAATTGATTTACTTTCAGAAGACCATTTGTCAGGTTCTCACCAAACAGGTACTCTAAGAGCATACACAAAATGCAATTAAGCAGCTTCTACTGGTGGGAAACCCACAAGACTTTTCATCAGCAGACTGAAAAGAATGCCCTTTGTGGAAATACATCATCTTACAGGTCTGAACAGCTTCTCTATCTCTGGTGAAATAACTCCCCATCCTCTCCAGACTGCCCCTTGTGTTTTTCCCAGGTTCTTCAGAAGAAAAATTCCAACCCAAAACTTTTTTCTACAACATAGAAAATGCCATAATAAAATGGTTTCTTTAATTCCTGCCATGCCAATAAACCGTTCCTGCAAAATTTCCACCTTTACTATGGAACTTAAAATTCCTACCTCCCTCTTTCCTGCAACAGTCAGCCTTCTTTTAAAGGAATGTTTTTTAACAAGGACCTTCCCTCCTCAAATATTGCCCTGTCATAGCTGGCAGTCCTATTTCAGACATGTACCAAGAACAAAATAAGTGTTCATACCTGTCCAAGTACAGGACTAGACCCTCTATGTTTCCAGACAAAACAAGCAAAACTGTTAAAAGGGAGGGAGCTGACAGGCAGAGATTGCTTAGGGGAATTCAGAACACAGAGTTCCTAATTACTGAAGATTTTTGATTCAGAAAAGCATCTCAGTCACAAGTCTGAATATATAGTTCTCCATATATGTATGTGTGTATGAATGTACATCCCAGGCTACACTCACTGCTGACTTACATCTCAAACTTTCCCATTGACGTATTTAAGGTGCATAAGAAACACTTTAAAATCTGTCCTGTGATGTGAATTGCTATCACAGCAGAAGGTGTGTCTGCACTGGTATTTTCCTTCCCCTGCCTCCTCTCCCACCTCAGGGTGGGTGCTGGGAACACTGGCTGCTACTTGTTCACCCACCACTTCACTCTGCAGCTCAGGACAGGTTGCTGTTGCTTTAGTTTACTGCCCTTAGCCCTTCAAGATACATCAGATCTAGCAACACACACAGGCCAAATACGTTATGGGGAATGCCAACCAAAGAATTGTTCCCACAAAGGTCTGGAGCTGCAGGGAGCTCTCCCTTCTGTCACGTGAACCAACACACTAAAGCATCAGCCTGCTGGGATGGCAAGACTTTGGTGAACTTGCAGCTTCAACTAAAGCCAGTGCCACTGCATCCATTTGGTTTGCTCACCACATCTGTGTGACACACACACTTGACACCATAGAGAAAGTAAAGGCAACTTTACATTTCCAGCTGAAGCCAGCCCAGGCCAAAACAAATGTCATGATTAGAGGTTTAAGTGAATTAAGATTACAGCACTTGGACTTGGAATGAGACCAAACCCCCACAAACAGTGCCTTTGTTGACAAAGGCAGTGACCTTCTGCTGAGCACAGGATGGTCTGTGCTGGTCAGAACTGGGGCATGCTGGCAACCCTGATTCCCAGGACATGGGAGCTTGGATTGCTGCTACCTGACTCTACATTTTTGAGTGTGTAAGTACACACTTGCCATAACTCCTTGTGGGAGCATGCAAAGGCAGAGAAATCATGAAAATTTAGTCTTACTGCACAAAAAGATAATTAACCTATAGGCACCACCTTTAAACTTTCAGCAAAAATTACTAGAAACAACTCAAAAGACAGACTAGAAAAGGCTACTAAGAATCTGTACTGTAAAAAGTCAAGGACTGTATTAACTATTTATCAGGTGTATCAACTGTTATCTCCTATGGTGTGATTTGTTTGATGGTGACTTATGTCCAGAAGTTCCCAGGGGAACAGAAAAGGATTTTCACAGATTTCACCCCATTGCACTGCATAGTACAGCCCTTATTAATTCTTGTGTGCTTCTAAGAAAGGCTTCTTTACAACAGCATGGTTTGGGAGTCTTTGATGAGCCTCCAACTCCTCTACCTAGAAACTGGAGGGAGAAAATAAGCTTAGTGTACAAAGGGTTCAGCGTGTCTAAAAGAGATAGCATGCACCCTGCTTTTGAGCAGATTATCACGTTGGTGATTATCACCTCTGACATCAGAGTGAAATCATCAGGAATTCGAAATCCCAGGATTAATTGTAATTACTGAAATACAGACTTTCTGACAGAGTAACAGTGAGGTAGCTTTCACAGGAAAAGCTGTGTTTCAAACGCAGACACTACAAACAACCTGAATAAAGAAAATGATTCTCAGGTATAAGGCCAATAGGTTTAACAGGTAGTATAAACTCGATTTGAGTACAGGGCAAGAGGAAAGACAAATGGCATCAGGTTTTATATTAATGAATAACTAAGCTTCATATCTCATGACTTGAATCATCTACATGGGTCAGGAAGCGATTCTTCACCGAAGTTCAAAGCTATCCTGACACACTTACAGTTTATTTGTAAACTTCTGCCAGAATACTGAATATTGGCACAGCCCAAAATAGCACGCTGGACAGAAAGGACTAGTACTCCTGAGCTTTCAGTGCATTGCTTTTCCTTAGATTTCTGACTGCTATCTCTTACTCATCCACTTCAAAATTCAAAACTACCATCAAACTTGGCTATGCAAAGCATTTCCTTCCCTCAGTCTGACTGGCAGGACTTCAGCTGATTTTGTCTTTCTGTAAACACAGCAAATGCTCACTTGCTGCAATCATCTGAGCACGTCTCACCTAATTCATCTCAGAGTTTGTGAGATACAGTTTTGATGGCACTTCTGTTCTCTTCCTGATACGCCCAATAGGCCCTGTTGCTGCGAAATAAAGTCCTTAAACTCAAGTGACTTGGCTCATTTTGGGTAAATCCAAGTCTGTGTTAATGGTCCTTGGTAAATGGGAGGTCAAACTGGATGATTACATGATTCTCCTTGGTCTCAAACTATAGGAAAATTGTGATGCTTTCAGCAGGAATCAGGAAGCTTTTTAACTGCCTTTAACCCATCCTCATGGTCATACTTGTGAAGTTTCAGAGTTTACAAACTAAGACCAGATGTTTAAGAGCAGTCAGCTGAGCCTCATTAAATTTCAATTTAGTAACTGTCCAGCACTTGTAAAACAACAGTGTTTTACTGGTGTTTGTAGAATACACAGTGACATTCCCACACTGTCAAGTCTGGTTGTGCACAGAGAGACCAGTTTCTAAGAGATCATGACAGGTTATTAGGCATGAGAAAGATGTACGTGATACAGAAGGGTTTTATGCTCCCAAACAAACTACATTTCATATACCTGCCATTGCACACATGAGAATTCAAGAAAACATTGTAAAGGTTTATTCCCTACATGCCCAAACACCTTGAGACCAAAGTTTCCTTCCCAGAGGACACTTGCCATGTCCACACAGAGGGTTGGCAATTCCTCAACAAGGTCAGTACTTGGACTGTCTTGGCTTTGTACTCCCCCCAGCCCACCTTTGTGTGATCAGTAGTACTCTGATATCTCTTGGATATCTCAGTTAAATGCCCCTAAGCATTGATATGGTCAGCGATGAATGAATCCTTTAATAAACGTGAATGAGACATAACCCTGGGATTCCAATCTTTACTAGCATTTTATAGAGATTCTGGACAATGTTAACATACCCAACAACTATGACCAGCACCCTGCTTGTTGCAGAGCTGAAGGGCAAGACTCCCCGAGACAAGGTAGAAAAGGCAAACAACAGAAACTCCTCGATGGAAGAGGAAAATCTGTTATTTACCCTGGACTTAATATGGAAAAGTGTTCAAAACTCTAACATGGTCCCTCCTCATGAAATCACCAAACCTCTCTCTGCTCCACCTCTAAGCCAGGGCAGACCTTTGTCTTCAAGAGGAGTTGTGACACTATCAAAGTAAGAAATGAGAACAGCTGAAGATCCTGATCTTGGCTTAACTAAAGCAGCAATGTGCACTGCTGATCTCAAACAGTTTAATAATAAACTGACAGTTGACTTTGCTAGTTAGCAAATACCCAGGTCTGCCAGCAAAACCCAGGACTCAAAATTTTCTTTAGAGATAGTTTTCTAATACCAAAGCTATTAATTATTCCCTTTTGTAAGAGGCATTTTTCATTCTCAATCAAAAGCAAAGCTTTAAAAAAATGCCGGCAATGACATGGCTTTGTTTAAGAAGGTCAGATAAAATATTCCCCTTTTTTCTACCCTGAACACATCATCTTCTTTAAACTCTATTGTTTTTAGAGCTAGTTTGAAAGTGAGTGATGTGCAGCGTTGTCCTGCCAAACCTCCCATCCCACCACTGTCTACAGCAATTACCCTGTCAGTCTGTGTACACATTGCCTGCTGTAATGCAGTTCAGTCTCCCCTCCCTTCTGCATTAACAGTAATGGGGGAGGTCAGGGGGAAAAAATGAAAAAGGAAAACAAAACAAAACAAAAGGGTTTTGTCTCTCCTATAGCCCAGAAATCAAACAGAACTCAACCTCTGGCATGGTTCAGAGCAGAGCTCTGTTCCTCAACAGAGATCTTCCACCTCTGCTTGAATCTAGGGATGCCTACTGGGAAAAACTAACTCTGGCTACAGACAGCCTTTAAAAATCTACCCTGACCCACAGCGTTCCCCCCTGATTAGTGATGCGTGATGCTTTCAAGGCAATTCTGATTCAGGCAAGCCTTAGGAGAATAAAACACTGAAGGGTAACAGCTGACCCAGCACAGACTGGTACAGTTTAGCTGGGAATCAGCGAAGTTCAAACACAGACATGCTCTGGGAAGAAAGAAGAGTGTCAAGGAAGAAATGAGAGTCGGGAGGTTAAGGCGGCACAAGCTGGGCATGAATGGAAGTCAGCTAATTAACCCCGGGAAATGCAACTTATGAAAGGAAAACTTGTTCCCTGCCCCAGATCAGTGATTCCCGAGCCTTGTGGGCAAACAGATTTTTGAACAACTTTCCAACTTTCTCACGCAGCCCCACAGCTGACAAATTGAAGTGTTTAGCTCTGAATGAAGCCTCGGGGCCCACGCTGGCCTTGTGAGCCTTGATTCCCAGCTGAGAACAGCCCCAGCCCTCCTCTATCCAAGTGTGAATTGTTACAAGTCTTTTGTCATCTGTTCAGGTATCAGCCACGTGCCTAAGCACAGCCTAAATCCATTACCTGGGCATCCCATGGGCACACCAGAGCACACTCTCAAGCCTTGACTTACAAAGCCTGTCCCTCATGGTCTGACTTAGAAGAGACTGTGGCAAGAGCTGATCTCTACAGAAACACAGGTAAATAACATTATTCTCCTGATCTGTACTGATGCAGTAATGCTTCCTTCTTTATTCCTAGGCTCTTGGTCTAAATATGTTGCAGCTTTAACAACATCAACTTTCTGCACTAAAGATTCAGTGATAAAATACTCCAGATTGCAGCACACAATAAATCAATCATCCCTCCCTGTGTGGATTCGTAACTCAGCAGTTTGAAAGCATCTTGGAACGATTTCTGCAGAGATACTTTTAGATAAGAGACAAATTTACTTTTTATTGAATCAAACGTTATTTGAGTGGTTTTGATTTATAGATAAAATTGATGGAGTTTTCTAGAGTCTCTTCAAATCTGTGGCACTGTGACCCTGAACTGTTAAACATTAGTTTCTAAAAATAATTCATTCTATTCACTAGCAGTATTTCACTTAGTACAAGCCTAACAGAAATAATCACCTTGGTCGCTTGTCAAATTCTTATACAAGCAGCTGAGCAGAGCACCAGGACAGATTTATCTATTTTTCTTCCCATATATTAATTTCTAGAATTCCCCAAAATAGGCATACCAGAGTGCTCCATTTCTATTACAGCAAATCCAGAAACAAATTCCAGATGGCAGCTTATTTCATACATATTCTGGCATATTTATGCTCTTGACTTCTCTACTTCTTTGGAAGTAAATTAATGCTCAACTCAAAACTAGGTTTTTAAGCACAGTTTAAAAAAAATTCACCTGAATATATCACACCATTAACAAAAATCAATTACCAGATATAAGTCTGAACGTGAAGACTGGAAAGAACACAGTATTTTGAAAGTACTGGAAGTAATTACAAAAATCACTTTGGTTAGAGAAATGCTTCTGCAAAGGTGGCTCTGTTTTACAGGGTCAGTATAGAGACTGGATTTGAGAGTACCAGACAGGTCAAAGCAAACATCCAGAAGGATACTGGGACGGATCCTCTGTAATGATCCTCACAGTGTCCACACACTGTGCTCATTTAGCAACTACATAAGCCAAGAAATATGTGGGAGCAACTTCCAACTCCAGTTCACAGCAAGGCAACAAGGGAGTACTTAGCCTGTAAATTGGGATGTAAAATTTATATAGCTATTTATATATATATAAACTAGCAGAGAATAGATATGTAAACTGTATTATACAAATTTTCTTGTGACAGTTCCGGTCTCTCACTCTTATCACTTAGGCAATAACTAGGAAATCGTCAGATATTCCAGTACTATCCTGAAGATAAGCATAGTTTGCTATCTGATGAACTCCTAATGAACGTACTGCTAATTGCATAACCTTCCTTCAGTACAGGAACTTTTCTGTTCATCAAGGGCACAGATTAAACAGCTTCTTCGCTTTGGAGCATCCTTGTAATTAATAATATATTCTTCCCACTTCTAAATATAACCTATAATGAGATGCTTTTAAGAATCCAAGCTGCACCTTTCACCAAGTGCTTTTGATCAGCAGCAAACGAGGCAGAGCTTGCTCAGACAACAGAGCCTGCTTTAACTGTGGCTGTCACTTCCCAGCGGCCCGATCCTGAAAGGCTGCAAACCCACTTCAAACAAGTCACAGCAGCAAAACACACCAACAGCAGCAAACACCTTCCTCCAGCTCAAACACAGCGTCTCACTACCTCTGCAGATGTTCTGTGCACATCAGAGTGAAAAGAAGTATATATATAAGATATAGATAATATATATGATAGTGTTCACAGAGATATATTAGATAACTTCTGCTCAGTAAAGCACAATTAACCCCATGAAAACTCTGCCATCAATCACCCATCAGGTGGTGAGCTACTACATTGTGCAAAATTATGTTTTCCATCCATGTGACATGTCACCTCTCAGAGATTTCTCCTGATTTCCATTTGTTAAGGAAAGACAGATCTCCAAGGATCACAGAACAGAAAAAAAAGGTTTTGTGATACCTATGACTGTCTTTTGAGACATTTTGAAGAACTACTTTACACCGAGGGTGGCTGAGTATGGGAACAGGCTGCCCAGGGAGGTCACGGGGTCTCCCTCCTCTGGAGAAATTCCAAAGCCACCCTCATTGTGTTCTGTGTCACCTGCCTTGGTAGGTTGGACTGAATGATCTCCAAAGGTCCCATCCAACCCTAATAATTCTGTGATTCTGTCATCTTCAAATACTGATCCATGTTTGGGGAGGATGAGGGAGAGTGGCATTCCCTGACCCATGGAGTTTCCTTAACCAGGAAATGCTATTTTTGCACTGAAAATTCCTTCCCAGTGATCCAGATGCCCAACAAATTCCAAGAAGGAGTACCTCCCAGTGTCAGAGCTTACTGTGACTTGCAGCAACTGAGCAAATGACTTTACTTATAAACTGTGCAGCTTCACTCATGTCTGTTTGCACCAGCTGAGAGAACTGCTCATGTTTAAAAGCTACAGGACCACTAAAGGAACTCTTGCACAGCAAAAAGCTGTCTTTCTACATCAACACTGCATTTAAATAATAGCGTATCTTTAAGACAGGTATCTATTTTGATTTAAAGACTTTAGTTGGCAAAGATATCTAGACAAGAAGTTCACCTGTTTATTTGCCACTACTGTTAAGAGCTGTATCTTATCTCTAGTTCTCTTATCTAGTTTTGGCTTCTGTTCACTGGATCACAATGACTCAGCTGAAGAAACAACTGTGTGATAAAAACTATTCTCCAAGGAGACAGGTGTAAATTGATAAAGGCAACTCTCAACCCTCTCTTCAATAAATCAAATATCCTTCTAATAAAGTGTATTTTTCAACTGTATAACCATGTGAGCCTTGTAAGATTGTTCACAACCCTTTGTCTGTGTTGATTGTTCACAACCTTTTCACTTTATAGCAGCTGCCCGTGTCTTTTGCCACCTCTCAGCCACCTGTTCTTCAACTTGTTTAACATGGCCTCTAACTATGTTGTCAACTACATTTTTGTAACCTTTAAGTCAAACCACATATCACAAAATACACATAGTAGCTTATTAACGCACACAGTATCTTATTAACAAGGTCATGATTCAATCAAGAAACACTGAAAAGTGAGACAACTCTTGTTTTCCCTAACATGTTAACACAGATTTATTTATTTTTTCATCTTGATGCATTATGTTCTATTATCAGCCTGTCTGATTTTGTCCAAAACTAACAGCAGCACAATCAGCACACAGAGCTCTCAGAGCTGAATTGGGTGTTCTTGTAGCAGTCAGGAACTTCAGGCTTAGCCTGCAGATCTTCTACAGCAGGTTCTGTACTGTGCTCCGTTTAACCTTTTAAACCACCATGAAAATGAAGACTTTCTTTCCAACCCAGCATCACTAAAAGAGGTAGAGTAGATCACTGAGATAAAATCCTGTCACCAGCATAGTAGGTAAGATTGCACTTGGTCTAGATAAAGTGATTTTTTTATGACACTCAAGTTTAAAGTACACCTCATTTCCTATGCAGGTCAGCTATAATTTCCTATGCAGCCACCTAAGACTTGAGGGAGTCTGATGTCAGAACTTTAAATAACTGCACTCGCAGTGTAACCTTTCCAAAACCTTCTCTGACAACGAGACAGAGTTGTCTTTATGTGGGTTTTTTCCACCTGCCAATTGCAGGAGCGAAGGCAAGAGGAGCTCAAGGGGAAAGGCTCTGGCAGACTGTAAGAGCTTTGCCTTAGGACTCAAAGCTCCTACCCAGCCCTGCTTCACACCAAAGACAAGAGTAGCAAGAAGCCACCATCCCTGTCTGGTGACATGAGGGATATGGGATGAATGGCAAGCACAGGCACACCTTCCACTAATCATCCTGTGCCTCACAGAAAGGTCAGCTCTGCCTCTGTGAGTCAGCTCCTCTGCTCCGTGGGCATCTGTGCCATCTGCCCCAAAGAAAACAGATGCCAGGCTGCTAATCTGCTTTGAGGAGAGGGAAGGGATAGCCTGGCAGAGATTTTGATCCGTGTCACAATTACAGTCCAGTCCCGTAGCAACACACATTTCTCATGATCCCAAGCTGGAGTTAATACAAAAGCTGAGCTGAGCCAATATAACCTTCAGAATGTGAAGGAAATAATCTCTTACACACCCCCTAAAAAGCAATTGGAAGTATGACAAATGTCTGGATACCTTCAGAGTGCTTCATTCTGTTGGGTTAAAAACCACAAACCAAATAAAAACCACAAACCAAAACAAGAGTAGTCATGTGAAATCATCAAAATAAAATACTCTTTTCCTAATGTTTAATAACCCCAACATCCTGATTGACTGCGTCTGGAGAAGTGTGCTCACAACAACATTCAAATGTATTACTTCAGGTTACATCAGACTTTTCAATAAAGGCAACACTGTGAGGCCACAGAAAAGACTAAGACCAGCCTACAAGTTACCCCAGCATCTACATTCCAGCACCTTTATGAAATACTGCCCAGTCTCAACAATTCAGGTTATACAGAAAATCAGATGGAAATTTGTGAGCCAGTTCAAGAAGAGCACATGACGTGGTCTTGCTGACTTTCAATCATCAGAACAACAGGACTTGGTCTGTCCAGACTCTCTGCTGTCTACGTCCAGTTCATAATATGGTTTCTGCTGACAACACCTACACAGTTCATGATATGCTGGAGCTCCAGGTGTAGTAATTGTCTTTCAAAAGGCAGATTTGTGCATCCATGTGTTGTGTGTGCTGACATGTGTCACCCATGGCTGCCATCACTGTGCACTGAATCATCACACTCGAGGCCTGCATGCTGCTGTTCCTCCCTCCCCTTTCAAACCTCCCCATTCTCAGCCAGTTTGGAACTCTGAAGATCTCTAAAGTTTGGGAAAGTGGTTAAGTAATTACAGCACAGAGGAAGTAAGTCAGCACATATGTGGGTTTGAACTACAAAAATTTTTCATTTGGCTCAGGAGAGAAAATGTGTATTGAAAGCCAGAAACATCAGTTCTCAAAATATTTGATGAGCAGACAGGGACACAAGCACTCCTTCTGGAACATACGTTACACAACAGCTTCCAGTGGCAGCTGCTTTACACTCTTTGGAAAAAAAGATACCACTTTTTCCAAACCAATACCATAGGAGATGAATGAAAAGAATCCAAGTGAAGGAGAATCTGATGCAGAATTGTTACTAGGCTATGAAAAGGTAAGAGCTCATCCTACAGTTGTGAAGTTCCTTCCTGATTTGAACACATTTTACTCAGGAATCTGAATCCCAGACATATTTTTCTTTTAATTCTTTTACACAATTTTAGAGAACTCTTCTTCATTTATTATGTATAACAGGGATAACATTTTTATTTAGTTTAAATTGGCCTTTTCTAAACACCATTATACAACTTCAAGCTACTTCCCTTTGAAATGTTCTCACAGTGGTCGTCTCCCTGGTATTTAGAACTCACCATGACTAACTCCTCATAGCTTCTTAAATATATGCAAAAAGAAAAGGACTTTGATTTATGTTACTAAATGCAGTCAAATCACAGACTGTCTCCTGAAGCCAACCTTTAAAAACATTAATAAATATTTTATACCATATGCTGAGAATATCATGGGCTCCCATCTCAGGAGGAAAACAGAAACACATGGAAACTCCTTGCTCACTAGTCTGTGGAAAGAATCTGTAATGCAGAACTCAGACAGGAGGGTGGATAGAAGTTGTTATGCACAAGCACAGTGCAATGGCTGCTATTAAATAAACAGAAAATCTTGCACATTAGGACTCAAACTGTGCTCAGAATTCAGACCACCAGCAATCTGAGGCCACCAGCAGTTTAGCTCTGTTACTTCTTCTGTTTTTCATTCCAAGTACTGCTTCAAAGGATAATTCTGCATTTCAAATAAAACAAGGTATAATGTTTACACCAGCACAGTATCACAAAAGGAAGGAAAAAGAACAATGAAAATTCACTTTTTTTTTCATAATCCTGACATACAATTCTGCTTCAATATTTCTCTTTAAACCTTCTCAACCAAGATTACCAGCTCATGAAAAGTAACAAGGAATAGCTCAAAACACTCTAAATGGAGCATGACTGGTATTGAGACAACATCCAACTGCTACTCTGCAGTGATGAGTTGAGTTCTAGACAACCCAAAAATCCTGCTCCCAGTCCAACAGCAGCTGGAAGTAGCAATAGTGACCTTTAAATTTCAGGACAATAAATCCAGATACAGCATGCAGTAGAACAGCAAGAGGCAAAATCTGAGAGCACATATGTGAGGCATGATCTGTGCCTGAAGGCTACACAGATTCAAAACTCCTACTTTTTTTTTTTTTAAACTTTCACACGGATGGTTTTGAAGAAGTTGCTTAAGCTCAGTTTTTGTCAGAGCCCTGTGCCCCTCACTGCCCTCACTAAACTACTGATGCATGTACACATGTTATTAAAGCACAGGCATGGCCAGATGCCCCCCTTCCCACTAGCACTACAGAAGGAAAGTCTGCAAAAGGAATTGCTTCCTAGAAGCCACTAATTTAGAGCATTCAGCTTTGGAGAAACTGCCTGCAATGAAGCATCCAAAAAAAGGTGCATTTATTGGCAATGTTAGCTTGGAGCCCATGCATATTTCCTTGTGCACTTGTGAATGTCTAGGCTTTACTCTTTACCTACACTTCTAGGAAAACAGCAACTTAAGAAAATATCTTACTGAAGAGGTGTGGATAAAAAATTTAAATAAGGGGCTGCGATAGAGCAACATTTAACTTAAAATGTCCTCATGTGATCAACTTTTATGCAATTAATAAAAAAAATGGCAAGAAATTAGTCCAAGAAGAGTACCACAGTTTAGAGTTTTTAACCCAGTGGTAAAATCCAATCACAATTTATAGCCCTGTTATTACCTAGTGTCCATCAAAGATGAACATACTCAACAGACATACTCCAATCACCTATTTATAACATAGTAGCATCTCTGTGAGCAGTTTTGACAAAATTACACCATTTTTTTGCAGATGGTGACACTTTTAACCACTTCACTCACTTACTGTCCCATCACAAGGCAGCAGCAGAGCCAAAACAAACCCAGGGTTCTTGACTGCCAGACCTGCATCTCAACAACTTTCCGGCATGATTCTCCCTCACGGGCTATTTTTGCCAAATCTATAATAACTATGTGAATACAATTATCTATCACCTTTCTGTGTATATGAAGGGTAACCCTCAAGCCATGCCTGGCATCAGATGAGGGGCCCCTCCGATGTTCTTACTATCACCTCTGTTCCCTCCTGCTGCCGTTACTGAGTTACAGAGTCATAAGGGAGAGTCCAGAATTGGAACTCCCTACCATGTCAGGCTACTAATTGGATAGTCAGGACCTTTCCCCCCGTGTTTTGGCAGCTCTGCAGTTGATGCCTGGGACAGACACACCTGTACCAATAAACAAACACTTCAGGGAAAATCAGGTCCAGCGGCGGCAGCTCCACTTCTGCAGGCACTCGAGTACAAATGAGACCAGGGGTTCAGGTCACCCCTTCCCTTTCTTTCCCTGGATAATCAAGCAGCAAAGCTGTACCCTAGGCACTGGGAAGGGGGAATGCTCGCAGACCACACGCTGGGCTCCATCAGGAGCTGGCTGGTTGCACACAGCCATGAACACACAGCCTCTTCACAAGCCTCTCAACTGCGTGGAGAGCCCAGCACACCCCAGGGGGGTCTCCGAGTCTCTGTATCCGCAGCTGCTCTTTCACTTTCCTCCCTCCCAGGCTCACTTTCTTTCTCTTGTTCACAGAGATTATTCCCATTCTAATCAAAACAGGGAGGAAAAAGCCCCACAGAACGCTAGGGGGACAAAATTATACAAAGGATAAAGGAGTGGAGCAGCATTGAGACCAGACCCGTTTGTAAAAGAGATTATGGTCGCAAAAGTGCTCCTTGTCAAGAGGGAAAATAAAGGCACAAAAGGTCCCTAGATGAGCAAACATAATGAAACCTGCCAAGATGAGTGATAAAATCATAGAAAGAAAAATTATACAGGTCTCCAGGAAACTGCCAGAATTCATTGTAAAACATTTTTTCCTGCTTCCTGAAATCTGCATCTTTTTTGAATTAAAATGAGAAGCTGGCCCAGTACAGTGCAACATTGGTATTTGACCTCGTATCTGCCAGGATGGTATCTCTTCCCTGTTCTGTCAAAGGACTGAATATATCAAACAGCACCCAGGACTTCCTAAAAACTCATACCATAAAGGAAAAATGGAGTGCAGTGTCCCAGCCCATGTCAGGCCATCTCCAGCAGCTGCAAGGAAGCCATTGCACCCTTGCTGGCAACACCTGCATGGCCAGAGAGGCCACTGCTGCATCACGATCCCAGCTCACTCCAAAGGAAGATGCTGCTTTTCCATGCTGAAGTGACAACTCTTCTGAGGTGTTCAAGGTACCAATAAATGAATTGCTGCTCAAAGGGACAAGAGGACACGAAGAATTCAGCAAAAAAAGCTTTCAGTAGACAAGCATAGACTTAATATTTCGTACGTCCTCGCTCTTTTATGTGCAAAAGAATGTAAGTCTGAAAAGGCTCTGCTGCTATTAAATAATTGTGTTTCTTATCTCAGAGTGAACATTTCATCTTTTATATACATACAAAGAAACCCCACCTGTTTTCTTTTTCAGAGGATGGAACAGGCAGCTTAGATGGTGATTTTAATTGAATGTGTTCGGGCTGTTGCACGAGAATACTGGTGTGTAGACCTGTGGCTGATAAGAAAAGACTTTCCCTTACCACCTACACCTTGACTTCATTACAAATATCCCTGCTGGTTCTCACAACTCATCTCCAAGTTTGACACTTGCAACATGTCTAGAGGCAGGTATTCAAGCAGAAACAGAAGTTCTAGCAAAATTCAGTATGTTAATTGCTATTTCTCATTCCCATTCCACACGGGGCTGATATCCCTGCTGAAATACTTGAATGACTTGGGTGGGTGTGTGTTTGTGCATTTCTCAACACACGTGTATCATTTTACCCACATAAATGCACACGCAATGGCTAGAAATGAAAGTGTTGATTGTCAAACATGCTAGACATGTTAATCCCTGCACAGAAAAAAAAAAAGGGAGAGAAGCGTGGTTATGTTTGCACTAAAATGACTGATTGGTGTTTGCAACCTCTATGCCAAAACAGTGTTCTTACAATAACTTGAGTGTCATACAACTCAGAGAGCTCAAATGACATGGTAGGATGACTACCTAGCAGCCAAAGCCAGAAAAGCAGAGCAATAACTGGCATGAGTGCATTCCCATGGGAACGTGTAAAACGTGAGGTCTAACAAAGCTACTGAGTCCTCTGTATTTTAATGCCAAGGATTCTTCAGATGTTTAGTATGTTAAAATACAAAAAGGGTGAGCTGAAACATGTCACTTCAAATATAGCCATTGAATACAGTGCCCCTAGAAAGGAGGCTGGAGCTACTGTTAAAGCAAAGCCCTGATTAAGGCTCCCATTGCATCCCACAGAGGCCCAGGGGAAGATCCACACTCCTCTCCCACGTGCACAGTGCAGGCACTGACCCTCACCCCAGAGCACAATCTCACTGAGAGCATTTCAGAGCATTAAAAATCTCCCGTGCAAAGTTTAAATTACATAAATTATCTACCAAAGCATGCAGAGACTGCATATTAAACTAGTCTTAATCATGATCCTAATCCTCAAGGAAGCAGGATGGGGTATCATGAGACCCTTATTAAAACTGTAAAAGATTTCAGTGGGAGTTAGTCCTGAATGAAAACGCAATCCTACAACTGTAGGAATGGAGAAAGAAGGAAAAATACCCATCAAAGAAAAGGTGGTGGAACAAGGAATCACAGCTTCAACAAACAATTCATTATGATACTGAAATGGAGAAGCTATTTTAATGGCAACAACGTTAAAATGAAGTCATTTGATATTCACTTATTTTCCTCACACTGTAATTTACCCATTTAAGAAAGAAAAGGTTTGCTGACTGTGCTCTTGCACTGCAATACTGCTTCATTCAATTAAAACATTTCAATTTTCAAATTATGTTTTGCCTTTGATTCCCAGAAATTATTTCCCTTTCACATCAACCATAATAATTAAAACAACAAACAAACAAAAACAGAAATATAAAAATCAGGGAATCTGAATTTCAGAAAGCAAGTGGCAAGAGAATAGAAAAAACAAAACACTAAGCAATGAAAAACTACCTGAGATTTCTGAAAACCTTTTAAGTTTTTAGTAGCTCAATATTTATAGCCTGTTAAATAATTACACATACAAGAGCTTCACACACTCAACTTTCATTTTCCTGCTATTCTCTTCTATTGAAATAACTGTAAGATTAATTATAGCCATAAAAAGGCAGCATCAGACTCTTTTATGACCATTGCTGTTTATGAACTGCATGAACACATCAGACCAATAGGAAAAATGTTTAAATGCCGGTGTTTAAATCTTTGTAGCAGTCAAACAGCAAAAGCTCAGAGCTGATCTGAGCTATGGGAACACTGCAAATGTCAGAGCTGGCAATGCTACATGAAGAAGTGACTCGCTCACAAGCTAACACTGCTTAAGAACAGAACAATACAAACATCAGAAAAGACCCAGTAGGTATTTTCTGTTGGTTTTCCTATGGAACTTGGTCAGCCCTCTGCAAAGGTCACTTCTGACATGAGCTCTAAACACCTTCCCTTAAAGGAAAAACACATTTTGTTTTGAATAGGTATTACTGAAAACTCTTCAGCACTGGTAGAATTGCGGCACAATCACTGCAAATCCTAAATTCATTTACATCTCTAGGTAAGTAAAATGCTGAGATCACCAAAGCCATGTAATCATCAAAAAGGAGATGTAATTCTCTGCCCATGAGCCACAGACAAAGTTATCCCACTACGAGGGATAAACTGGCAGGCTTTGAGTTTGCTGAATTTCCTTTGATGTAAAAAGAGTAATTTCACGCTTCAAGAAAAGGAACAGGATGCAAGAAAAAACTGGATTTGATTCCTTACCCTGTCAAAGACTTCTTGTGCTATTCCCTATAGTTTGGTGTCCTTTGGGATGTTGAGGTTGACTTGAGGTTGCTCAATCAGGACACACCTGGAGGGATTCGAGGCAGTTACAGTGGATAAGGAACCAGAGGCGCTTGGGAAACAAGTGAACACGGGCTGGGATGATTCAATGAGGAGTGAAGGTACATTTGTGAGAATCTGAAGAGTTTTAATACACTTAGGATAAAAAGGACTTTTAAAAATCTGCACAGGACTGTAAGCCACCATCCCTAGGGAACTACTAGTCTGCTAACAGCCTTCAACAAGTCTTGTCCACCCCCAGTGTACTGTTAAACACTTCCACGGAAAAGGAGTTTTCAGGAGTCTGGAACCTCCTGCAAAGTAGGCCTGGAAGCTAAGGAGCATACTAGAGACAGAAGAATGAATTAATTTTTAAGTTACATTTTGGATATGATAAAGCTTTGACAGAGGTGAGTGAACAATGCAAACACTGTATCCTGATGGCAGAATTGTGTCATTGCCAATTATCTGACAAAACAATCTGAAATGAGAGACTACATACAAGGAGAGGCTGAGGGAACAGCATTTGTTAGGACATCATAAGAGAAGGCTAAAAGAAGATATTATTGCTGCCTTTTACTCCAGAATGGGAGGGACTAGAGAAGATGGAGCCAGGCTGTTCTCGGATATCCACCGTGACAGGATGGGAGGTGACAGACACATTCCGCAACAAAGGAAAGCCTGTTGAGATAAAGGGATTTTTTTTTTCATTAATAAGGGTGGTCAAACATGAGGACAGGGGTCTACTTTGAGCAGGGAATTGGACTACATGACTCCCAGGGGTCCCTTCTGTCTTAAATTATTCCATGACTTCATGGAGAGAGGATCATGGCTGTTTTCCTTTTATTCTGTCTCAATAAATTTGATCACACTGACAACTCAAAGCTTTCATCATTAGCCCTACAAACCAGCCTGGGCACCTGGAAAATGAGACTGCCACTTTTGTGCCTTGTCACTGGGAGGACCCTGTGGCTCTGGAAGTGTTTCCACACTCTGTACCTTGTCCTGTGTTTGTTTTACAGATGGGGCCCTCAGCTGCTGCAGTTCAGCAGTGCTCCCAACAGCCCGGCAAGGACAGTGACAGGGGGACAGTGACAGGATCATTGAAGCTGCTGAATTTTATGCTGGCATTAGCCACTTCAGTGTAGTGAGAGTGTTGTTAAAATGCACACCTGTACATCTGGCATTAACATCACCACATTCAATTCCCAAAATGATCTCCAACAAATTAATCCAACAGAATAGTCCTTCATTTACACGTTTCACTGCATTTGCAACCCCCCACCATCTTATCACATATATACAAACAGATCTGCTCTTAACCTTAGGGGAAAAAAAGGAAAAAAATGTACTCTCTGTGACTGCCCCAGGTCCTAAAACCTGATATCTGGCTGTGCCTGGCTGATTTGGCCTAGTTTTTTTTCTTTTGCTACTTGAATTCAATGACCCAGTGTACGTGATGCCCTGAAAGAGACAGTCCACCCTTCCTCAGGAAAAATTCTCCAAGGGCAAGGAACAGTTTATTAAGCCTCTTTCCACAAAAGCACAGTAATGTCACCAAGCTCACTCAGTCATGCAGGAGATCTGTATCAAAGGAGGATAAAAGAGATGCAGTAGTAACACCCTTAGGGGTGGAGGGAGAGCTGGGAGAGGATTGTGCTTTCGGGGGCGAACGGAACCACCAATGCTACCCACAACTACAGGATTTTGCATCTGGGCAACTTCATAGAACTTGAGGGCAGAACTGACCACCACTGTGAGAGATCAGCATACACAGCAGCAGCACACAGAATGTCTGGGACCATGGAAAATACTCATTAAAAATATAACTGGCAGGTTTGGATACATCTCCCTGAACAGCTTGTGACATGTACTTCAAAATAAGAAAGGACTGCATGAATTGGTAGTGTATTTCAAACCAACATTCAGGGTTTGATTTTGTATTTCATTTCCATTTTAAGATCTATTTCCAGGACTGCTGCTTATTAAACCTGCCCTATTAAATCATTCCCCTACTAAATGCAACATGAATTAAGGTTTCCTCTTCTCTTTCTCTTTCTAGTAACACCCTACAGTACCTTTCTGTATAATAATTTCTGTTCTTAACTAGGAGAATGTCACATATCTGAAAAAGAAATAAGTGGTGAGTTTATGGCTGCCTGCATTCTTCCATCTCATTATATATACAATGTCCTAAGGCAAGAGTTTGCCAGCTTAGATTTTCACTTGCTCTATCCCTTTAATTTGTGTTCCCATCAGTGCTGTTACTGTTTGCTAGCATTTGTTTTTATTTTTCTCTAGAGATTTTTTTTTGGGCTTAAGTCATTGATTAAATAATCAAAATACTTCAGAGGGAAATTTAAAATTTCCTTCTTGTATAAAGAGCAGAATGATTCAGTACCTGCACTGGAACAGCATAAAGTGGGTAATATTCCTTGTGCTGGAGGTCTCTGTTAGCTCAGCCAGAAGAATGACTTCCCTTCCCCCTTTCTCAGCTTCAAGAAACTGGATAAGGAAAAGGTGAGCAATCCTTCCATATGCATAAGCAAAGCCTGTGCAAATCAACAGTGGCTGCACCAGAGCTCCAGGGTGATCGCTGAGCCACACTGGGCTACTTTAGTGAGAGCAATGAAAAACAGGTCCAGGGCTCTGGAGCAATGAAGAGCACATGTAGGGTACCAAACCTGCAGCTGCCAGAGGCATGCTGCTGTTGAACCTTGCAGCAAACAATTATAAGATCCTCATCGTTCAAGCCTCCTCTAAGGTCAGAAAATATTTTCCTTATCTCAAAACAGCTGCTGGTGAGGTGTGTGGGAGTCGAAGGCATCAGGCTGACAGCAGCACTAACTCTCCTCCCACTACTTCCAGATACTTTGCTCCCCTGTTTAATGGTTTCTGGGGAGCTCTGTGCATACCAACAGGCTGGCACGATGGACATGAAATCCATTTTCACTTCAGAGCACCCTCCAGCAAAGGCAGCTCTGCACCACTCCGGGCTCTCCCTGACACAGGCAGGGAGAAGCAGCAAGGGCTGATGTCAGACAGGATAAGCTGCTCCTCTCCTGCCTCTTTCCTTGGTGAGCATCCTGGGCAAGGACAAAGTGGTTCACCTGCTTTACGTACAGTCAACCTTTCCTGAGCAGAGGAAGTTCAGGCAACTGCTGACTCTAAAAAGGCATTGTTGAGGAAGAGGAGGCTTGTAGTTGGCATGCCCAAGAACTACCTCTTCCCCTTCCCCACCAGGAACACCATGGCAGCAACAGCTAAGTGGTGCTTCTTTGTTCCCACTCACCCACCACCCCATTTCTTTTCATTTAATAAACATGTTTCTCAAAATAACTTTCCTCTCCCTCAATATTAAATTCCTCCTCCCTCTCCCAGCCTCAATCAACACAACATTTTGAATGTGAATTGGGCCCTTTCTTCCCCTTGTGGACAGCATTCATTTCTGAGCTCACATGGTTTGGCTTCTCGTGATTTCAGGGCTCACTCTGCTTCCACACAGAAACAGAAAATGTAATAAAACACACCTCCTCCCCAAACTGACAGTTATTTCCAATGAGGATTTTAGAGACAACAGATCCAGCCCACAAGATGCCCCTGAATATATCAGCTTACAGAAAAGGGGGACACATTCCTCTAAAACCTTAATATAAATTAAATGAGACAAAATACATTCAGCAGCCAGATAATAGCACTGAAAAACTGACAGATGGCAGAACACTGAGGTTTAGTGGTGGCACTCACACATTACATGAATAATTCACTTGGACAAATGTATGGATGTGAGAGCATGTTCAGGTTAAGGATCTGACTCAAAGAAAAATGAAGAAAGATAAGCACAGTTTCTTCTTCACAATGACCCATTTCAAAGCAACAGCCTGGATAACCATCCCCTCCAAAATCAGTCCATGCCACAAACTAATCAAACCAATGTCCATAACAGGGAGAAGTCCTATAGAGCTCATCAGCTGAGAATTCAATGGCACTCATGAGATACCCTTACAGCCACCACTTCCAGACACATTCAGTGGCTTGAAGAAAACCCAGTTAAAAAAAATAATTGCATGAATAGCAGAAAAGGCTGCAGACATCACAGGTCCAACAGAAGTCAGGCCAGATGTGGTGCCATCTCACCTATCCAACAGAAAACAGGTCATGCTGTCCTGAGCACCTGGGGATGGGCAACAAAGCTCAGCAACACCAGCAATTTGGGAAACAGAGAAAGCAAAGTACTGTTTTGGCTTTGTTAAAACCCAAAACCCAACCCCACAAACTGTTACCTTTAACTGAGCATTAGAGATGGGGACACAACATCCCTAACTGCCAGTAAGAGAGCACAAACTGTATTTAAAACCATACCACAAAAGCATTCAGAAAATAAAAAGCTATTTAGCAGGTGGCTAGATGCTGAGAGAAACTGCCTTGTTTTCATCACACTGTATGCTGGAAGTACTCCTAAAATGCAACAGTCAGCACTATCAATGCTCTTAAACTCCCTGGTTCAAATGGACTATGGACAGTGTCCCAGTACTGCATTAATTGAGGAGCAGCCCCAGATCCTGGCAGAGGTGCTGGCAATTACATGGCCTGTCTTAAAGCAATTGATTTTATAAAGCAGTTTGATCTTGGCAGAGGTGAGAAATCTCTATTTCCCAACCTGCCCCTTTCCCTAGGGAAGCTCTGCAGTGCAGGCTCCTCCACAGGACTGTGCTGCATTTCTAAGCAGGAAAATGAGACAGTTACAGGGATCTGAAGTCATTCCCCACCACAGAGAGAAAGTTCAGTCTTGATTTCATCAGAGAGAAAGAAAATGGGACTAGAGGAAGGGACCATACAGGAATGTCCAACTATACATCCTGCCTCTCACTACATCTTCTGTCGTTGCAGCCTCTTCTTTGCCCTTAATAACATTTACCCACACAAGGAGCCAGGTCTTTTCCATTAAGGGTTCAAACTGCAAGCAAAGCCCAACACTTTCTTGTTTAATGGCCTGCCAGGTTTATAACTCGCTGCTGTCTTGACCAGCAGTGGCAGGAAGTCCTGCAAACATGTTTGAAGTTACCCCACAACCAGCACTGGGATGACATGTTACCAGGGTGACTCTGTGTCCTCACAGAGCAGATCAGCCTTTACTACTTGATCTTCATCCGAGTAAGTGTGAACTTCAGATTTGAGTAATCCCAGAAAACAAGTATCAACATTCAAGTACCCTGTGAATGTTGAGACTCAGGTCCATGTATACACCATACAAAAATTGATCTATTTTGGCTAAAACTCATAAAACCTAAATGTCTTACTTTGAGGCAAAGCACAGTAAATCTGCCCGATACAGGTATAAACAAATAAAGTATGGCATAGCTATGTGCCACAGTCTGTTAAGCTGGTCTCAAAGCCCTTGTAGTTAAAAAAACAAATTAAGAATTGATCCCTACAGGTACTGCTGCTTTCACTAGGAATTCCTGACTCCTCTTAGTCATAAATGTACTACAGAATGGGAACAAACTTCTTCCTGTGTCGAGGTGACACTGGCCATCTATTTCAAGGGCCATCTATTTTTCAGAACAAAAGAACCTGCACAGAAATGCAGACTTCAGTGGTCTTAGAAGTTTTCAAGCATGTAAAGAAATAATCATAATAAAAAAAAAAAAAAATCACAAAACTCTGAACAAATTACTTTGCTCTGAGGATGGCAATCCTGTACGGTAATAATCAGAGGCTCAGGTCAAGTTTCTTTTGTGATACTTAAGATTCAAGGTTGATTTCCCCAAAGGATGAAATAAGTGGAGGAAAAAAGGGAAAATGAAATAGCTAGAAAAGAAATGGAAGATGACTACCAAAAATTGTCAGGGGTCTTAGCACTGCATGGCTTATCCACAGGTAGTGCTATGGCCTATTTGCAGGCAGAGACTGCAGTGAATGGAGCTGCTTAGTTATGCAGCCCCCCTGCAGACAATCACACAGTGGAAGTGGGATTAATGAGACACCCTTTAACTAAGGAAGGTGCAGGGTGAAAGACCAACAAATATAGTACATAAATATGTTAATGTATTTATCCAAGTGATTTTTTTTCTGCAGCCTGTACATGGCTGCAAAAATGATTCAGTTCATTTTATGCAAGAAAAGTGCATTCATCTTCCTTAATTAGGGAGAAAGTAGGACTGGTACTAGGATTAAAAATAAAAGTATGGTTAATTTTCAAGTGCTGTGTGCCCCATTCTGGTGAAATTTGATAAAATACTTCCTCCAACACTGCTTCTGACTCATGGGAATATTTGTGCAGTACATGACTGGAAATTCAGTGGAACGGTTTGTACTAATTTCTTGGTCTGCCCAAGAACAAATCTGCAGACATAAGTAAGCACACAAATACAAGTCTACATATTAGTTCTCTCATTAAAATATCCCTGGAATTCCCTTCAACTCAACATCAGACAACCCTTCAAAGTTCTGGAGCACAAACGGGCCTCCTCAGAGAGTCATGAGAATGAGATAAAGTACACTATATGAAAATCATGCATGTTCTTCTGACTTACTGGGGTTTTTTAAAGGTAGTTACCTGCAGTTAACATCTGTCACACTTACTCTCAGCTTTAGTTATTTTACATTGCTCATCTTTCATCTGCTACTTTTTCCCTCCATTTGTTCTCAGAGGAAAAATAAAAAATGAAAAGACTGAGCAGTGCTCTGACATTGCAAAGCTCCTCTGTAATGACAGAAGTGCTGTCTGCAGTGATGATAAATCCCAATATGGTAGCATGCAAAACACCGCAAATCTGAGTTTCCAAAAAGCCTGATCCCAGGTGTGATCTTCATGCATTGCTGCTAATCAGTACTAAGATGTTTGTAAGTCCCTTATAGACAGAAATCCACACCAGACAGTGCTGTCTGTATCATAGTCTGGAAAACTGGCACATCTGAAAGTTTGTAAACCATGTGATTTGAACGACCTGAATCTTTTGTGTCTGTAATTTTTGTTCTAACAAGCATAAGTTGACAGATCATCCTGCAAGTGCTGGGAATAACAGCTTCAGCTTCTTATCTGTGCTTGGATATGACATGTCTGAGAAATACCCCTTTTCTGTGCTACTCACTGCATGCTGCTTCCGACTCATCTGACCCGTCCGGACACTCTTCTTCGCCGTCACACTTCCACCTGGCTGGGATGCAGTGGCCGTTGTCACAAGTGAAATCTGACTCAGCACAAGTTTTCTTTGCTGCAATAAAAGAAAAAAGTACTTGGCATGAGTATAAGCAGTGCAGAAGATCCACTAAGAATGACACTGATTGCCCTGTATTAAGAGGATTCATTTCACATTCAACATTGCTTCTTCATGACAGAGCCAAACGTATCATCACAGGTGGGTGTTTGTTCTCAGTAGAACTCTGATCCCGCCATTATTTAACAAGAAGTCACCTTTCTATGTCTTTTTCCAACCATTCAAAAACCAGTAATGTTCTTTTTCAAAATAGTTTTCTAAGGCTTTTACTATAAAAAACTGCTGCCTTCACGGAACTGAAAGAGTGCTCATGATATACAGACAGGCAAGACAAACAAGACTCACCTTTGGAGTACTATAATCTAAATAATAATGTTTCTATCTATGCAATCTATTCATGGCTTTTTAGTACCTCTGTCACTGCAGTAGATGGTCATAAAGCATTCCTTCAAATACTAAAATTCATTTCACTAAATGCCAACCACTCCACGCTCTTTGCTTTGCTTGCATTAATCCTGGGCTTGAAAGAGAGACAAGACATGAACTCAAGCAATTAATTGGTCTGTTCCTCTGTGCCAGTGGTGCAGCACCACCAGTGCTCTGCAATACTAGTCAGCATCTTTCCACTGCAGCAAAGAGAGAATTCCACATATACTTGGCCGCTTCAGTCCAGGGACTCAGTGTCCATGTGACCACCAGGCACTCACAGCTTGGTTGGACTTGGTGCCTTCAGTGGTTTTTCTGCCATGAACTGGAGTGAACAGCCGTGCCATGGGAGTCCTGAGAGGGCTCAGGCTCAGTGTTACCACCCTGGCAGTGAAATGCTCTCTGGATAACTGGTATCTACCTTCACTAGTATCAATTGACACAGAAGTGGTGGCAGGGAGATTTGTTTCTGCCCCTGCAAAGCTGCCCACAACCTAATAGGATCACAGGAAAATTCAGGTAGTGAAGGACCTCAGAAGGTCACCAAGTCCAACCTCCTGCTCAAGACAGGCTCAGCTCTGAGGTCAGACCAGGCTACTCAGTGTTTTATCCAGCCTGGTCTGGAACACCCAAGATGGAGACAGCACAACCTCCCTGGACAACCTGTTCCGTGGCTGAGCTGCCCACACAGTGAGACTTGAGCTCGACAGCCGTTCCCTCACCCAAGTCATGTGCACACACCATTGAAAAATCAATGTTCATTCCAGCAAACATTTTCAAAGCATTACACACAACAAATAAGCCCCCGGGGTTTGATCTTTTATTTTCCTTTCTTGTTTTCTTACATGAGCTGCTGTCAGGAAGGGAGCCACGTTAAATATCACTCACGTGCCCACACAGGAAACAAGGAGCATTACTCGGTGAGCTGTTGAGAGATCTACATGGCTGAAATCAAGTACTCATTTTCTAGCACACAAAACATGTGGCTTCCCTGAACAGGCATCCAGCAGGAAAATGCTGCAAAGCATCACTAAGCAGCTGTACAATCTCTGAGGATCCAGTTTATAAAGAGAACATACATTTACTCCCCTTCTGTTGCTAAATGAGCCAGATTCTAGCAAGGGGTGGAAAAAGACAATTTTCATTTTTCTTTTCAGTCATTCAGAAACAGATATTGTGAACTAATAGAGGATAAAACCCAATCTCATATAAACCAAAAGTTTTAAAAGAGACCAGTCATACTAAGGATCCAAAGACATTGCACAACTGTTATCAGAGGGAAAAGACTTTCTCCGGAACATTTTCTCTTAAAAATCCCAAACCTGTGAAACTGGCACATCACTTGTGTGTAGTTAATGCAAGTGTTAATGAACCTGATGTATTCAGTGGCCAGAAAGGCTGACCAGATTCTGATTGGATACACAAGCATAATGAAGTCAGAGCACTCTCCTGCTCCATGTGAAGCTGACTGGGTAAAATGTTGGTATCTGCTCTTAGGGCAAGGCTGTGACATCCACAAATGAAACAATCACAGTCTCATCCACAAAGCAGAGACCAGTGTAATACTGGAGACATTAGAAGCTTAATTTTTAGAATTATTCAGTTTTATGCTAGTTCTCTCAATGTTCTAATGTCTTGTTTTCCATAAGAAAACTGCCCTTTAACTTATTTCCTAGAGATCTGAACAGCAACAAAACTACTATTTCACCCCAAAATAAACCTCTCCTTTTGCCATCAGTCTCACACTTATGTATTTCCAGGACAAGTGGATGCAGTCAGGAGTGAGGGGTCAGCCCCAGAGAGGGGTGTAACCTGCTCCCAGCAGATGGTGGCCCCGATTGCTTTGTTCCCCGACACTGCTCCCCCACAGCACCACCAAGAGATTGCCTGGACTCACAAAAGGGGAGAAAAGCATTACTGACAGTCCCAGGGTGTCCCTTGGAGGTGTTAATGTGCTCCCCCAGTGCAGCTCCCCTTTGGAGAATGAAGCTGGGCACGACCACTCAGCAGCAGTGGCTGAACTGAGATGTGCCATTGTGTCCCCACACCCACCCAAAGGTCCAACAGTCCTGTGACAGATGAATCAGCAGGATACAAATGTGTTTGGTCCTTTGTTTGAATCTAAGCTATTTAATCTCTTAAAGGAGCAGGACTAAGTGAGGGGGAGCTCAAACCTTCCTATGATTATTATATTTATTTCTAGGATATTTTTAAAAATTTTGTGCTTTTTATTAATTATATACTTATTATTTAAATACTATCTTCGATGTGTTATTATTTTTTACTACTGTAACTCTCCAACATTGGGTCACAGCTCTGGAAGACAGTCTCAACTACAAAAAACTATGCTTTCTGTTGCAAACAACAACCCAGATTATTCAAACTGTGAGAATACTGAAGCACTGTCTCATTTCTCACCTCTAATACAAGACTGGAATCACTTTATTTCCAACCAGATTCACCTTCCGGCACTCAATCGTCATGTCTCTGGGATCACAACGCAGGCAGGGAGCAGTTAATTAAAATATCAGCTCTCTGTCTTTTCCTTCCTTTTTCTTTTTGAAGTCTGATAACCCCTTCTGTTAATCTCCCATGTTATACACCTTTCTTCTATCAATAATTCATTGAGGCTCACACTGTGAATTGTTAGCGGTGCATTAAAATGTAAAATAAATAAATACATCCCTTTTAGACAATGGGAGGACACAGGTTCATTCTGTGGTTTCACCTGGCTCAGAAATAGTCAAGCAAAATTAACTGTCCCCTGAGATCCATTTCCTTTGCCGTAAGCAGCCCAGGCAGCTCTGCTCACATGTCTCTTCCGAATGAACATAAACAAACAAGAGTAAGTAGTCACAGCATCGCTGTGCCTCCGCTCCTCGGGGGGCAAACTGATACCTGGAACAAGAAAAGAGAAGGATACCGAGCGGAGGCAGAGCCTTTCATCCTCCCCTCTCCTCGGATGGCACAGGGACACCACAGGGACGGCCTTGCTTGTGACTCTCGCCTCATTTGCCTTTAGTTCCTGCTTTTCCTTTCTCACATCTGCAGCTGGACAGACCTGTCAGACACTCCAGCGGCACCTGTGCAACCACGGGACTCAGCTCCCACAGGGAAACAGCCCTGGCTTGGGCAGCTTTCCAAAGCAAGCCTTAGTTACAGACAGTCATTCCTGCTTCTCTTCTCCCAGAAAGGCAGGCAAGCAGGGAGGGACAGAAGGTTTCAACTTTACCCAGGAACGACAGAAAAATACCCTAAAACATGCTGAATTTTAAACAAAACTGCATCAAACCAACATGGTCTCTCATTTTGCAAAACGTTCTTTTTCCTTCCATTGCTCACATCTCTTATCCTGAACAGCAAGTAAGGATTCAGGGGTCATCCCTGCAGCAAATTAGAAGCAGAGAACCCAGGGCAAGTGGTTTAGAATATGAACATTTATAGAGGGAATTCATAAAAAAGCAATCACTGGGAACATGTATAATTAGATCAGAGGAAATAAATATATACCGAAAGGAGCAAGCCTTTCTGTGCTTTTTGTACAGGCTAGGAGCAGGGACAGGATGATATAAATGTGACTTCTAACTTCCAAAAATACCTCCTTCTGAAAGGCCAAATCCCTGACCCTAAGCTGAACAGGTATCTGAATCTAATGGAAAGGTCCAGGATTTATTCTTTCCTCCTCTTTCTAATAAAGCCCAACCTCCTCCTGCTGCCCTCAGTCACCTCAGTTAACCTCACTTAACTTCTGCCTCAGTTCCAGAGGCTTTACAGGGCAGGTACATCTTTTCAGTTACTCCTTATAAGACACCAGGCCCCCTGTGATCCAATTTCCAATTCATGCCTCGTTTATTCCTATTTTGCACATCTGTAACATTAAGCAATATCCAACTCCACAATAATTTCATTTCTTGCTACTCCCAGTTTCCCCAAGCCAACAGTTGAAAAGCAGAATGAACATATTTCCTCTCTCATCATTAACAGTTCTAAGTAGTTGTTCAGTAGCAGCAGTAATGTAAAAGCACATACAAAAGCACATTATCTTATTACAATTTGCCTATAAAGGACACTTTAAAATATTTTTTTTCCCATAAGGGAATTAACCCCTACATAGTAACAACAGATTCTAAACACAGGATATTTAGATTAAGGGTTTTTCTTCAAACTCTGGGTTGTGTATCCAGACAGAAAACCAGGCTAATGAGAGCATCCTTGAGTGTTAACTCAAAAAGACCCTGCAAACTGTGCTCTCTCCCCATTATATCCATTCAGCAACTGTTGGACAATTTCCACCACTTCTAAAAGAGAGGAAAGATGTGGAAAATAAGTCTACTCCTACAAGTTTCATAAAATTGGTAGCTGAATAGAGAACAATCAAAATCACAGCTCCACAGAGGGAGATGAGGGGAGAAAGTGGCCACAAGTGCTGCCAGTCAGCCCAGATTCTGCATCTCATCCCAAGGTGGGTTTACTGCAGAGGGAAGGTGGCTATCAGGGATTTAAAAATCCCAGACACCAAACCCATTGAAAAAACTGGTTTGATTTGTTCCACTACCCTCATTCCTTCACACAGATCCTGCTCCTATTTTAACTTCTAAATCAGCACCAGACCTCCCGTCAAACTGTGTATCTGCTCTCATTTGCAGCCAGTATTCAGTCTTCTTGCAGAAAGCAGTCTCACCCAAGCTGCTGTAAAAATACAACAAAATACAGTAAAAACCTGTACAATGAAAGTTTTGTTGTGATCCCTCTACAGTTATAAAAAAGCACGACCCTGTAGGACGTGATAATGGGGAGATGATGGTAGGCCTGAAGAGAGGCATTGAAATTCATAAAACAGGGTTTCATTTCATGCTGGGAAACTTCAATGGCAACTTTGATCAGTGACTTATCAGAGCCCTGACAAGAGGAGAAGAAAAGCAGCATTCCATGAGTTCAGGAGCTTAAACACAGACCATGGGCCCCACTCAGCCCCGAGAGGTGCCACGGGCAGCTCGGTGTGTAACGGGACAGGATCCAGCTCCTGCCAGAACAAAATACGTTGTTATTACGGGTCATAATAACATATAATGGGTCAAAACATACCCCAGTTGAATCACTTGTTGGTCCAATGAGGTTTTCTGCTTACAAGAGAAAGGACTGGCTCATGATTCATGTTTTGAGAGTGTTTTTGGGCTATACAAAACTTGACAGCAAACAGTTGCTTTCAGTTTGTAACCTCAGTCAGCTCCTGATCTTTGCAAACGTCACCTCCAAACAGAAATTCCCAGCAAAAGAAGAAAGCAATTTAAAAAAAAAATTTTAATTCAAAGTTATGTTCACCACAAATTTGATACATACTTCCAAATCCAGAAAACTCTTACAGCAGTCTCATGGTTAGAGACTGAGCCCTAACCATGCACTTTGTGAGCATCCCCGCCCTTCAGGAAAAGTCTGTGGTATTGAACCCAAATCCTTTGATCGGGTTATATACCCAAAGGATCTTAAGGAGATCTGGAAATCCTAACCTATGTGTGGAGCCCAAGTACTCTCCATTCCTGCTGTTGATTTTGCAAAGGAGGAAGCGCCACAGGGAGTGTGGGACAACCGACCCCGGTGTGGTTTCCTGCTCCCAGTAGGTGGGCACACAGTGCTCCCTGCCCAGCCCTGCCCAGCTGCCCTGCTTTGGGCACCCAAACACCTCATGGTGGGAGCCTGATCCTCGCCAGCACCTCTGCCAGAGCAACCCATGCCAAATCCTTGGCATGGAAAATCCCAGGAATGTGTTGTTTCGCAGCTACAAAACAGCAACAGAGACGATCCCAGACTCGAAATATCAGGAAATCCTAGTGGATGTGGACTATCAAGTCCTTTTTTCTTTTCAGACAACTAAGGACACCTTGAAGTAATGAAAGGGAATATTTAACCATTCTCTGAATCTGGCCACTTTTTTTGACGCTGCCATCCCAGCAGGCAATTACCTTTGTAAAGCAAGATTAATCAGATCCTCTCAAACAGCCAGTGCTCAGACACAGACCACAGTCCCTTTGATACTCCACATGAAACACATTCTAAAGAAACTTCTCCCCAAGACCCTCAAACCAGCCCCAGAAAACAACGCCCCATTGACAAAAGCCCAGTCAGAGGCTCTGGGGCTGCCCAAAACATGCAGCTGCTGAGCCTGAAGCCCCTCTGATCAATCAAATCAAACCAATGACACTAAAAGAAGAAAAAGAGATGTCACCTGTGATTTTTCATTAGTATCAAAGGTGCATTTTAAATGGTAATGTGTGTAAGCCTCCTCATTAGAATTATTTAAATACATTTTCCTGTCTAATGATGAATTTAATGTAAGGAAAATGGCAGCACCCAACTGAAAGCTATGAAAAGCAGAATCCTGAAACAGCATTTTGTTCTCATGTATGAAAATAAAGTGACTTAAACTAACATATACATGCCTTCATTCCTAAATTTCCTCATGTAAATCAAGGTAAAACTGAGCAATATTTTCCCCCAACCTGTCCTCAGGTTGCTGTTGTCATTTCAGACTTTAAGAAGGGACTGTATGCTCAAAGGTTGCTCTGTTTTTTGACAAACACACAAGTTGGTCTAATGAATGCAGCAATTCCCCTTACAAACCATGCTTCACCAGTAGGAAAAGCAGAAAACCCAGAGGAGAATTCAAGGATAAAAATATCCACTTGGACTGGTGTGCTCCTTCGAGGGCATTGGAGGTCTGTAGAACATACTACTTGGGTATTCAAAACAAGTTCTTCTTGGAAGTTTGAAGGTTTTGTCAGAGCCTGGGGGCTTTGTCTTGGAGAGAGCTCCACAGCTGGGAACAGCCCAGGCTGAGAGCTCAAGTGCTGCCTCACTCACTTCAGAGGAACGTGCCCCCACACTCCTTCAGGCAAGGCTCCCTCCAACATCTGCTCCCTCCATTTTTCCTTCAGCTTTCTCCATTTCTCATTTTAAATCCAATCATAAAAGATCAGTGATCTTTTAAGCTGAATAAAACCAGGTTTTGTGACAATTTTCTCATTGCCGTTCTCCAGGAACCCACATCACCTCAATGTTCAAGTCTCTGGAATTTAAAAAAACAACAAACCCATAAGAAAACTAACCAACTTCCCCCCCCCCATTCTACTTGTCAATTGGAAAATCATGTCCTTCTATAGATGGCAGAGGAAGAGAAAACAGATTTTCCTACCAGCACCTTAAATACGCCCCAGCTTTGCTCAGAAATAGGCTGACAACCCTGTCCAGCCTGAGTCACCTCTGGATGCCACTGATCAACCTCTCTGCAATGTGACACTGCATGGGAGGGGTGAGAAAGTACCTGCCAGTGACTGTCAAAACATGCCACTGACAAAATCTCTCAGAGCTCTTTCTCATACAGCAGCAACAGTGTCGAGAAGGCTGGCAGGTGGATAGACATGGTTGGGCTTCAGAAAATAGAATTTTTCTTACAACAAATATTACCTGAGGTAGCACTGCATGAAAGGGGCATCAGAAAAGTTGCTCCGTTAAGAGATCTGAGAACTTGAAATGCACAAGTCATGCTCAGCCTCACTTACAGATACACGGACACAGACACATTAAATGACACGCCACAAGTCACGCAGCAAATCCTTGGCACAGCCGAGGACCTTGACCCACATCTTTCAGCCACATTTGATGCTGTGGTTGCAGTCTCTCATGCTCAAGTCAAGATTTCCTCTGTACAGAAAAGAGCAGCCATCACTCTGCTGGGGAAGCTGAACGTGTTTCCAGAACTCCATATTGCTGCAGTCATGACCTTTTCAAAGGATTTGGTATGCTCGAGTTTCCAGTTTGTTTCTAAATATTTCTTTGACTGAAGCTCATCCACAGTGACTTTTGCTGACAGAATTGCCAGCTCTGTCTGTCTCTCTGGGTTTTGTTTTGCTTTCTTTTAACAAGTAAGACATTGTTGCAAGACAGAAGCTCTTGGGGTGGCACCTCCATGTATGTTATTTCACAATGAAGGACGTCTGCAAATTCCTCAAGAGGCACTTGACATTACTCTGTCTTTCTGTTTCTGGGACTTAAACACTAGGGGCCATACTCTATCCTCATGAAACAGCACCAAAGTCCATGAATGATAATCACTGGTCTCAGTGGTCTCTGTGCAAAATTGGTCACAGATGTTTTTACGACGCCCTACGACATCTGTTTTCGATACAGGTTTTATAGCCCTTAGACGAAGTCAAAGTCCCTGATGACCAAAGTCAACCCCCCTGATGACAAAAGCCAGGTTTCCTGAGGACAAAACAGACTGAAAGTTCTTCCTGATAGCAAATATATTAAGGCAGAAAAGCAGAAGTGGTTAATTTAAGTTGATGGAGCGATTTTGGTTTCCACCTACACACATGCCCATAGCTTGTCAGACAGGTACCAGGGAAACAGAACAGCCATGCTTTATGGATACAATTGCCTTCATTTATTCAGAAAACGAGAGAAAAGAGACTAAGACATGTGAAGGCAGATCCTTTCACCAAGTAGGATATAAGAAGAGCCTCCCTTTATAGTTGCTGTTTTCTGCTCAATTGTATATTTCTAAGTGTTATTCCTTTTTCATAGGTGGTGGCAAGAAAATCTCCAAGATCAGTGGAGATAGCAAAAAACATCCCCAAACCCTCAAGTGCTACTATTTCTTACCTGGGTTATGCTATCATATCAAAACATAACAACACTGGAGTTTACAGGTGCAGAAATTGCCTTTCACAGCTTGGACACAGCATTTAAATTCTCATTGCCTGAATTTAGTGTACACACTGTGAGGTTAAAATGCACCAAAGCAAAACATGGCACCTGCAGCAGAATTTCACGCCAAGTTTGCACGCAGCAGGTAAATCCAGAGGCCCAAAACTCTGTGCAGACCCAGGTAGGACGAGCTCCCTGTCACACTTCCACAGCAGCTGCTTGATCTACAGTCTTTGGGGTTAAAATCAGCATAAGGCATTCCTGGCAACCCTCAGCCCCCGGCTGCACGTTTGTTGGCTCACTCGGCCAACACGGGCTGTGAGAGCACAAAACATCTGCGGGGAAGCAGCAGCAATTTCCCCCGTGCCCTCTGCCTCTGAAAGCAGAGCAGCGCCATTACACACTGGGAGTCCCTAAAATTGCAGGTAAAGTCACTTCCTCTGCAAATCAGCACGAGAAATGTATACCATTCAGAGCCTGTTTCCAGGACTTGGCGTGGGCCCAGGCCCCATACTGTTCCTTACAGCTGTGTGGAGAAACAGGAACCTGATATTTACACCTGCGAGCTCTGTGTTTAAAACACACGCTCACCACATTCCCGTGTGCAAGTGCTATATGTTTCCAAAATTGTGTTAATTGCTAACAGCACAGGTATCTCTAAGCTGTAATATAAATTACCCCGATCTAATGGCATGTTGGAAACCCAACAGAACTTAATGCAAAATTCCCAGTCCCTAACAAAACTAAGTAAAGGGAAAAAAAAAAAGGAAAAAAGTAAAGGCTTGTCAAGAGTTGGAATCAATGACCTAAATCACAGACTTGAAGACTCAACCCTCCCAGTGGCCAAAGGATGCCTTCTGTTGGTAGGAAATAAGGAGAGGGGACACGAGAAGCGTAACAGACCTGGGATGTCTGAGGGGTATTGCCGGTTCTGTGCACAAATCCATGGAGGGGGGCCAGTAGGGGAAAGGCAACATGAATTTGTGCTCCCAATTAGGGAATTAACATGTGCAGGAACACACCTGAGCATTATATTTGGCAGCCAACAGTGGAGGAAATGAAGCTGTTACTTTGCTTGTTTCTGCTGCATTTATGTATTTTTTTATTAGAAGCAACACTGCATTTTGTATCAATTTATACATGGTCCAGTTGCTTAATGTTGAATCAATGTTTGCTCTTTTTCTCCTGTTCCTACTTTAATCAATGAGTTGCAGAGTAAAATATGCAAGAAATGCTCTATACAGTTAAGGAAAAAACCTCACATGCCATGGTTTACTTTCTGGAAAACTAAAATACTACAGTTAAAATACCCATTGCAGTGTCTTGGAAGAATGAAGAGTCAATAACAATTGACAAAAGGAGTGGGGATTTTTCTAAAGATTTAAATCTAGTGCTTTCAACTTTATCCTCTTTTTCCATTTGCTTGTTTTTAGCAAAATTGTGGCGCTTTCTAAGTAAAATTTTTTTCCTAGGGTTATTTTAAAGTTCCCCTTTCTGACTCTACATTCACGGTCCTGAATTACTTCACTGCTTCAGACACCGCAAACAGAAATGGAAATTAATAATTGGAATGCCACAAAAGAAAAAACATACGCACAGAAACCCCTCTGCGCCCTCACCAACATTACTGAAAGTATTCATATGTCATACCAAGAGGTATGGTGTAGGAACCCGAAGTGAATTAACTGCAGCAACAATAAGATAATAAAAAAATATTTAGAGGCTGGTTGTTAATGATCTTCAGGCAGAGCAGTGCCACAGATGTCCCTGTGCACACACCTGTGAAGACAACTTTCCTACAGCTCTGCTGGCTGCTCTGTAAAGAAGACATTAATTGCATCCAATGACTAATTTGCCAGGAATCTTGCTTTTTAAGACCACTGAATCAGAGCCCTGGGAATTGTGAGGGATTGCACACAAAAGCGTTTTCCAAACTGTCTCCAGAGCCAGCATCGTTTCAGACTGAACAGCAGGTTCGTCCTCTGATCCAAGTCTGTTACGGCGGAACAGCGCCAAACAAATGTCTGTTAATATTCTGCCAGGAAGCACGAGCGGATGGGCTCCTGCATCCCAGTAAGAGGAGTGGTCAGGTTAAGAGTTGGGCATGGGTCACACAGCTCCTCCATTCAGGCACAAACCTCTTCACCCATCATAGTGTGTTGTCAAACGCTTTTGTGCATCGCAACATTAAATACGAGTACCCTGGGGGTGGGAACTGAATAGGCACAACATGGAAATTATGATGCATGCAACAATACCCTTTAACCTATTAACAACTATGACCAAGCTTACTTATTCTGAGCGCTCTAATCATCAAGGCAAGAAGACATCAACAGCTACTGTGTCGCACTGACAGGGCCTTCAATGGCAAGTGTGGTTCAGAGGTCCACAGGAAACACAAAGAGGCTTTGTCTTTTGATGTAAAGAACAAAGCTACCATGTGGCACAGCATCACACATGCAATTAGTCAGGAAAGTTAATACAGTAGAAGCAGATGGTGGAACCATGTCAACATTTTTAGTGGGCACGTTTCCCCTTACTCTCCAGTTGCCGTGATCCGAGGTCGGGGGAGCAGCAGGCAGATTGGTGGTAAGCTGGACCACACTAGGGATTGACAAAACCCTTTTATCTATCCATCTGAGGTACCTCTGTGCTCCCACTTCTACTGGCACAGCTCCCATGTTTCAGACACCTCCTCTCCATCACATCCCTATGCCACAGGGTAGCACCATGTGCCTCGGTGCACATTGAGAGAAACTGAGGCAGAGAGAGTCCGTCTCTAATTGTGGGTGTGCTGGGAGATGCTGACAGGAAAAGGCATTAAAAACAAACCTTTGGTGGCCCTTACACTGTTCATTCTGCTCATTTCTGCAGCCCAAGGAGTTACCAAATGCACATGAATCACTCATACAGCACAGCTACAACACACGTCGCTCTGCGGGACTTCATACATTTGCAGAAAGCAACTGCTCCTCTGCCCCTTCTCTCTGCCAGCCCTAAAGCTCACCTAAACCAGGAAACAACAGGCTTCTTGGTCACCACCCATCACACTGGATGTGCAAAAGGTGTAAAACCCAAACCATGAGGATGGCACAAAGACACACAAAGCAGGAAATGCTGCAATCCACATGACTTTGGAGTTCACAGCCCTGCACAGCCCTCAGACAATCTCCTCTGCTGTTACTGTCAACCAGTTCCACCCAATTCCCCAGCTCAGTACCTCATGGATTTCAACAGTACCCAGGTGAGGATGGCAGGAGCTTTCAGCTCTGTAAGTCATTTAATTAAAATAAAATGAATAACCAGCATTCAGTCAAACTGCTGGTATGCTCCAGCTGCTACAGCTGCCGAATTCTGCAGCCCTTGGTCCAATCTGATTTCCTTTAAAGCTCCTGGCAACCCATTAATTAAAACACGTTATTTACAGCTTCCAGGGGCTTGAAACCATGGGATGCACTTGATGGAATTTATGCAATTACGTACAGTCAGCCCTGGTGACAGGCTCCATTCTTGCTCTCGCTCTGCCCTGCTCCCACACTCGGCTGTTTCCTTCCCTCAGCTTGTCCACGCGGTGACGTTTGGCCTGGGCCTGCCATGGTGGGATCAGCTGCCATGGAAATGGGCAGGAGGAAACAAAGGGACTGGGAGTCTCTCTTTGGAGATGGAGGAGTTGCAAGGCAATAGCACAGGAAGGGCAAGACAAAGAGAAACCAATTTGCCTCCTGCCTCTAAACACAAACAACCCTCCCCCTTTGTGAAAGGAGGTGTTGATGAATAGAGTTTTCCCCTGATTTAAGAAACCAAGCTCCTTCCAGCCACATGCAAGCAGGCCAGTTTGGATGAGTATCCTGCCTTTGGTCCTATGCAGCAGTCCATCCACTAGTGCTCTGCGGTGAAATGATCCCAAAGCAAATCCAGGGAATGTGTAGTTTAATAAGCAATCCCCATGTCACTTGTACTGCAGCATCAGCTACAGACAGATCTTCTCTATGTTCAGAAGTTTTTCTTTTTACTCCATTATTAAGCAGTTGCCCTCGCCAGCAATTCCCGTGACTTCATAAGAAAAAGGCATCTTAAAACATACATTAGAAAGTATGACTGACAAGCATAACAAAGTTTGTGTCTTTGAACTGATTCTCAAAGGTGTTTGAGAAGGATTGAGAGCAGCCCTACTGAGGACTTGGGGGTGCTGGGGGTGAGAGGCTGGACATGAGCCGTCAATGTGCCCTCACAGCCCAGAAAGCCAATCCTGGGCTGCATCCAAAGCAGGGTGGGCAGCAGGGGAGGGAGGGGATTCTCTGCTCTCATGAGACCCCACTGGAGCACTGCATCCATCCCTGGAGCCCTCAGGATAGGAAAGGCAGGGACCTGCTGGAGCACGTGTAGAGTAGGCCACAAAAATGACTGGAGGGCTGAAGTACCTCTCCCACGAAGCCAGGCTGAGAGAGTTGGGGTTGTTCAGCCTGGAGAAGAGAAGGTTCCAGGGAGACTTTATTGAGGCCTTTCAGTGCTTAAAGGCGGCTCATGAGGAAGGTGAGGGCAGGACTTTTTAGCAGGGCCTGTTGCAATAGGAGGGGTGATGGTTTTAAAGTGAAAAAGGGTAGACTTAGATAAGAAATTCTTATATACTATATCTATTTTATATAGAAGAAATATAGAAGGATATGAGGAAGATATTTTTTACATCACTGTTAAACAGTGGCACAGGGTACCCAGAGAAACTGGATGTGGATGCCCCATCCCTGGAAACATTCAAGGTCAGGTTAGAGAGGGCTCTGAGCAAGCTGATCTAGTTGCAGAAGTCCCTGTCCATGGCAGGGGGGTTGGACTAGATGACCTTTAAAGGTCTCTTCCAACCCAAACTATTCTGTGACTATAGGTGTTTTACGAGAATAAAGGGAACATAAATTTTTATGCAACCATGAACTTTTTACTGCTTAAGGAGTCCCACATGAACATTGCTGAAAGATCAAGTACCATAAGCCCAAGACATCCATACACATAATCCTCCCAATGATTATTACCTTTTTTCCCCTATGTGTTTCTTACTTTTTTTTTCCATAAGGTCATCTGTGTAAAACCTATAGAAACCATCTTTACTGAGACATAAAAAGGAGAAAACTGCGAAAACAAACCACTATCAAAGCCTAATAGCATCCTTTCAGCAATACAAAAGTAGATTTTGGCCTTATTCTCCTGTGGCTCATTCAAAAAATGAAAGAAAGCAAAAAGTGGAGAAAACATTTCTTGTATGATGCAGAAACAGCTCTGCAGATTTTGATCTGTAATTCCAAATACCCAACCTGTCTGCACCATGCCCTCAGCTGGTGTGAGAAATCGCTTATCTGCTCTGAAGTTACTGTAGCTACTCCAATTCAGATCAGCTCTAAAAGCCTCTTTCTCAGAGATGTATTGCAGTAATGCATTGACATTATTTAAGTCCAGATTTAAATTTACTACAGAAGAGGTATTTTTTTCCACAAGAAACTCAGGACATTGTATCAATATTTGGCTCCTGATTAAGTCTTTTGTCACTGTGATTTTCATAAGGACATCTATGAATGGATTTATAGGAGATAGTGACTGTGAAAATGTCTCCCAAAAGACTGTTTTATTATACTTTCCCTTTTTCATTCTGTCTGTTTGGACCCATTCTGTTCTGGGTCCTTGTAGGTGATGAAGTACCAATGCCTTCTATCCAGAGCAGCCAGAATAAAATACCAGACACCTTTTAACATGAAAGTCAGCAATATGGTTTCAGACCATTCAAAGGAAGAGTTTGTAAAAGCCTGGCCGTGAGACTGTGGAGTCTAAATGTACAATATTTCAGGATTTTCTGGGTCCCCAGCATTTACATACACTAAAAACATTAATCTGTGTGCACAATTTTAACTCAATGGGATTTTTTTTTAAGTTACCTTTTATATCTTATAAGTCTGTTACATCACAGATACTGTCAATACTGCATGGCTACCACTGCAGTGCAGGGACCCTGCTAATCAGTACCCACGAGGTACTAACAGGCAGCATCAGAACCAAAAAGTGAGTTTCAGAGGTAAGAATTCTGCCTCTAGCAGGAGGAACAGCATCCTCAAGCTCAGCATGTCAGAAATGAAGGAATAAACAGAGGAATGATTTTCATGTGTTCCTCCAAAGTCTTCTCTGAACAGCAGCACAGGTAAGACCCTATGCACACTATGGCCACAAGGTAAAGTTAGGAGGTTTTGTAAGTACCAAACATTGTCCAGCCTGTCACCACCAGAGCTGGGACCGGTGAGCAATCTCAGAATTAAACTTCCCCTCTGCAAATGGTTTCCAGTCACCTATGTGTTACCAAGACAACTCCAGCGACCAGAATACAAATTACCTTTGGGGTTGCACCATAAGCTCTGAGCACTTACCAACTCTGCATGCAAATTTAAATCACAACAATTTAAGTGACAACTGTGTAAACAGCAGAAACTATTAAACTATCACAGAAGTCAATGGTACTATAGTCAGGAAAAATGTTACTGGAGGCAGCAACAAAACGGAGCAAAAGGAGGAGGAGAGACACATTAAAAAGTTCAGCCTTGTAATTCATGAGTGCCAGGCGAGGGCTTCTCATTCCCTAGGAAACATCACTTTTTCTTTGACTTCTTCTTGTCCTGGATATCAACCATAAATTAGACCCGATGTTGGGGCAAAACTTTACATGTAAGAAAGCCAGGCAGCTTTAGGTGCCAAGAGTTGCCCGGTTATAAACAACCCTGGAGCTGTGCATTGCAACTGTTTGATTTCCAACAACCGCAAAAAAACAGGGAAAAGAAGAAATAAAAAAAAAAGAAATATACCTTCTTTTGCCTTTGGCGCTGATGTGTGAGGCACTTCTGAAACTCAGAGTGCCGAAGAAATGCTCTTGATGCACAAACTGTTTTGAAAAAATGCTGATAAACCGAGCACAACGGTAGTTATGTTGCTGCCTTGAAAAATTATGTTAGTAAATACCTTCAGCAACTGTAACCATAAGGATTTATGCAACATAACCAAGAATTTTAAGATGAATGACAAGCTCAGAAACTGAAACCTGAGAACGAGGGAGGGGTGGGAAGCACCAAAAGTTGAGTAATAGACAGTAATTTTTTTATCCTTTCTGAACGTTTTTCACTGGGAAGTCCCAAACACTTTACAACCAGAACAGTCAGAGCCAATTTTTCCACGAGGAAACCAGTGGTGGTGCCCTCAATTTTATGCTTTCATCAGGAGGTAAATTCACCTGGCAAGACCCAGGAGTGTTCCAGCCAAACTCCTCCTCTCCCTGCTGTCTTGTCCTCATGCAGACTACAACAACACACCACAACAAAAAACCCAAAGGCCCGAATTTTGCTGGGAGCCTCCTAAACCAGATCCCTCGAAAGCAAGCAGTGGGGCAACAAGAATGAAAAAGATAGAAAGATCAGTAAAATAAACCACTCAGCCACCAGAGCATTACCAGCCATTTAAGCTGTTGCTTGTTATGTTAGATATATGAATAAATAAAAATTTATTATTAGGCTCCATATTCCTCCACCAAGACTCTTGAAATATTCCTGACAGGAGGTCTGGACCCTCTGGCAGCTTTGCAGATGTCCCCCACAAATGAAAGCCAGCAGGGAAGTCCTGCTGTCCACAGCTCACATGGCTGCTTGGGTGTTGCTGAAGTGTTCACACACCTTTATGCTTCCTCTTACAGCGACACTTTATCAAGTGCTTGGCTACAAGAGGATTTGCTGATTAAAGTATCAAGTGCAACAGCTCCACGGCAGAGAGCCAAGAGCATGACAATGTGAGCCTGACCACTTTGTTCCTCTTTTCCTTTTGCTGAGGTGAAGTCCTTTCTATCCAATCCATAAAGAGCAGTTTTTAAGTAAAAATTTTCATTCTCTGGCCAGGTAAAATTACTGCAGTATAGGCTGTATGACCAGGCAGGAGCCTCTGTTAGAATATGCCAATTTGCCGGGTGGGACTCTCTGTGCACCTACAGTCACTTCAGACATTGATCATCCCACAGAAGATGATGTGGGATACAACCTCCTGTTATTAGGCCTCTCCTTGCCCAGCTGGAAGCAATTGATTAAATCCCAGGAGAGTTTATTTAAAAAAATCAAGAGAACCCTATTCATGCCTGTGCATTAAAAGAACCCTCCCTGCTCACCAGCCACTCCCTAAAGGCCACCACCCCCTCTGATTGTTTTGAGAAGCGAGAGGGGAGGATTTTTCCAGGACATCCTGCTTCACACCATGGGAGGAAGATGCTGTTCCTGCACATGCACAAACCAAAGGCACTTCTAACTCCCCCGGAGTCGGACAGGGCTATGACATGGTGTGATACATTAACCTGGCCCTGCTCCTAAGCCAGAGGCAGGAACGTGACCAACTTTAGTACCACCTGGAATTGATGTACAAAAGCACCAACTTCAATCCCAGTATCATTTCTCAGTGGGTGAGTTTTACTTTTTCAGTCTATGTGCACATTTTTCCATCAGCTGCCTCTGGGAAAGGAAAGGCAACTGGGAAAGGAACAGAGAGTGAACAGTCCACCTGCATTGGGGGCGAGGGACTCACCACTGGCTTTGACGCTTTCACTTCTCACACATTTCTTTGGCTGTTATAGGCAAAAAAATAAGCAAAATAATAAGTATTAACTTAAACACATTGCAAAGTCAACAGCAGCTCAATCCCAGGTCAGATAATCACCTAACAGGTATCCCTGGACATGCATCTGGCAATTTATCATTAAATTAATTATTAAGTACAGATGTCTAAAAACAACCACCACCACCTCAAAAAGCAAACAAAAAACCATTCCAACATGAAACATGGAACAAATGCAGCTGTAAAATTTAGAAGGCAGAGGTTTCTCCAAATGGCCATATGTTTACAGTCCTGTTCCTTGGAACAACAGCCACTGGCCAGCATTTCCCTTCTGATGGACAGAAGCAGTAACACACAGACTGACCATCCTCCCTCCTCTGCCTTTGGCTTTTCATTGGGAGAGAGCTGGAAGGGAGGAGTGGGCTGGCACAATATTCATTAGAGAAGGGAAGGAGCCTGTGCATGAATATACACCCACTTAAAAACTTCCTTTCTCATGAAAGAATAAATGCTTCAAGGACATGAAGCTGGTAACAGACAACAAAGCAAACCCACTTACAATATTTTAGTAAGAAAGCTCTTATTTCCTGCCTTGTGAAAAAAAATTTTATTTCTCATAGAGCTGGCTCTCTTCTTTTCCTTTTTTTTACTTCTGAGCTCCCAGTCCATGGCAGTTCATTATAAGGTATGAACATTTCCCTTTGTTCCTGGGTCAGTCAAGTCCTGTCATACAATTCAATTGGCAGGTGAATTTTAAATGGGTCAGAACTGATGGTAAGCTCTTAAAATGAGAATAAGCTGATTGTCCCTGGAAATAGAAAAGAACAGAGGGGACTTTCAGAGTATCTGTGTCTCCACATAACCTTTGTTATGTAATGGAGCTGCCCTTACACTGATTTTTTTTTTCTTCTTCCCCCCATGGAAGCAACTATGTCAAGGCCTGCTAACATTGTTGTCAAGGAGGAACTTGGCAACTGGATATAAAGTGGAAACACTGCAGAACTCAGACTGAGAGAATCACAACCTCTGGGTCCTGCACCCAAGTCAGACCTCTCAGGGCTTATCCTCCTTGCACTTACAGCACAGGGGTTTCTCAGTCCCTCCAAGGCTGCTCATAGGAAGCAAGGGCAAGCCATGGGTCCAAGGCTACAACACATACAAGTGCCCAAATCCAAATTAAAGACTGCTAACAGTGACCTGTCCTGTGTAGCAAAGATGGACTGGTTTGCTGGCAGTGTCCTGAAGACTAAATTTGACTCTCCCCGAAAGCCAGGTGCACTATGTACAAGGGTATAAAGCTGCTTTGGAGACAGATGAATTTATAAATAGTTGCTAAGAAGCCTTCAGGCTTATGCCAGTTTTCTGTGAAAACATCAAGTCCTTTGCTAACTCAGTTCAACCACAGGCTCATGATTTAGATCAAACCCTCATCCTCCTCTCCTCAAGTGGCTCCAAGGCCAAATGAAGACCAGTCACTAATGCTTAAAATATAACTCAGGATGGCTACTGGCTGCTTAGAGGCCACTGTTTGAAATTATATCCTCTCAAGAAATCCTCACTGGTCAAAATCCAAGTGAGAAGCCAAAAACCTCCTCCTTCCCCAGTATGCTTAAACACAGCCTGAAGAGTTTTCCTAATGGGTTAATCTGTTTAGGTAAGCTCAAATGGAGAGCAAAATCTGGTCTCTTCTGTGTTTTAGCTGCAGTAAAACAAGAAGAAAAGTGGAAAGCCTGCTGTGGTTCTTGTAGCCACAGTCTGTTTTTCTCTGGACCAGCATTTCTGCTTTGAGATCAGAATGGTCAACAAGTTTTTCAATAGCAGAGCAATAGAAAATCTGCAATTATTCCAGCTTCAGGCCTGTCCTTAGAGATTTGATATTATCTGAAAACTAATAAAACCATTCAGAACAAACACACGCAACAAAATTACAATTTGAAATAGTTTTTCCATAGTCAGCAATAGGAGACTACTTAAACTTGATTTATGTGAACATAAAATCATGGAACATATACAGCCTGCCGTGATATTTCCATTGCCTTCCCAACCACCACCTTGAAAATTATGTCTTTTCTGCTCCATTTGAATTCATTCTTAAAACTGGATTTTTATGTCAGTTTTTATTTGCTGTTTTCACTGCTACTTCTCAAGAGTGATTTTACAGTACAACTTGCCACATGCAGAATCTTTATTCACGCAGCCAATGGGCTGCCACGATGCAGCTTTAGTCTGTAGCTTGGTCCTTTTATTTTTAGCCTAAATTTTTATGGCCTTCTTTTATAAAAATTGATAAAATATTTTATAACAATGAAAATGAAAAAAAGGAAACAAAACCCGAAAACCACCCTATAACCTTGCAAGGCACAGCAGAGCCCTAAATCAGCTGAGGTACATCCCATTCATCCAAACCCCAATGCTGTGGCTGTATTGTCCCATGGTTTCCTTCCTTCTCTGGATCCCAAGTGTTCCCCCAAAAAAAATCCCCGCACAAGGTGGAGCAAGTGTATGAGCACACACGGAGCAGCCACCACCTCTGTTCTTCTGGAGCCATGACCTGTCACTCCAAAGCAAGCTGGGAGCTGTGGAAAAGAAAGGGATTTAAGCCAGTTTCCATATTTCCCCCACCCCCACCACCATTCCTTGCCAGGATTCACATGTAACCTGTGGGTTATAAAATCCATTCTCCGCAGGGCCAAACCTCAGGAACTGCTACATCCCAGATGTGTCTCTGCTGACCCCTCTGCCAACAGCCACAGCCACTCTCAGCAGCCCTCAGGTCCTGGCCAAAGGCTCTGGGGTGACAGACAGGAACAGGGCCAGTTTCCATTCCCACCCCGTGGTGCTTTCCAATCTACGTTGTGACAAGGTAATAAGTCAAGAGCATTGTAACATCACACTCACACAGTGACAGTGCTCTCCCCCTGCCCCCAGGGCACCTATATATCAAACCTCCTCTTCCAGAATGCACCTCTCTGTAATTTCACAGATTCAAAAGGTCAAAATTTTACCTGCACCTGTATTTCATTCATTATTAAAAGCTTTTAGAAATCACCCGCTTGTCCCAGGCCCTCCCATGGAGCTGGGCAAGGGCATGCCAGCTAGGGAATTATTATATATTCCATGTCAAGGACAACAGTTCAAAGTCAAGCACAGAAGAGAAAGATGCTAAATATGGTAAGGTCTTAATATTTCTAATTTAGCTCTAAAATAACCGTTTTTATTTAAGTATGTGTGTATTACAAAACTAACACTGGAATCTCATTTGAACACATACAGCCCCTCATCCAAAAATAGTAGGATGCCCTACAAACCTTTCCACACCAATTGTACAGAGTAAGCAAAGAAAAAAAATCAATCTACCTGCACAAGAAATTCAGCTGCTTCTAATCTCCTTATGAGAGGCCAAAGAACCAAACAGCCTATGGATATGGAATAATATCACATTCATCTAAAACTCTGAGAAAGGATCAATCTCGAATAGCCAATCCTCTTTCCTTCTCCATCTGTATGTACTGGAAAGCCAACACCTGCTGCAGCTTTACAGCCTCTTCCCAGTATGAAGGAACATTGATTTTTGTCCAGAGGAAAAGATGAGAAAAACAGAGATACATAAAAATCGTTTAACTGCATTTCCTAAAGCAATTTTTTTTTTATTTTTGAAGACTGCCTTTGAAGATTAGCAACTAGTTAATTCCTGGTAAGTTTGAAAGATTTAATTCAAAACATAGCAGAAGGCAACATGGCAAATCAGATGTTGAGCTCAACAAAACCAAAACAAACAAACAAACAAGATGACAACTTTTCAGGCAATGAATTATCCAAACGTGGTCACTGTTTATAATGCTCAAGTACCTGTTACTGCTCATTGATTCAAAGACTGAGTGGACAGAAGTGCAGCCTTACAACCAAAGGATCCCCATACACTGTGCAGGAGCCTCCCTGCTACCCCACAGATTCCACAGATACCTTGGAACACCCTCCCAGCCACTTCTACAGTGTAATTCCCTGAAGAGTAGAAACCTGTGCTCCACTTGGGAGTTTCCAAAACCCACTCAAGTGGCAGCACACACAGCAAGTCAGGACTGAGCCTGTTGGAATATTCAGTTTTCATTACACCCCAGCAGAAGCTTTGCTGGGGTCCCAAAGGCAGCAAACAGCCTGGTTTGAACAGTGCAAATGAACCCAAATGAAACATGACATTTTAAAAACTTACTTTCCCAAAGAGCTGCCACAAGCCTCAGCTTACTGCTAATGGCAGCAGGGATTTGAGCACCAAAGAAATCAGCTTTCACTGGAAATCTGGGGACTTCAGGGAGACCTGAGGGCAGTGCTTCCTCCCCCCTCGCTCCTATCAGTGGATGTACACTGGTGCAGCATTGAGGGCAATGACTGCCAAGACCAGCTGGAGCTGTGGGCTGTGCTTTATGAAAACAAATAATATCTAACACCAGTTTCAGACCATGTGCTGCATTTTGACCACCCTGTCATCCATTTGAAACTGCAGATGGGAATCCTGCTCCTTAGTAAGTGAAATTTTTCTGACAATAAAAGAGGATCTGGGAAGCATCTGGCTGCCTTCCCTATCCTGATCTCATGGGAACAGTGGCTACCACTCAATAAACTGACCTTTCAACTGGGTTGTGCTTCAATTACTCCAGTAGGTTCACCCTTTCAACCCATCTCCTGCTTTCAGTTCATCTTAATTTATTGCCACTTTCCATAATCTGCTCCTTTGGTGACCTGTGTATAAACAACAGTTGCTTATATAAATCAACTTTTTTTTCATTTGGTTCAAATACTTTTTGGCATCTGCGTACTTTGGACTACAAATCTTTCACTTTAGATATCCCAGGTCTTATCCTAATTTTCTAATTCCTTCTTTTTTTCCTTGTAACATTTGCAAGAATGAGTCAGGAAACAAATTAAAATGTCAAGTTCCAAAGCTGCTTGTGTTACTATGCTTGGAATAAACAGGCCTTACCATCACAACATGCTGAGCCACCCTAACAGCTGCCAGGACATCATGAACTCACTGCACTGCACTATCACACATCCATTCCTAAGGGTAGAGCTGAGGTTTCTCCAAAGCCTGAAAACTCCAAATACACCTTATTTCTTAACATCACTTCAGAGGTTCTTGTCCTGGAAACACTTCATATGAACAGTCAATACCAACAGCAAAGCCAGACAGGTTTAATTCACTCCTAAGAACGTTCTCCACTGTTAATATTCATTAAAAACATTTTCTGGACTGCTCCCTGTAACTCACAGGACATTTGGAGTAATGGGATGATGGACACTGCCAGCGATTGCTGCTGCCAGCTGAAATGAGTGATGTTTAGACTTCCATGTCCTACCAACCACCATCACCAATTATGAGCTCTTGTACACTTACAGCATATCATGTTCACTGGTTTGTGCTTGTAAATCAGTAAATTGGTCATTAGTGTAGCACCAAGGCCATGTTCATATCTTTGCTGTAGAAAAGGACAGCATAGCATCATGAATTAAAGCAATAAAAATATTCCCAAATGAAATAAATAACAAATACCAAACCACAATAAATCCTGGGTCTGTCAGGGTGAGCAGATTGTCCTGGGCTGCAGCATGAAGCACACAGGAAGCTTTGTGTTTTACTTTCTTTCCAATAGGTAGAAAGTTCCTTGTCTTAATTATTCAAGGTAGGTAATAAAATGAAGACTGTTTGCTCAGTGCTGCAGCACCTCAGCTATTAGTAAGACTAAACCAAGCCTGACAGAGCTCAAGAAGCAACACATGGTGGGATCCTTTGGGTGTCCTTTGTAGGACCAGGAGTTGGACTCAGTAATGCTTGTGGGCCCCTTCCAGCTCAGAATATTCTAAGATTCTGGATCTCAGACTGGCACAAGTGGGCACAAGTATGAATCTCATATTCTATAGGTCCAGGCAGCTTCAAGAGTCTCCACTCTAAGCTGGCTCTGATCCCGACAACCTTAATGAGTCACTTAACCTCTCTTCTTGGTTCCCATCTTTCATCTGGAACACTAATACATACTTCACAGCCCTGTTTAAAAAAAAAAACAAAATCCATTATTTAAAGTTTGCACCGTGCTTTGAAGATGAAAAGGGCTATGTTTTGTCACTAGCACAGCTTCAACAGAGATGTGGTTTATTTCTGCTCAGGAAACTTCTGCCATTAAGTTCTGTTTGAAGAATGTATTTATCTGGAGAAAAATCTACTTTATATGAATAAAAAGTATTGTATTTAATAACATGCCTAAAAAAAACAGAAAAAAAAGAAAGAGGAAACATGGCACAACAGGAAAAGGATCTTGGACATTATATACTGGCAGGATCAGAAAGCTGCATTGTCTCTCCAAAGCACCCTGGAGATTCAGGAGATCCCTGGAGCGATCCTACGTGTCCATGACACAAAGCAGAATGAGCAAGTATATTGCATCAAAACTCTGAGGGTCCTGAGCTTCAAGAACAGCCTTTTGCTGAGTTCCCCTCACTTCATACTCCAGATAACAACAGACTGTTCCCTGTGAAGGCAGCACCTCACCTACGGGTGTCAATGGAGATTTTCTGTCTGCAGGAGCAGTTCTTGCTCCACTGAATCAAAGCCACGTCAGTACATATTGCCAGGATAAAGTGCATGTTGCAGAATGTGACCAAAAGGAACATCTTCTGATTTTCCTTGAGTTCTTGCTGGTCTGAGGCTGCGACAGCTGGGGCCTGAAGCAGGGAGCCCACAGGAATCTAGACTTGCCTGTTGTTTCCCTGCCTGCTGCACAAACTGCCATGTTTATGCTACTTGCACAAAATATGAAATCATGTGATTTCCCCCTCCTTTCTTTCAAAGAAGGGGATTGTTGCTTTTGTTTTGTTTAGTTAGTTGTAGCTGCTGGCATGTGCGAGGAGAGCAGCATCCCAGTTACAATAGTTTTGGAAGCTGGATTCATTGTGTTGTGACGGGTTGCTCAGGGGCTTTCTCTACATTTTTCCATTTCCCTGGCAGAGCTGCAGGCAGTACAATGTCAGAAGACAAATTATAGAGGCATTTACCCAGTTCTGGGTCTTGTTGTTTGCTATTCAGCCCTGACCGAACTGGCATCGTGTACTGAGTGCGCTCCACTGCTTGTGGGACAACTTCCTTGGCACTGCAAAGAGACTTGTCATCATATTTTTGGACAAATGCACTGTGCTAAACATACCCAAGTATTTCAGGCCACAACACTCATTGATATAAACCAGTGTAGCTTTACAGAAGTCAGCACAGCTGTTTACATCCACTGCTGCAGAGGATTCAGCCCTTTAACATCAGATCAGTATGAGAACGGGGACTTTAAAACACACAAAACTACAGGATTTGTTTTGTTTATTGCCACACAAGCTTTGAAACAGTCATCATGAGAGCTTCCAATACAACATCAACCAACACCATTCACGCAAAGGCTGCATGAGAACTTTGCCAGACTATAAATAATGAACACATGTATTACACATGTGTTACCAGGTATACTTGTAAAATCAGTACAGCTCAGCAATTGCAGAAGTTACAGTAGGGCAAGTTCACCAGAGAAGCCAATTCCATACCACTAACCTGACCTGCTCTCACATCCTACAGGGTGTTAAGTCTCTTTCAGTTGTCTTCTTGCCCCTAATGTTCTTTCCTTTTTCCCTCAGTTTATTTTTCCTTTCTCCCAACAGCCATTTCAGCCTCTGACTTCAACTGGGTTACTTTGAGAGCTTCTTTTAGTGCACCAGCTCCTGGCCAGCTGAGGTGCAGGCAGGTACCTGTGTACGTCAGGAACAGCCAGCCTGGTCACCTCTCCCTGCCAGTTCTCACGTCTCATGTTTCATCTCAAGTTTCAGAGACATTCCCTGAAACATTAGCCCAAGTGCTTGAGCTTGTTCACGGACTCACAGCTTTGCAGGAAGACCTTTAAAGCAAGAAGGAACCTGTTTTTCATGTTTAAATCAAATATGTGAAAAGTAAAAGCAAAGGCTTGAATTCTTCCCTCCTCCATGTATGTCTGGTTTGACCTTTCCTGCCTAATCAAGGCTGTGCTGCATCTAAGGCTAGAAGAAGATACCAACCACCAGCACATGGATTTAACTCAAAGTTCCATGGAGCTACAGAACATCTCATAGCAGATACTGTTATTTTAGGATCCAGCTCCTTTATCCTTAAAACCATTCAGAAGCAAAGAGAACATAAATCTCAGCTTCTCAGGGAAGAGTGGCTTCCTACTCTTCTGCTGCTGTGGAGCCTCCCCTAATCCAGAAACTTCTGCTTGGACTGGTTGAAAAAGGAAATCCCAAGCAAAATCCAATACTCTTCAGAACAGAAGAGAAGAACTAGACATGTTTCTAGTACAACAACGAGGTACCTGGTGAGCCCTGAATGCCACTCATGAAAGGTGTGGGTGAAAAACAAAATGAAAAGCACATTTGTGGAGATGTAATGGATCAAATCCACCGTGGCAGGTGCACTTTTACAAAGCTCAGCTGAGCTCTGCTCCTCTGTAACAGTCTGGTGGTCATACCCACACCAAGAAATCCCATCAGGCACCCAGCCCTGACACAAGGAAAATACAGTTTCTCAAATATGCAGCATTCTATCACTCACTTCAGAGCCCTTCCTAATGTGCTGTAAGGTTCTGGAAAATATTCCTTGAACAGGTTAATTCATTAAAACGTTGAAACAGTTTATCCTGTGGTTTTTCTTTAATGATTATTGTGTAAGACATTAAGTTGACTAGCAATGCACAATTTAAAGGAAAAAAATATATTGACTAAATCTGTGTGAAACTAGGTTTCTGCACCAAACATGGAAACATAACACAATTCTGCTTCCTTTCACCACCACTTTGATGGATGTGATATTATAAAATAGAGATATTATGGAGAAGGGAAAAGTTTGCATTAGCACAATACAGCAGTGCATAAAGGCTTCCAAAAACAGCAGCATTGCTGAATCTGGGAGTGAAGAGGAAGAGCTGATCTCGGAAGGAACAGCCATGACAGACTACACGAAGGAACTATTTAGCTGGGAATTCAAAATGAGGATAATGGCCACGGGGTGCATCTTCCCAGCTGCTTCCTTTACATGAAAATCAACAGAGTCTGCAGTATCTTTAAAGCCCTCAGTAACACCAACATAAAAATTCACAGTTATTAATCACCAACAAATCTATCAGGCTCCTAGATCCCAGGTTTACTGGCACACACATGCACGTATCCATCAGAAAGAAGGACTTTAAAAAAACCTCCATGTCCTGATTTTGTTCTTTGCCAAGACTTTTATGTTTCTCTGGGCAGCACTAAGACAAAAGATCAGGTAATCCAAACATGCCAGCTCTTCTTAGATTTAATGCTTTTCCCTATTCTTTCTTCTAATATATAGTGTCACTTTGCACCTAAGTGAACCCTAGCAATGTCACGGAGTCTTTCTTGCACCCTTGAATCTCTTCAGAGTCTCCGAAGAGACACAAACGTGGCCATCTCTGGTATTTGCCTCCTTCTGAAGTAACAAAGAAACCTGTCCATCCCTCAGACTCTTAAGGGAATCCCAGGCATGGAAAAGCAGCAGCACTCCCAAGGAGAGGGACACAGAGGTGGCTGCCCAGGATGACTTTACCCCCCATGCTGCCGGCTCTGGATAACGTGACCGGCTCTCTGAAAGAGTCTCTACAAGTTTAAGAGCAAGTCAGGCTGAGAGCAGCTGTAGAGAAGAATAGAAAAAGGTCTGTTTCTCAGGAAGATCAGCCTCCTGTACAGGAAGGACAGGGTGCTCAGTGTGCCAGAGACGTGTTCTTTGCCAAACCCCCAAAAAGAAGCAATAGAAAGCTGTAAGTCAGTCTGGCAGTTCCACCAGCACAAACTGACCCAAAGTTAACACCAAACAATTACTTTTATATTTGGCTTAAGCAACCCTCCCCAACAACACTAAAAAGCTCACTCTTCAAGCAGCAAGTGTTGAGACCACCTGACAATTATCAGCAGAGAAAACAATATTTAAAATAAAATTTAAAAAATATAAATAACAAAAGACAAGCACTTTGGTTACAAGTTCTGCATTTCTCCCCCAGAAACAATATGTTTTCTACACAGAGAAACAAGTGTTCTGGTGATGGCATGCAATGCATTAAACAACCAGGGTGGGGGGTGGGAATAAAAAATAATCAGAGCATGGAAATCACAAAGCAAGTTAAACAAAAGCAAAGAATTTTCAACATCCTGACACAAGAGGAAATATTTATAAGTTTAATTACGACTGACCACTGTACATTAGGCTTGCTATTTCCCAAGGGCCCTGGCATTTTGAATGCTGCAAGAACACTGAGAAATATCAGCTCTTGCAGAAAGAGCTGTTGTTAAAATCTAAACCCCACTTTGAAATACAAAGACTATTTGCAAGCATTAAAATAATAGCTGGAACTGTCAGTCCAGACTCAGTGAGAGCAGAAGTACTCAGAGGAAGCACGTGAACCTGCCAAGTGACACACTGCAGAGATTTCTGCAAAAATTCCTCATGTCCTTGCACCTACAGCTGAGACACCTGACAGGAGCTGGACTGTATCTGCTCCAGGGCAGTCACCACTAACTGACCTGTGTTTCTCCACCTGCCTCCAGAAAGTCACCCTGCAATACAGCTGGCCACTCCTGACCAGTTAAAACTCCTGCAAATCCCATGCAAGATTCCTTCCAGTCTTCTTCTGCCTCTAGGGGATAGACAGATCACCCTGCAAGCCACAGCAAGTCACCCTGAGGACCATATAAAACCTCCTGATTCCTTGGGAAGGTTTTCTTTAGTGACACACAGCCTCCTTCTCCCTGCCCTCATCTCTGATCCACACAGAATGCAGACTCTAATACCTCCACCTGAGTCTTGCTGACCAAGTCATCCTTTCACTGAGGGTTTGCACCAAGAAAGTTTCCTCTCCTTCCTTTAATGCTTCTCTATTAGACTGGAGTCTCCCATTCTCTCATCTGCTCTGTTCTACACACAAGTCTAAGGATCCAGCTACTATTTTCTGTTTCCCCATTCCTGGAAAGCCTGCCTTGAGTAGCTGCCTGACATGGTACTTCCATTCAAATGTCTCCAAAAGCCCTGGTTCTATCATAGCACTGAAAAGAAACCTGGTAGAGGCCTCTCAGAACAAGAGTTTTTATCGTGAAGAGCCAAGTACTGACACCAAAGTCAAACTCAGCAACAGCAGAGACTTGCTTGGGACACTCAACACAATAAATCACATCACCTTCCAAAATAAATATGGCACAGTCATGACAAATGATCTCAGTGTCTGGTCTCTGTATTTCCATGCAAAGAAAAAGGGGGGTTGATTTGCTTAAGGTCAATTCCTATCACATTAGTTTATATTTGTGTCATTTTTATTTCCTTATTAATTTATTTAATTTGCTTTGCATTCTTAGGAACACAAGGTCTTCACAACAAAGACCTCAATGTGTTTTCTGCTACAGAAATAAATAATAGCCCCCAGTTCTGCTGGTACAAGCATGAAGCCATATGCATATCCATCCAGGGGAAATTTTCCATGCCATTCAGCTCTCCATTGTCATGGGTGGTCCAGACAGAGTCATTAGTCCTGCTGATCTTTAGGATCTTTAGAGATCAAGAACCAGCTTTATCATTCCACTCTTTGATGAGCTTAGGTATCGTGGCCCCTTGAAGTAACGACAACCATCTGTGTCCAGAGCTCTCTGGAAAGGTTCACTGACTTCAGAGCCTGTGTCAACACACACCAGGTGAGAATGTGACTCTGCCCAACAGTAAAACAACACACAGAGCTTCTGTTCCTGAGCCTGTCAGACAGAGATTTATGTACCTTGCCTCTCCTGGCATTTCCAGCTGGCCCAATGAGCTGAATTCGTGCTTAAAAACAACCAACTCCCCCCTGAAAACCAATTTGTCACATTTCTCACAGAGAAAAGGGACGAGCTATAAACACACAGCTCAGCCCGGGCGGCACCAGTGAACCACATGCATTTAACTCAACACAGAAAGCATCAGGCAAATTCTGTACAAAATTCAGACCTGGGCCAAACACAGACCCAAAACAGGTGAGCAAAATCTGCATGGAATTGATACTGCTTTGCAACTTTAGATGTTTTCTGAAAGCAGCACACGTCAGTCAAACCTACCCTGCACGCTGGCATTTGGTCAGAGCGCCCTCCTGAGATGTTTATGCTTCACCCCCCCCAGTGGCACTTCAGCTCTTGGGTGGTAACCACAGCCACCTCCTGTGCCTTCTGACTTCAGAGTAAGTCAGAAATTTTATCACCAAACCCACCAACAAGCTTAAGCTTTGCCAGATCCACTGCTGCTGACAGCATGTTCTGTTTCCTCATACTTACTAGAGTAAGATAATGTGTGATACCTACTTGCTGTATTATGGAGTATATACACTACAAAATAAATTCCTGGATGTTTTCAATTATGTATTAAATTTAAGCAAAGAAATGCACAGTCTTTCTGGTACTTCATTAAAACAGAATATCTTTTTCTCCCAAATACAGCAGCTGTATTGCAGTGGGCACCACACTTCTTAAAATAGAAAGCTTATTTATAGAGCTCATTTAGGCAAATAATCATCATTTTTCACACAGAATTCACAAAGACACCGGGTTCAGAAGTTTATCACAGATAGGAAGGGACAGTGTTTATTTATATCACAGCATCCCAGAGATTTAGTTTTCTCACAGAGATCTAGAATCATTGGGAACCACCACAATGAAGTTTCTCCCTCTTGATTATGTGTTAGTTAGAAGGGAGGGAACAAACAGGCTCGTCATAAGCAACAGCAAGGAAGTAAAGATATACCTAATTGGATATGCAAAAATACTTTTAATGGATGGTTAGAGAGACCTGTGGTTTTCAGCCCAATTGCCATCGTTTTGACATCCAAGAAAGTCCTTTTTGGTCCAAAAATCATTTTGCCCATAGTTCCAAATGAACATTTGCCTCCCATCCCTCTTTAAGATCAGATAAATTTATACCTGCTACAAAATCTGTATTTCAGTTTTTAAATAACTTGACTTGGATACAAACTACGCTGTAGGGTACATTTATCAAGGGGTTAAACACATGCCTCGCTCTTGTCTCTGTACACTTAGTGCTGTTATTTTGGCTATTTTTAGAGTGCACGGGTTTTGTCACTTATAAAAATAACTAAAAAAAAAGCTATAAACCGATCACTTTTGTTCTCTTACACCGTAGTAAAAACATGGAAGCATCTTTTTTTACCATCTTAGCACACTGATGCCTTACGATGGCCCAGTACATTGCATTAAGATCAAGAGAATTAATTAAAAGTCAGTAGCACACTTGTGTCAAAAGCCAATACACACACCTGCATGTACCAAGTGTCGTTATATTGAATTGGTCTGCACAAGAAGAGCCAAATCTTCTTGATAGCACAGTCCAACCCTTGTGCCCACGCCTGCTCAGAGCAGTGTGATGAACGTGGCCAGGTGTGGTAACTGCAGCACTCTCCAGCCTGCAGAGAGGTACGAGATAATGACTCTCTCAGGAGAAGGCTCCAGGCAAGCCCCAGAGCTGACCTTCTCAGATGCTCATGTACAATTGTGTCTTAGTGTTTAATTAGTCTGAACTGACCCGAAAACATTTGCTACCACAACAGTTCCACGAAAAGCCAAAAAGTCACAGCCAAAAGTGGAAATGGCTCAAAACAAACCCAACCTACCACCACTTTAAAACATTCAGAATTAAAGTAAAATACATAATCAGTGTTTAGATGGCTTTTAAACTCACAAAGTGTTGTTAAATACTAATTTCTGACAAGGATCAGCAGCACCGAGCAGAAGACGTTGAACTACCTCTGGGTCCTACCGACTGCAGAAGAGCTCATTAAAAATGCATCCAAGAAAAAATTCTCATGCTGCAAGTCAAGTTTTATTTAAACAAACTAAAAGACAGACAACTAAGAAACTACAGGGAACCAGGCACCACATGCATCTCAGAATCTCCCAGGCTTTGTGCTGGAGAGCAGTCCCTCCACCCTGAAAGCCCAGGCTGGACTCTGTACAGAATATAAAGAGCTTTCCACTTCACCACCCCAAATCCTTAATTCCTCAATCTGAAAAATGCTGCTGGGATCTTAAATAATGAACCTACAGTGCCACATCTCGCCCAGGATGCATTAACTCCTGAAGTTTCCCAGGTCCTCAGATTTTCCTCCATCTGCTGACTGCACTCAGCTCCCAAGATGTGGCCCTAGAAACACTCATCCTAAAAGCTAAACAACCCCAATTTCAAATTCCCTGGTCTCATTCTTTCCCTCCCTGGGTTTGCTCTCCCCATAGAGTTGTGCAGTTTATTTTGGAGGTAATTAGGCAGCCGTGCCACAGTCCTCCTGACACAGCCTGAGATCTGGACTGAAAGTTGAATAGTGAGAGAATACAGTGGGAAATAGAGCAAGGGAGGTATACGTGGGGATAGAGGAATCAAGAAGCTTTCTATGGCAAAGGATCAGCCTGTTTCTTGGCTCCTCCTTGCAGATGTTCAGGTTTTTATCACAGAGTCTAAAACAAAATTCTGATCTTTCCCCCAGCTCCCCACAAGGTCTTTTCTCAATCGGTCAGCTACTAAATCCAGGTGAGCTTGTAAAGGGGCTCTTTGTAGCAGTTATTACACTGACTCAGCACAGCAGCATCTCCTCGTGTTCCCCCCTGCATGGAGTGTAACATTGCTTTGTCAGAAACGGTCTTTCTGCCTGTGTTGCCAAAACAACATAGTCCCAGTCACACTGATACTAAAAGCCCAAATGACATGATGTTACTACTAGTCAGGTTAGTCCTTTTGTCTCCCACCCAACTGGTTGGTCTATCTACCTATCTATTTCTAGAAGTATTCCAAAAATTGCAAACAGTATCTTTTTGACTAGCTAAAACAAATGTGCTCATTGGTCCTGCCATGTTTGCATGCACCCTAAGCTTGAAGAACTTCCAGAAGCAACAGATAAAGCTCGGACTGACTGAAGTCCTACACAGCAGGGCACAAAGGCCCAGGTAAGCTTCACTCTCCTTTTACTTTTGCATCCTCACTTTGGTAGGACAAACCCCAGAGATGTCTATTCGTATGCAACGTGAGGTCTCCTTTTCCTTCCCCACGCCAAAAATAATGCATTACCATCTGTTCACAACTAACAGACATGAACTGCTTCCACAATGATCCTGTGTAAGAGCTGAAAAACTCACGCCAATCTCTGCCCAACGGAAACACACGGAGACAAAACCCATGAAAGCACAACAATGCCGTTCCCTTAGCCATGCATGGCCATCCCTGCCTCGTGTCACCAGCAGGAAGATGAGCATTAATAAGAATTCTGCTTCCCAAGAGCTTCGCTGAACCGAACAAGGGATAGATCTGCCTCGTTCTGCTTTATTATTTATAACCCCCCAAATCTCTCTCGTAACCAGGCAGTGCAAAGGCAGTGACAAGAAGGGGATGTGAATGGAAAGCTCCGTGAACATACAAGGAATAATGTCAAAAAACCCCCAACAAATTTCTAAGAAATGAGAACTCAGAACTTCAAAGTCAAGTCAACCGAAAAGCAACCTGTCAGGGCAGGAACAAAGGCGCTGGTGCCGCGCGCACGGCAATTACTCCATCTGCAGATCCTGTTGGAGAGCAGAACTGACTATAAAAAGAAACACATCCAGCAATGCAGGCCCTCCCTGCTTGTCAAATGAGGGAAATACACCCCTCCAAAGACAATATAAGCAAATGAGGGGAGAAAGCCAAGGGAACAGAACAAAAGGAACATACCAAAATACTTCTTGCAGTCAAGCTCCTGATTTCATGTGTGTAATTGAACTACCAGAACTGCAGAGTCACTGTTGCTGCCTGGTCATCATTAGCTGAGAATGTTTCTTGAAGTTACTTGGCTCAAAGGAAGAAAGAGAAGATCAAGGACACACACAGTTGTGTGCTGTTGGCTTCAAAGTACTGACACAGAAGTAGTGTATAATGAGAATTTCTCTTGGTATACACAACACTGCCACAACTGGAAATGGAAATAAAAATAATTCTGCCTAGAGTTGAAATTAATTATTAATTTTAAGGCCTATGCCAAATAATGGCAATTGGTTTGAGTTGATTTATGCAGAAATACATGCTCCAGCATAAGCCTGAGCCCATAGTCATATGACAAAACCCAACTTTTTTTCCCCTAGGATCTAAAAGTATACCACAATTCTCACACCCAATCATAGGATTCAGGCACTGAAATAGGTTGCCTAGGGAAGCAGTGGAATGAGCATCCCTAGAAGTGTTCAAAAGGTTTGTGGAAGTGGCACTTGGGGATATGGTTTAACAGTGAACATGGCAGTGCTGGGCTAATGGTTGGACTCAGTGATCCTAGAGGTCTTTCCCCATCTTAATGATTCTACGACTATCCAATAAAATTTCTGGTTCAGAGCACTGATGATCTACATCCCCTCACCAACCCCCCCCCCCCCCAAAAAAAAGGAGCTAAAATGGTTTTTTAGGATCCCAGGAACAGGAGGGTGCCTATAACACTTGCAAGGCTGCCAGCTGGCCTCTGCAGGCTCCCACCACACACAGCCTGCGAGTTCAATTCCAAGGACTTCTCTGACATTCTCTTGTGAAAAAAGTACAGAAAGCAATATAGCAGTTCCAGTTACCACCTTCCACACCCTTCTTCCTTCTCAGACAGTGGCTGACCAAGCAGGCACCCCAGTCTGTTTATAGTGCTTAAGTCAGTGCCCTTCTTCCAGACAGAACTTCCAAATATATCCTAAATATGGAAAAAAGCAGCATCACTTCTACAGCTCCCACAGGTACCTCTGGGTCACATGAAGAGCAGTTGACAGAGGAGGTAGCCTCCTGAAGAGTAGCTGTGATTTACCACACCACTGCTCATCATAGTTACTTCAGTGTTCACAACAACCCTTACTCGGGGTTTGCCTTACTTTGGATCCTGGGATTTGAAGGTTTTCCTTATTTTGTTTCCTTCCCTGGAGAATCACTAACAAACACCAATCAGTTCCTGGACCAAGGGCATGCATGATAGCACTTGCTCTGTTTCTAAAACATTTTGTGGGGAAATTTTATGAGATCAGCTGATTCACAGGGAGCTGTGTGTTTCTCAGCTGCCATTATGTCTAAATGCAGTGAGGCTCTTTTCCAGAATAAATTGATACATTCACAGCCCTGTGAGGCAAGTCAAATCACTCCTGTCTACTTCAGCCCTCTCAGGTTTTCCCTTAATATACTAACACCTCCATCACTATTTGAGCTTACCAAGCATGACTTTGATTAGGAAGCCCACATCTTTTTGGGAAGGCAGTGGAGGGGAGATTTCCACTTAATCCTGCATATACTGTGGTAGAAATTAGTTCTTTTGCACTATTAAAATGAAGCCTCAAATTACTAAAACAGTATTTTTTTTTCTTAATTATTCCTGCTGTTGCAGAACTACCAGCACATATGTCCCTGGAACAGAAAGATCAGTCTTGTAGGTAATAAGTTTTATTGAGTTCTTGGAACCATATCATCTGTCCACCAGACTTTTTAATTTGCCACATGAATGGTTCACTGTAACATCAGCTCTTGGAGTACTTGGGTAGGAGGGAGTTCATGCTGAGTGCTTTCCTGAGCCAAACAAAAGTATTCTTCAAAGTGTATACGGATTAGAGAACACTTTTTTTGTCTTCCACAGCAGTATTCAGATCACTTTTTATCACTTTAGGAGCAGATGACTAATTTATATATGGCTATTTTCATGCAAATTGTAGCTGCATCTTGTTTCACCACACTAAAAAATAAAAGCAAAACCTCCACAGCTGACATTCCAAACATGTGGTGTGTGTGGGGAGGGATCTTCCATATTGGTGAGACCAGTTACTGGGGAGTTCACATCACAGTCCTGTAAAAATCACACTCCACTCGCATGGAGAGTACTCAGGGCTAAGGGCCAAGTCTTGTACTCAGTGAACTCAAAACAAAAAGGTGACCTATCAAAGACCTAAACTCAGGTAAAATGAAACCAGAATGAATCCCAGAACCCTGCAGAGTTTGACAGACGTGAGTCCTTGCAAAAGCCTTCAGCATGTTCCTTTTCCCCTGCTGGTATGGATCAATACTGTATAATCAGGACAAATTCCTGCCTAGTGCTCCATGTGTCTCCCAGGGCCAGCAGAGGTCCTGGGGTGAGACAGTACAGCCAGCAATGGCACAAGGGGACAATAATTAGTGGCAGTTCTGACAAGCTGTGACACCTTTGAAAGTGATAAATCCTGGGATTTGCATATACATCCTGTATTATTAAGCAAAGCCAAGCATCCGCAGGGTGACATTCGAAATCCTACCTGGTTTCAGTGGCCACTGCTTAGCTTTACTTCCCCATCACCCCATTCCTCCCAAAATATAACAAAAGTTTTGAGGGGAAAAAAAGCACAGAGTCAACCTGTCCTTCCCACCATCAACAGAGTCAGTCCACACAAAATACCCAAAATATTCAAATAGTACCTGGTATTCAAAACCAAGGTAGGAGTGGCTTTCTTTGTGTGAGTAGAATCCTGATCCCTCCTCCCATCAGCTTGAGTTTCACCAAGGGTTCTCACTCCTTCACTGTCTCAACACATTAAAAATGTTTCAATGTATCTAGTATCAATATTGCAGTATAAAACTCAGGGGGAAAAAAACCACTTCACTTGACATTCACAATCTTGATATTGCAATATTTTAATTATGTTCAGTGGGGAAATTATTTAAATTCCATCAATATAAGCCACATTTAACTCAAATTAAGGACATAAACACAAAATTCTATAATAATTGGCAAGAGGGATTTAATTGAAATTGATGTAACTTCTGCCTATGGTCAGAATACCTGTGGTGTACTAAGTGGAATATTTATCTGGAAAAAGGGATACATTTAGTAGTATTAATCCTAAATAGATGACAGAATTGTAATTGGTTTTGTGGAGGAAAGAAAAAAGGCAATTAATTTCAACTTACATGGAACATGATACATCAGGGTAAAATATTGACAAAGCAGATGATTCTGTTCCCCTCTGCAGAATGCCAATGGGCACCCACTTTCAAAGTGCCAGTTTAAAAAAAAAAAGAAAATAAGAATAAAGAAATCAACCATTTAAAAGATTACATTGCACAAAACTGGATCACAAGCAAATGACTTTCTGCAGGAATATGAGAGGAGAAAGACTACTGTAGTTAAGAGAAGCAACCACCTACTTTTTCAAAACACGTGTGTAAACATGTAAGTATCCAGGTGTATTTACTTCCTCTTTGTGGGCAAGACCTGTGAGACCTCAGGGACTGAATCCAAAAGGCAGAAATCTGGACAATTCACTAATCCTGTGTTCAAGAGACACAACAGCACAGTATGTGGTGGTGTGTATTTCTTGGTATTCTGTATTATTGTACGATAACAGAGCTCTGTGCCCAATTTATGGATTTGAAGAGTATCACTCCTCACTACCTGTCCAGGTAGGAAAGCCACAAAGGGAGGACAGAATCACCTTTGAAGAACCCACACAGTCACAGCCCTCACAACACACCTGTCACTGCAGAGCCCTGGAAACCAAACCAGCCAGAGGCCTCGTTAGCAACCTAGAGATGCTCCTCTGGGGAGCTGGAGCCCAGCTGTGTGTACAGATCCCTCTGGGCCACGCCCAGCCTCGTCTCACCAAAGCTGTGCCACTGACAATGCTTTAAACTGCTGCCTTCGTGTGAGCAGGGACAATCCAGCCCTCCAGCTTTCACCCACACAAGGTTTTAAAGTTCCCCAAGATGGAGCAGCAGTGGCTGGACAACACTCACCACTTCAGCACCAAAGGTCTACACAGCAAGTCCCTTCACATCCACTTTCCACTCCCAACAATGCCCACAAAACACAGGCCTGTAAGAACAACAAACACCAATAATTTCAGTGCTGAGGTTTCTCTGCTCAGCAGAAACCAGGTATAGATCAAGGAGCACATGGTAGGTCCTCTCCCAGCAGCAGCCAGAGACCTACACACAGAGCTGGCATCACACAGACTGAGAGCCTCCAGCACAGCTCAGACACCTCTGTCAGCAAGATCAGCATCTTCTGAGAGCAGTCCTTGTGTGAGCCAAATGTACCTCTCAGTTCCTGCTTGTAGGTTCCCCCTGAAGCAAGTATATTATATGCTTCTTTAGAAAACACACAGTAGTTTAGAAACTACTGTTCCAAAAGAGCATTACGTTTATAAAAATCACACATTCAAAGCAAACTGTCAAGCAAGATTTCCTGAACAACCTTAATTGAGCTCCCTTGTGTATTTACAGTATAATGTAGACTTACATATTCCTGGGCTATTTTCTTGCCCTACCAGCTGAGCCTCATTTGCAGAGCAGGGAGTTACTGAATATTGCTCTTCATCTTAATACTATACCTGGTTATTAGATCTTCAGCAAACATTATCCAGTCTCTCCACTGAATGCAAAGTTGGCAATTCCCTTGTGACACTTTATAGTGCTCTCCTGGCAGTGCCTAACTCATTTACTACATATACATTTTTGGTTAAAATAAATAATAAAAAACCCCACATCAACTGCACGTAGAAAAGATCAGATGAAAAGGTCACAGACTGGCAAATGTTCAAACACAGGAAAGGTTGTTGGATAAATCGGAAGTGTCAGACAAGTCCTTGCTATAAAACTACCACCATCTATGTGTAATTTTTAGAAATTATGCCCCTGGGCACCCCTGGCCTGGCTGTGCCCCCCAGTCCTCTGGAGACGTGAAGGGACTCTCGCTCTACCCTCAAACCCAGGGGCCTCTCAGTGTCACAACAGCCGGATCCCAAAATGCACCAAACATGTTGTTTCCAGGCAATTTGGTGTCAGCAGTTCCCACAGTCACTTGGGATTTGTTCTTCTCTTGCTGCCTAGGTTGCAAATAAATTTCTTTCTGTGCTCTCTAATTTTTTCTGAAGTCAGCAGTATGGTAATCCTTGGAGAGTTCCCAAGCTGCTCCTCAGGGAAGTAGTTAAAAACACAAGTGTTTGGCAAACAATATTCTTGCTATAGGTCTTAAAAAAAAGAAAGCAAATTTCTGATATTAATTTAGAAGCAAAAACTTAATCACATTACTGTGTATAAATTTGCAAGTATTTTCTTGCATTCTGCTTTAAGACGAGCTGTAAAAGGAAGAAAATTTATTACTGCACCCTTTCTCTCCCCCTTCTTGGTTTTATGAACCACAAAGGAAGTTTTCCCACACAAATCCCATCTTTTTTCTGCCTTTCTTTTTAAAATTAAACATTCAGGTCTCATCTCCCTCAACATGTCAGAACTAGCAAGCTTATGTTATCACGGGTAGCAAACAAAATCTGATTAACGGAAATGGAGGGGATTTCTTTTTAATAGTATTTAAACCTATTAGATGGCAACAAGAAACTTCTGTTTCATTAAAAACACTTGAGAGAAAAAGCTTGTTGCTAAGTATTCAGCAACACTGCTCTGTCAGTAATGCACTGAAAGCTCTTAATCCATAACCATGGATCACACAAAGAAACTTTCCCACAAAGAACAGATGAACCAGCAACAGCCCTGCTGGTTCAGGTGACGTGAGAGGGGAAAGCAGCATTAAGTCAGACAATTTAAAAGAGGAAAAAAAAAAAGAAAAATACACAAAATATCCAAAATGTTGGTGGGATTTTTTTTCCTCCGCAAGCAGAACTAAACTAATTTCTATTCTCTAATGTGCTTTCCTTTACCAAATGTATTCAGACTTTATCTGTTTTCAACAGAAGTGCCAACAGGCTGTGTAGAGTGGAAGTGCACATGTAATTTAGATATAATTTAGCAGCTAAATTATCTTTGCAGTGAAGGTCCATTACTAAATCACTTCACTGGAAAATTAGTAACAATGAAACAGTTACTGGCATTCCTTGGATGTGTATGCCCTCCTTAGCATGTTTTTGATAGTAAAGTGGTCCTTCACCCTGTGCCAGTTAAGTCAGTAAATCCATATTAACTTCCTTCAGGATACACAGGACACTTTGCCTGAAAACTACTTACAAACCAAAGATGAAGTGAAATCTTGGCCTCGCACTTCGAGACTGGAACACTCTACCTGATGTTAAATCCACAGCCAAAAAAAAATGCAGACTAATTTGTTTAAAGAAAACCCCCGAACTGTACAGGAGAGAGGAAAATCCAAAAGCAAATTGATAGCAATAAATACAGGGCAGGAACTGTTGAAAGCAGCATCCAAGCAACGGGATGCAAGAATAAATTCTCCAAGCAGCAAAATTAAAGACTAAAGATGTTTTAAAAACTACTAAAAGTGACAGTAATAATGTAAAAAGTGCTAAAAAATAGCTTTCATTCCACCACAGAAGATAACAAAATACTTCAATTTTAACGAGTAACACAAGGCTGTTATATAGCAGTTATTAAATTCAGACATTTTAAGGCAAGTAACCTGCATTCAAGAGTTTAAAAGAGCTGGCTGAGGGGAGGCAGTAAAAAATACTGGTTATTTTCATTAAATCTTAGAATATTTATGTCATTCCAGGAGCCTCAAAGAAAGCTAATGTTATGTCAGAATTTAAATATAATGAATGAGTGCTTATCGACCTGTCAACCTAATACCAGTTCTAGCTAATCTAAGGAAGTGAATTACATTCGTCTTTAATTTTAAGACAACCACCATCAGTTTCTAAATGAGATCCTGTCAGACTCACCAGTTGTTTTCCTTAGTGGGCTTTGAGCCTTACAGAAATAACAGGGTTTGCAGCAGATGGGAAGAGGGATTTCATTACTGACTGGGAGCACCCACCTGGCAAACAAAAATGGGGCATTAGAAGGTTCATTTAGTCGAGCAGGAAAGTCTACTGTGCTCCAGTGACTTTAGGTTGAAGGTAAATTCAGACTGGAAGTGTAACATCATTTCTAGGAGCCAGTAAATCTCAGGGAAGTGTTGCAGAGTCCACTGCTGGTTCTGCAGCAATAAGCTGTTAAATGAAAGCTGGATTTCTGAAGGGATGAAAGGAAGAAAAAAAAGGAGAATTACCTGTCTGCAAAGCTAAGAGCAAATCCCGGGTAATGGCACAGATGACAACTCTGCTCTCATCTGTGCCCAAACCCATTTCAAACATGAGAAGAAACCTTCAAGAAAGATTTATACTTGCACATGTGCCTCCTCCATGGGCTGCTCACACCTGACTCAGGGCAAGACCAGGCCCCCACAGACAGAAGAGAGAAACATGCTAATGCACCACAAGTGCTGCCAAACTACTGGTATTAACCTTCTAGAACAATCACTACAGCAATAAAATGAAAACTAATAGTTATCTACATAGTGCAAATTGATATTATGAAAACGAGTCCTGAAGTTATTACAGAATTTCACGTGCTTCATAAACCATTAAATATTGAGATGTAATGAGGTGGCTATTAAGGTAGTCAGGAAATGATCACTGGAAAATAAACTAACCAACAGCTCAGCCCAGGCCCTGGTTATACAGAGCAATGACTGGCTGGTTTAGTCAAGCAAAAGTCACTGCCTATCACATCAAAATGCCCAGGAAACATGAGCTGGAAAATAAACAGGTGAAAACACATCTCCATGGGCATTGCACACAACAGTCGTAACCTCAGCCCTTTCCATCACAGGTTCTCCAGCAGAGCAGCACTGATACACCCTGATACACCCTGGGATGTTTGGGAAGGCAGAGGTGCCAGAGCTGGAGTCATGCAAGGCTGGGCAGGAGACAGAGAGCCCCCGCAGCAGAGCATAAACCATCAAACCAACTGTGTGCATCAGGTTTGAAAGGCACAGCATCCCGAGTGGAATGAAATCTCTTCGGATACTTTCTGGCCAAACAGCACAGCAGGAGCGACACACTGAGGGAGAGGGGGCACAGACCATTTGGGAAAACAAATGGAAGATGTTGCTAATATAAAGAAAACGTTAAATTGTTGACAGTGACAGTAATTCAAGAGATGATGCAATTAGCTCAGTTACGCTGTCAGGATTACCCCCAAAGAACACAAGTTTCCAGAGGACTGGCCCATCTCTGCTTCCTCTGAGGTCACCAGAGAATTTGCTACCGATTTCCTGGGAAAAGGCTCACAATTCCCATTGGTATTACATGGCTTCTGCCTACACACAATCACGAGAGTGAGAACATCTTTGGGTTGGACAGAAGCAAAGGTATCACCTTTATACTGCCTCTCAGCTGCTCCACTGCCCCTCTTTCAGCTTCAGACTACTCAAATCCCTCCCAAACACACCTGCCTATGCACCAGATCTGCTGCAAAATGTCCTCAAACACTAATCCGAGCAGAATTCGGGGGGGGTGGGGGGGTGGCAGAAAAAGGCCACGTGGCTCCAGAACAGAGACCAGCCAGCCTTTGTAAATTACAGCCAGTTAACACTGAAGAATTTCTGGAGAAAGATGAAATAAAAGTACCTATAGGTATCACTAGTGCCCAAATACACAGAAATACAGCCAAAGGAATGTTTGAAGCTTTGCTTGCTTTGAGTTACATTTCGCCTCATTTTTCAATGTGTTTGGAACAGTAAGGCAGTTTCTCTGTAACATATATAAAAACTTGTGAACACAAGTGGGTATCTTACAGTATGGAGTTATTTTTACTTGAACTTGTTTGAAATGGCCTACATAACTTATGGCTAATGTATTAACTATTGCAGCTTTCCCAAAGGCATGTTGGTACATCCTTGACGTTTCATCAGGTGCAGAGCACATATCATGGTTTGGGCTTTCCATCATTTACAACTTTGCCAAACAAATAATTTCAACTGCAGTGTCCTACATATGGTCTATAGCACAGGCTGTACATTTTATTCCGTCACCCTGAAGTCAGACAACAAATTTAAGCTATACCAGTCAGAAGAAGTGTGGTTCTCCCAATTTAAAAAGATATTTTCAATTTGAACATTTAACATTCAATTTTAACAACTGTTTTCTGGGTTTTTTTACAAGTACTTATGAACAAACAAATGAAGAAAACCAGATTTTCTTGCTTCCATTCCTCTCCTTGCAATAATGAGCTGATTCAAGAGGTGTTACACTATACACAATTAGGGTCACAAATATATGCATAATCTAAAAGGGCAGAGTTCAGTGTGCAATAGTCACTCATGTTCCATTATTCATAAATGCTCTGATAGCTTTTCCACAAACGCCCAGTGCTTAATGAATCCTGAAAGCTTTTAGTTCAAACAATTATTGCTCATGAACATGTGTACCAAAGCATATTATTTGTTACTCTATTTGCTTCTCCCCATTTAAATTTCAATTGCTGAGCAGGAAGCAGAAACAAAACCCTCACTGTTGGGCGACAGCCACAGTAAAACAAATTATGAAGGTGGAGCAGCTGATGAGCATACATAAAATAAAAATCCTTCAAAGTACATCATTGTGAACACCACACACTCGTATAAAATAAGGGTCAACACATGAATTAATTACAAGCCAAAAGAGGGATATGACTGATGAATATTACTTGCTATTTTCAGTTCAAAACAGCTGCAATTAACTCTGCCATTGCTATTACCTCAACAGTCAAACTACACAGTGCTGACAGGAGGGGGACAACACAGCAATGCCCAGTTCCAACTGATAACCATGAGAATTGCATTACAACAGTGGCTAACCCCAGCTCCTATAGGAAAGGGCTGGTTTTTGGGAATGCTGGGGTGCAGGGCTAAGCACAGCCTCCACAAAAAGAGAGATGCTTAGGAACGCTGAAGGCAGATGTGCTACATCATCCCAACTGCTCACAGGGGAAGAAAGCCATGGCTTGATTAGAAATATGTTTTGTGCACAGAACTTGGGTGGAGAGATGAGTGGAGAGGGATGAATCAGTCCAACTGGCTTTGAAGTCCAACCTGCCTGATAACGCACACCCAAGCCCAGCCTGGGCTCCCTCAGGAGATGGGACAACCTTCATCACAGGGCAGAAAGACCTCCTGGTGGTGCTTGCAGTCCTCCCCTCCCCACGGCTGAAAGGTGCACCTGGAGATGTTACAATCTATTTCCATCTCAGTTACTCGAGCTGATAAGCATTTCAAGTGCTTGAGTTTCACCTCCCAGGGAGGCTGGATCTGGGAGCTACCCCATTATATCTACATGCTCTCTCACACGCATACATCCCTCTCTCTGTGGAGGAAACATTTGTTGTAAACATATGGAGAAGGCCCTGCTGGAGGCCAGCATTTAATGCTCTAGTTAATAACATTTTTGAAGAGAGAAAAAAAAAAAAAGATGGGGGAAAAAGAGAAAAAAAACCTGAATTCAGTAGGATGCGAACACAAATAAGGCTCTCAGGTGTAACAACATTTACCAAGGTTTGAGCAAGCAAGCTTAAAAACATCCTGGGGCTCTAATAAATGAGGGATATACAACACATGAGATAACTGGCTGCCTACATATATATATATATACACACACATACACACACAGAAAGGAAAGGGGGGGTTCAGCCTGTTTGTGGTCATTTTGAGGTGTACTGGTGGCAATTTGCACTGGGCTGGGGCTTCTTACCAACCTTCTCAAACACAACAGAGCAGTTGTTTTTAAGTGTCAGACAACATTTAGCCGACTTGTCCTGCCCAGTCCTCCTCTTCTGCACAGGGAGTAGCAGCCGTCTGGCTGATGCTCTGGGTTGTTTTCCTCCTGGCTGGATTTCTCCATTTAGCTGCCAGCATTTTTGTTCTTTGATGACTGGGTTTTTGAGCTGGTACCCACTGCTAATGATAATGGCTAGTGAGGTCTATTACAGCACAGTGTAATACCCACAGTTTACATCCCAGAATGGGGAAAAAACCACGAGGGTTGGAGCTCAGAGAGGCAGAATGTGTGGGTATGGATTTCGCTCCAGGATCAGCTGTGCCTTCCTTGACTAATTAATCTGTGAGATTTGAACAGTCGGCAGCATGAAAAAATGGGTCAAGTTGGCAGCATGGGACTTAAATAAATAAAAATGAGGCAATAGCTTAGACTATGTCTGTGCTTTGTCCAGGTTTGAAGCCAACACAATATAAAATATGGTCTTATAGAATGAGATGAACTGATGACAAATTAGATGAGGGTGGACCCTGTGAGGCAACTTGTTGTACACACAGGAAAGATGGTGTCAGTACCTTTACAGAAGGTCAGACCATGATGCTATTAGGATGCAGAGATGGACAACACAATGTATGAAAATTAAATAGGCTTCTCACAGGGAGACTAACACCAAAAGATACAGGTAGATCTAACCTATACAGCCAGAGTTTTACTTTAATTTTAGATTGTATGTGCGGTTTTTTTCCAAAGTTTTGGAAGCTCAGGCAATCTCAAAGAAGGAAGCCCAGCATCCCATCCTGTGTGTTAGTACCTGTTTTTCTCATTTAGTTTGTGGAGGCAGAGCTGAAGGACTGACCACCATGGTGAATCCTGTCATTCCTTAGTGCAAAGTGAGCTGGAGCCTGACTGGGGTAAAACTGACTGTTCACCACTGGGACATGGATCAGTGCTCAGTCATGGAAAGCAAATTAATTTTGTGCACTTCTAAAGCTCAGATTTCAATGGATTTGGTGTAAAATACGTTCAAGAGATGAATTAAGTGGTTTTGAGACCAGAACACGACTCCTCTGTGCAGATTCTGTGATGTCTTATATACCGACATAAAGACCAATTTCTCCAATACTGTAAAAAGCAAGAAATTCAAAAGATGGAGGCAGGAGACCTCCTTCCCTATAGCTTTGAGGCCCCCATTCCTCATTCAAATGCCATTAAAATCAGTGCACCAATAAAACAAGCCAGACACCTATATGCTGAGAGCAAGTGCATGCAATTCTTGTTTTTACAGGAGCATGGAGGTGGGCAGCTGAACACACCTTGTGACAAGCTGGACCTAATTCTAGCCAGACTCAGAGTAGGCAGGCCAGTGCTCTCACAAGGGGAAGCTGCAGCGTATATTGAATCAGTCAGAGGATGCCAGTCATGCTCCCCCTCGATGGGCACCAAGTTCTTCTACCTCTCTAACACAGCACTGATTTAATCTAAGAAGGTTTACACAAAATAACTTGTTCTCTCCTTTCTTCACAGAGTGTCTCTTTCCCACTTGCCTCTGCCCACTCCCATCCTACCCTTAGATCACGAGCACACTTAACTCGCTCCATTACCAGCTCTCACTTGGGAGAGCTCTTGCTTTGCACAAGGTACCAAAGGGTGAGAACATTTTAAAAGGATGACTGAGCAGGACAACACTGCAACACAAATTCTGGCCCCTAGTCATGCACACGAACAACTGAACCACCTGCCAACATTTAAAGCAAATGTGTAGAACAATTTTCTTTGTTAATTTACTGACCAATTTCCCTCCTCCTCCACAAAGGGAACACTGTGCTCCACCCCTGCCCTCTTTGGGCAGCTCACTCCCATCCTCTGCCCAAGATTTTATTTTGCTCTTGTAATTGTTGTCTGCTACATCAGCTGCTTAAGAGCTACAAAAGACAAATGGCAGGCAAAAGCAGCTAAGAACCACTGAATTTGTCCAAAAGCATTACATGGTATATATTTCATTCTGTAACTTAACCAGGCAGGCACAATAAAAGCCCCAGACATCTCTCCTTGTCCAGAAGCAATTCAGGCCCTGGGGAATGATCACGAATAGTGGCTAATGTGGGTGATGCCATCTCTAACGCAACAAGGTCAAAATATGTAATTAGTATTTTTCTCCCAGGGTTTCTTTCCCTTGCTGCAGCGTTCACTCCACTTGCTTTCCTGGGCTGCAGGCTGTCCTCACTTGCTGCAGGGTACATCAGGAACAGGCTCCAGAGAAGACAAGAGCCCAGCAGCAATCAGTCTCTAAGGGTACTCAGCAGTCAGTAGTGCCAACTCAAACGTTACCACGACAGCTCAGCTCTGTGGTAACCACCCAAGAGGTTGGTCCTCCCTTTACACTGGATATTATCAGATCAAAATTTACAGCAAGAAGCACAAGCAGAATCAGAAGCTAAGAGCAGAGCATGTGAACTGGGTAAAGGGGACCTCATGAGAGCAGTCAGCATTCTAGGAACACAGCAGTGAACTTTCACTTACCAGGAATGCAGCAGTAACCTTTCCCTGGGATCTTGGCACTTTTAGTGGAGTCTTCAAGATATCAAAAAGGTAAAGAGTTTCCATAACAATGAAAGATAACAATATATCTATAAGGCAGGACTTCAGCAGCTTGGGTAGAAGGCACTCACTGCTGGTTCTGTGGGACAATGCCTGTACAAAGCCACTGCCCTGCTCTCTGCACACAGCACTGGCGACTGTCACACATTTATGTATTTCATGGGCATCATTAAAGGACAGATTCCAAAGGGAGGGTGCTAGGGACGCAATAAAACTTTATGCCGTGGTCTAGATTTTTCTTTATATGGAGGCCTGCTATTATCTTTAGTAGGCTCACGTCCTCCTTCCAGTCAGTATGTTATAGAGCTGCCCTTCCATCTCACTGCCCACAGATCAGCTCCATCCCTCCCTGTGGGATCAGCTTGCTGGGTGCATTTTGCTGTCCCTTCCCAGGCAGGAGGGGGGCAGTTGGGAGAAGGAAGAGGTCACTGCCTGTGGCACAAAAGCCTGTAATACATCCACACAAACCTTCCACTTTGTCACCCGAAGCAAAGAGCACATCTTTAATTCTGTCTCACAGTAAACACCACAACCTGTGATGTCTCCTTGATTCATAGATGTCTCCCCCATTTCCCTCCCTGGCAGTTTTCTTCTCTTTTTCTCTACCTGAATCTCATAGCACGCTTAAAATCTGTCAGATGCTTTCCATTTGTATCCAGGAATCTCAGTATTAATAATACATTTTTACCCTATTATTTCTACTTTCAGTGAAACTTCACAGCAAGCTGACAATTTCTGCCTTACAAACACTTTCATGACACAGTTTCATGAAGTCTGGATGGCACCTACAGCAGCAACAGGAACTGCAATTCAGCCAGTCTCTGCTTTGAGGAGGGATGCTCATATCCTCCCTGTGGTACCAGGGGTTTGCTGTCAGCAAGTCATTTAAAGCAGTGTGAAAGGTCCCAGCCACCGAGGAAAGTCCAGCTGTCCTTCACTCCAAGAGGTGAGGAAAGGAAAGCAGAAGTCACCCACTTTATTCTCCATATAACAAACAAGGCAACAAAACAGGATAATGCCATCTGAAGAGCCATGCAAGAAATTAATTCTCCCTCTCTTTCCAGCCCTCTAAATGGGAGTGCAAAGCAGCAAGAACAAGCAGATAAACTTGCAGGACAGAGGAAGGGAGAGATACCCTGACAGGAGCCTCTCCACAGTACAGGCTAATGAGGCTAATGAGCATTACAGCCCAAATAATGCTGGGACATTGCAGGCGGCACAGGGCACACTTTCCAGGGCACAACACCAAACCTGGTGGATTCTCTGAGGAATTTATATTCAGCCTAAAACCAAAGAATCACAAAAAAGTGAGCCTCAGTCTGGAAGGCTTGTTTCAGATTAATTTCAATGTTCAGAAGATTACCATTCATTTTCAATTTTTTTTCTTTCCTCCTGCTCTTTCACAAAGCCCCTCAATCTCCACAACCTGCCCTGCTGCCTTCTTGCAAATCACAGTGATCCAACTTCACCCCATCTTTATTGCTCCCCTCCAGCTCTCTAAGCCCTCTACAATCCTGCTCAACGGGGAGAGAAAAATCTCAACCCCTCCTCCCCTCTCACCTTCCAGAGTGTTATCTTTGAGAGTACAAAACTTGGGTTATGTGATCTATTCACTCAGTCACTGGCAACATTTCCTCAGCTGCTCCTGCTGACAGAGTTGGTCACTTCCACTTGCATACACTGTATTCTCCTCCCCTCTGGTTCACCCGAGTCCTGCCCGTACCATGCACTTCCAGCAGCTCAAACACACACCAGCCCCATGGACATGTGATCCATGACTCACAGTTCAAGCCAGGACTTAAGCTGCTTTCCCAAACCCAAATCCAAATCATCTGACCAAGCACGATGCAGAGTACAAACACAATCCACCTTAAAAATCGAGTTCTGCCACCAGGTGTCATTCGTTGAGGGAAATTTCTCACTTGTGACTTCTAGACAACCTCAGTGCTACAAAAATGCCCCTGCAGTCCGAGTCAGTCTCACTGCCTCAGCTCTCCTGCCATGGAAATGCTTCTCTTAGTAAGACTTATGACTTCTTGTATCCCATGTGAAAATGAAATATAGTGTGGAACAAATTAATAATAATAGTAGATAAGATACACAAATTAACCTGGTGCTGACATTAGAACCAAAAGAGACAAAGCCTACAGCTGTTGGCATTTCAGCAGGCATCAGGCACCAATGGAGTCACTCCTTAGTAAGAGTTTAATCTGAGGTGAGAAATGCTCATCATGTGACAGACACGAGCAGCCACGCCCGGTGCAGATACAAATGAAAGTGGATGTTGGTGCAGTCCAGTCCCGGAGCACAGCAACAACAGGGGATGCACAGAAACACAGCCCAGAGCAACGGGGATTCCCAAGCAACATAGGGGCATGTGGATAACTGTGGAGATACCAGCAGAGCTAGAAAGCTGTATTCTGGAATCATTATTTCATCAGTAAACACAGGGGGCCTAATTTTGTTCTCAACTACTGTGATATAAAAAGTTACAGTGGAATCAGAGTAATCACACTGCAAGAAAAAAAGTGTTAATAACAAAATCAGATTTGTACTACCTGTGAGTCGATGGGAACAGCGTCTGCTGTGCTGCTCTGGCTTATTTTGCTTCAAGGTTTGTGGCAGCCCCTACACTTTCAATGGGAGGTACAGCAAACAATCACTTCCTTCGGTAGAAAATGATACCCTCGAGCAGGTGCTGCAGCAAATCTTATGAATAGCTGTCTCAGGGCTGCTCAAACAGAAAACAGATACTGTACTTTAAAAAGAAGAAAAATAAAAACACCACACAATAGCCTTGTTTAGACATTGGCAATTACCAGCCAAAATTACATGAAGCTGATGCTCATTGTGTTCGCTTTTTGAGGTTTTAAATAACAGCATCCATTTTTAAAAAAGCAAAGTTCTTTAATGAATTGCTAAAGTTTCTTCACAACTTGGACCCACTGACAAGGTTTTGGATTCTGGTTAACTGTCATTACCAGGCCAGAAGCACGAGGTCCTTGCTTTTTCCCATTGTGTGCTACCACTAGTTAGAGATGTTCTCCCTTTTACAGTGCAGTCTTTTAAGTAAATGTCACCAAAAATTTCTAACTGCCTGTCTATTTTTTCTCCCCTAAATCACCTGTCATAATTTCTCTACTCTACTAAAGTACAATTCCTTTTAAGGAGCCAGAAACTGTGGAACTCTGTCTCCAGGTTCAAATCATGTTTATGATATTTCATGTGTAGATGAAGAGTTAGATTAAAATAGTATTGGAGGTTGCAAAAAATGAGCGCCTATTGTCAATTTTGACAATATCAAATTTTTAAGTGCTTGACTATGCCTTCAGCGTTCTTTTAATAGAAATCCTTGAAGATTATTCTCAGGTTTTGGAAAGAAAAGAAAAAAATTGGAGAGAAAAATTACAGTGGAGGGATGGAAGCTAAACATGCAGCTACAAAGATTTGCACAAAGCTTCATGCCCAGCCGAATTTTAATGGGGCTTTTAAAAGCACATCCTCAACACAAAGGCAAAGCCATGACAGATTTCAAGCTTTTAATGACTCAAGTTCTTCAGTGAAGACCAAACACACACACATAAGTGAGACTACTTTCCTTAAGTCTCTCTGATAAATAGCTCATCTTTTCATTTATCAACAAAACCTGTCTGAAGCAAATGCAGAGTATATTTGGGTCTAGATAGCTAAAGTAGGACAACTGAAAGCAGGGTTTTAAAAATGGAAGTTTTGAACAGTGTTCATCACAACCAGTGCTTATGCTACATCCATTTTACTCCAATACAGTTCAGAGGCAGTGATACATAAAAGGGAAGGAGAATATGTGTCTTTGTTAAACAATCTATGAGAAAAGAGAGAATAAATTGAAAGGTAAACTGTTCTTCTACCTTTTGTGAATTACTGTGAATAAAAACAGTATCCAGCTACCCTCATTACACACTGATTCCCATCATTCCCGTGCAGGAGGGCTGGATGCAGACTGCATATAAACCTCAAACTTCAACAGGCAGCTGTGTGTTTCATGAGCCTCTGGGAATATCCAGCAGGACAACTGCACAGACAGTACCTGTATGGACAGCGGCGCCCCCGAGGGAAAGTCACTATTCCTGGGAAGAACATGTATCAGTGTAGCAAATGCTTGCACTGCTTTATTTTCCGACTGCAAAGCATCACTCCTAACACTATCCCTCCTCTCACCTTAACCTACTCAATCAGCATGTTCTGTGCAGTCCTGGGTGACTGCTTCACCTGCACAACCTACAGCCCAAACACCATTATCAGAGATCCCACGTAACCACACGCAGCAAAGGGCAAGGTCTGGCGTTACACTGTTATATTTTCTCTAGTGCTGTTTCTTTGAAGAAAAAAAACATCCACAAATCCCCAAAACACACAGTCATGGTGGTGACCCAGTTGTAACACTGCCCCACAGTCCAGCAGCCCCAGGGAGGTGCTGTGGTCCGAGGTGTGGAGTCACCACCATGGGTGGGAACCTGGGAGGACAGGAACTTCTGAAGGTAATTTTTCCACCTGTGAAAATGTAACATTTAATTTGCCCATAAATCAATTTACCTCCAGTGTATTTCACACATAGAGAATATCCACTACCTCAAGTCCTAAACACCTTCCAAACTAGGGGAAATGAACCCCCACAACCACATCTAAAGCAATGAAAACTAAAAACCTTTAGAGCTATGTCTTTGCACCCTCCCCCTTCCAATTTAGTTAGTGTCAAAAGAGTAACGAGTAATCAGGAAAATTCCTATTAGGCTTACCTCTCAGTCCACTGGGATCTCTAAATCCTTTATCAGCATGCACAATGAAAAATAAGATAACACCCACACTTGTTTAGCCCAGACCAGACATACTCTGATATACATTCACTGAGTGACTGGAATTACATCTTGTAGGAACTCAGTTTTCCAGAAATCTTCCTGCATCCTCACTGCGCTCAAATCTGGGTGGAAGTATCTAAAGAAGCAACAGCATCTCAGTTTCCAGAGACCTTCAGGGACCCTTTTTATAAACTGCATTTCAACCACTGGTGTATGATCCCATTTGTTCAAGACAGATGTGTTAATGGTCCATAACTTGTGAAAGTCAAATTGTCAGGCCCAGGGGGGCTTCATGATAATATTTGGGTTCTGGAAAAGCCCCTGTGCCACTTCATCTCACATAAGACTGCAGCCTCTGCAGGAGTCACTGATTTCTCCATTGCAGCAGGTACTCCATTGCTGACAGAGCTGCATCTGCACCAAAGGCTGAGTCAGCCCGACTCTGCAAAGCCTTGGTCTGAGGCTCCCAGGTGGCCATGGATTAAAGTTTGTACTGCACACTGGAATTCACAGGCTCTGTGAATGAAATGCTGAGACCTCTTGACTCTCAGTGAGTGAGATCACCATTATTGCCAACACCAACACAGCTGAGGGAGCAAAGCCCCCCCCAGGACAGGAGACAGGCTTGGAGAAAATCAAGATTCAGTGGGCTGGGACCCTCCAACATCACGTGGCAATAGCTGCTTCACATCTTTTTCTGTGTACAACAGGAAGGCAGAATAGTCGCAATGCTAAAAGATCAGCAACTGTGCCCATCCACATGGTGGAGCATCCCCTGCATGGATATTGCCACCAGGAGGAATGCTTTGCTCTTCATCCTTTTCATACTCAACTGCTCAGAAAAATCACACAGAAAATCCCATGTGAAGCAAAATACAACTTTAGTTTACTATTTTATGTATCTCTAGATCAGAACTGTATAATTAGCTGCCAGCAGTCAATGCCTAATTAAATAGAGAGTGAAAATAATAAAGAAAAAAAACTAACAGCCTAAATCAACCTAAAGTCATTAACAAAAATTACAAGATTGGTTTGCATGAGAAATATTCACCAGAAGAAGTGAAAAGGAAAGAGTACCAGGAGCATAAATACTCTGGAAGCTCATCACTTGGTCACCTAACGAACAAATTTCCACCCAGCACAAGAAAGCACTGGAAAATCTGGAGAAGCCACAAACCTCAGGAAATTCTGCAGAGATTAAATCTCCTGCTAAAGTCCAGGAAAAAGTAAAAGAGCTCATTCATCTTTGCCTATAAAACATAAATCCCTGGGTTAACCTGAGCCACAGCAGAATGAAAGGGTTCACAGGGAGGAATTTCTCGTCTGGACACAAACTGGCTTCAATAAAGCAAAATGGAAAATTTTTCTGTAACAGCCTGTGCATATTACTCCAAGGGCAAAAAGAAATATGTTATGCACTAATATATCCAGCACTGGCTACTGCTGGAGGCAGAATGTCAACCACAAAGGGCCAATAGACTGATCCCATATGACAATCCTATATTTCTGTGTATTTAACCATATAATTAAAACCTGCTGCTGCTACACATACTAATTAGATGGACAGCATTTATTTCAGGAGTCAGCAGCCCCTTGACTGACAGCGTGGCAGCTCCAGGTGCCTGCAGCAGCCAGGGAAAGGCTTTGCTGTTCAGAGATGTCAGTGCTGGCTCATCCAAGGACACCCTGGGAGGGCTGGGTGGGGGGTTAACAGCCATCTCCACTCGACTGCATAAGTACCATTAAAATCACCACAGACTGGATTGCTCCAGCCATAAGAGACACTGCCTGTAACCTCCTGGCAAAGCACCAGTGTCAAAGATGAAACATCCACTGGGGCCTCAGCAGAGAATGCTCCACAGTAAGTCTGAGAAGCTGTAACACAGGATTTTAGCTAATTAAAGTTCACGTCCCTGTTTCCGGGGTCAGTACAGTGTCCAGTTCTGATCTTTTCTACAGCTGGTGCCATTTGCAGTTTGGCAGTACATTCTAAAGCAGATTAATCAATGTACAGGAAAATCTGCACTGAGGAAAGAACACAACTCATGCTGATCTAATTTATCTACCCCTCCACCGATGCCCCCCAACATCACAAGTGCATATCTGCAACCAGAAGAAAAAAATAATTCAATCTTGCCTCCAGGTGTGTCTCACTAAGCATGTCCCCCACCCACACCCCCAGAACACAGCCTCAGCACCCAGGGAAAGACTCTTGCAGACCTTTGGTCTTCAGACTTCTCATGGCCACTCATGTTTATCATTAGCCCTCCCAGTTTTTAAGAAAAGACAAAAGACACTTCCACATAGGAAACAGCAGCCACAAACCACACAAAAGCAGCATCCTCTGAATTGCAGAACTACACAAGCATCAAAGGCTCAGGGAAATTTCACCACTCTTGAATGTGTGGAACTCACAAGGAAATACGTGGCCTCAGTGAAGTTACACTGACCACACATGTTCATTTACACATCAGTCTGTGCTTTAACCTAATTGCTTCCTGCACACATAAACTCAGAGGAAACACAGTTCATCTCAGACCTCAGCTGATTGCAGCAACTCACTGGCCACTGCAAACCCTGTGGGCCCAGGCCAGAGCTGGACCGGCTGCTCCACACGGCAGGACAACCTTTGGGCATATGATGTAGTTCAGTTCCCTGGATCCCGTTAATCCCTGCCACTCAACTGCCTTCGGGAAACGAAGAGCTGTAATCACCACGCTGCCTTTTAACTGGAAAGACAGCGTTAGATTTCATCAGCCATTTCACTGTCACACTGCATTGTCCGCCAAGGATAATGAGCCCAACGGCTCTGCCGCTCCCACCGCTTTAGTTTGACAGGGAACATATTATTCCATGGCACACGATGACAGGAGCCTGTCCGGGAGCTCGGGGAGAGCCCACAGACGCTTCCAGAGACAAGGCACACCTGTGTGTCTGCTCGTGTGTTACTTCTTGTAGATTTGTATTGAGGCTTGGGCTTGAGTTCTTACAGCAGAAGCTTGCAACCCTCATGGAAACAAAGACACAGAGAACACTTCTTGAAGGGTTTCTCTGGCTAAATAAATAAATAAAAAAAAATAGGTAATTATTAAAGTATTCCTTGAGGGGAAAAAAATGTTTTGTTTAGTAGGAACTGCTGGGTATCTGTAAGGGAAGTGATTTTTGGTTGTAACTTGCCTGATCACAGTTTATGTTTTTTGCTTCATTTTGGTTCATCCTGGATATTACAAAATTGTGTTGTTTATACTCAGCACTCATTTTCACATTTCTAAGACATATTAATAGCTGAGCTATGGCACTGCAGTGAAGTGTTAACTGAATTTTCCCAGCATCTCTCCTCACCTTTCCACTCTCCACTGACGAAAAAATTTTTTCCAGCTGAGTTCAGCAAACCTGAATTTCTGAGTGAAAGCAGCAAGACCTCACACTGAGTCAGCCATCTTAGGTACAAACAGTTCCAAAGCAAATTAAAAACAAACAAACAAACAAAGCGAACAACAAAATCTGGGATTCTTATTTACAAACTGTTCGTCTGGAATGCTGGGTGCTGACTAGGGAGAAAACAGAGTCAAAACATTTTTAATTTGTGAAATGTTAGCAAAATTTACCAAGAGGGGCTACTAAGCTATGTGCAATCACAAGGCACTAATATACACCAGCAGAACAAGCCTGGCTCCAAGTTCAGTGACACTGGGATAAATCCAGTCTTAATTTACAGCGGCATCACTAGGAAGCTCTGTCCTTCCAAATCCATCCAACAATAAGCAGGAAGAATTTTAGTTGCAGTGAACACAAATCAAGAAGGACCCATCCATCTACACCCTGTACCACTCCTGCCTGCTCTGCCTGGATGCACTGAACTGGACAGCATCATTCCCAGGCTGCATCACCCTCCTTTCTGCACTGCAACATAATATTGCAATTATTTAATCCTACATTATGTTATCCTGAGCTCCCTGCCCACACATGGTTTCCAGAAAGCAACTCACATGTAAACCATACAGCAAATATTAGTCCACACATTATGTAAGCAATAATCTGGATAGCAGGGGAAAAAAAAAAAAAAGAACAAATCCATAGCATTAGTAGGCTGGCTAAGTGCCCCATTTCCAAGGAATGTCAATTTGCTGGTTACCTGAACAGCACAGGGATTACAGATTTCACCCACACTGACAGATGGCATTTTGCAGTTTTGATCTGTGACATGTTTAAAGGAATGCATTCACGGAGCAAGACACACGAGAAAGAGTAAAGGACCTGAGAGAGGGAAACATGGGCTGCATTAAGCATGCAAGATTCAAGCATGCAAGGTTTCGCTCTGCTGTCACACCAGGATTGATCCCATTAACTTCCATGGGGACAGGCCCGATTTGCTCAATTGTAAACAATCAAAATGAGGCCTGTGGATCGAGTCCAACAGAGCAATTCATTTTCAGCACGGCAGGCTCCCAGGGCTCCATCAGGGCCATACCCCCACTTAGGGCCAGGCACACTGCAGGGATTTGCCAGAGTGAGCCCTGGTGTCCCCAGAGAGGCTGCTGGCATCGCAGCACAGCTCCTGCATCACCAGGATAATCCTGCTTTCACTTTATCCAGGTCCTCATCTCAAGCATTGTAGGATGAATAAGGTAACTTTACTTGTGATGTGGGACCAGTTAACCAGCCCTAGGTCCAAGCTGTCCCCCTCACTGGTTAAACCAATAAAAACCACGAGGAGCAGCATAAATGTGACACAGGTTCTTACTGTTCCCTAGGCAGGCAAGTATCACCCTGAGAGTTGTTCAGAGGTGAGTGTGCAAGGGCAGACACAAAACACAGCACCACTAAGGATAAGGTTAAATACATGAATTAAAGTGTGCTACTAAACATCATATCCTTACGTGACAAGGAGAATTTCCACAGTTGTTGTTTGAAATCTAAACAAAACACACCTTTATTTGCGCTTAATTTCACTGTCTCTCTTTCTTCTGTATTGTCAATGGCTGCATGAGAGCTGCTGGCTAGAAACTCTCTGCTCTCATGTCCATATTTCACTTGCTGGCTTTCACAATAGTTTAAAATTTTGTCCATTTTTGAGCATTATATAAGCCACAGTGATCAATCATGAGGTAAAGGATACGAGGTAAAAATGCAATAAACATTAGTGCTTGACAGCTGCTTGGTGACCCATGTGGGACCAGCTGATGGCATTACTCCAGGACTTAATAGAGAAGCTTATACCTTCAGATTAACATTAATTGGCATCCTCAGGGCAGCACAAGCAAAGAGGCCAAGGACCAAATGGGCCACAAAAATTCAGCAAATCATTTCTCCCTCAGCCAAGGGGGAGGTAGACGGGCAGTCTGCAACAGAGAAACTTCTTTGTTATTCCCAGGCAGGGGCAGGTACACAGACAGTGCCCTGACAGGTCTCTGCAGAGGGTGACAGATGATTTCATACACAGTGAAATTTTAAACAAAACAAATCATAATAATATAAAAGATAGAGAAAGCAGATTGCCTCTGATGTGACCAGAGACATCCTTTGAGGATGCTAATGGAGTAGAGAATTGATTATAAAGCTTGCCTTTTTTGCAGCACACACAGTAAGAACAAGTATTTGAATCAAACATGAGCATGCATAAAGATCCCCTTCCCTGGAAGACAGCTTTAGACTCTGAATTTTTGGCAACGAGATGTGCAAAACACTAAAATATTTATCAAACAGTTTTGGGCCAAAGACCCAGGCACAGGCTCTGCACTATTTTGACATGGGTCTCTTGTGGCAAACCAGGGAGCTCTTGGTACATCCAAAATTATCAGCTCCTTACATTGGACTCTGTTAAAACTAGAGATTTTAGTTCTTCTCGCTGACAGGATTCCTTTTAAACGCAGTTGTTAGGAAGCTAACACTACTGACTTCTCTCTCGCTCTTTATTTGGAGTTAGGAGGAGGTTTTTGTTTGGTTTCTTCTCAGATAATTCTGGCAACTTCCTCCTCTGGACAGGAGGCAGCACAGTAACACATGGTCTTGTGCCTCAACACCTGGGCATCACAAGGGATTCTCAAACAGTCAGACCCCATGTGAAAACCTGCCACTCTCCCACATACATACACAAAAATATATCGACTTGTATAAAAAAGAAAGTTTCAGACTTCCTTCAGCTCTCAGGATCCAGGTCACAGGAAAACTGTCTGTCACACATTTCCCAGCTTCTGACATATCAGCATTTAAATGCTCACAGCAGGAGCCTGCTTGCACCTGCTGCTTTCCCCTCTCCTCCTCACCCCCCTTGCCATCCCAGAGGCAGTGACAGGTTTGGCACCGTGACACAGAAGCAAAAGGCACCTTTTCCTTGGAGCCAGTGCCATGACACTGTAAAAGCAGTCCTCAATACCCAAGGAGCCAGGCTATGCAAGTCAATTCAGTATTTAAAAATAAAAAAATGCTGACCAAGAATCATGCTCCCAAAACTACTTTGTATGCAACTATGTATCAGTATCCAATTAATTTAGGAGATGGAGTATACTTTGCAGAGAAACCAGTCCCATGGGTAGTGATGCTTGTACCAAGAGATCAGCAGGGAATGTGGGGGAAGGAAAAGGGTTAGGGAGAGTTGCCAGGCTGCTGTTGAAGAAAGAAGCTTTGATCTAAGACAGAAGGAAAAAAAATAAAAATTAGGCATCCTTTAGACTGTACCAGCATGGTTTATTTATCGAGCTAGAACATATTACAACTATACTGATTGCTTTGAAGTTCCCTGGCCTATGTCAACTGTTTATTTATGATTCCATAATTGAGTTATGTCAGAAATGCCAGCCTGGGAATTAGACTGCTTCCTAAGGGACAAGGAACACGAGAACGTTTTAACTCTGTGGTGCTTCACCGTGGGCTGTCAGGATGCACCGGTTTCTGTTCCAAACTGGGCTGCTCTTCCCTGAGGGCTGAAAGATGTTGAGTGCTTCATGACAATGACACTAATAACTTGATCAAGAGAGGAAAAAACTGCCACTGTACAAACCAGCATCTGCCAGCTGCGCTAGATCAGCAATGCCCATTTCACCCGGGGTATCAGGAACATATGGAGGCTGATGCTGCTGGTCAAGGGTGGGAACGGAGCTCCACCAGAGTCATGATACTAAGCAGTGCCAGTCAGAAGTGAAATATTATGAATTTTTTTAAAAAAAAAGGTGCCAGGATTTTCCCCTCCTACCATGCTCCAGTCATAGGGAAAACAAACAAGCAAAAAAAAACCCCCAAGCCACAGAACAAAACCAACCCCCTCACATTCCATGCACAGCAAAACCCATCTAAACTGAGCCCACAAAAGATTTGTTTCTATGGGTGATCTGTTCCCATCAGTGCCAGGCAGCTCCTTACAACACATCCTAGGGCTTTTTGCATTCCAGCTTCTGGCTGAATATTTTTAAAGTATGCTGTTTTCATAGATGTTGTTTCCCAACTTCTGTTAGCTTTCTTCTGGCAATATATTATCAAATATAACTCAGTCGTTAACAATCATGCTCTTTCCCACTTAAGGAGTAGTCTTTCACAGCACTACACCCACTCCTCCCTCCTCACAACATAGGTGAACACAGGCATTTCTATTCCTCCTGATCTTCTTCCTTCCCCCAGCACTCATGCTGCAATCTGCCTCCATTGCTTCCCTTTCTTCCATTCTGTACTCGGACCAAAATTCCAAGTACAGAAAAAAAATATTCCACTGTGCAAAGCCATCATTATCCCTTTCTCTCTTCACCATACTCTAGAGATACTGAACATTATCAAGAAGCCCTAGTTATTTTTTAACTATTTGCTCACTTTCTTCTTCACAGTAAATTCTGCAGTTCTCAAAGTATAGTATCCCATGAGTTTAATAAGCCTACTTACATCTATTAGAGGTCATTATCAACAAGGAACAAGGGATTCACAAACACCAGCGACTGCGCCCCAAAGCCCTTCTGTGATGTGCAGGAAGTGCATTTAATTTTTGAAAGACGAACTGGGGCTCAGGGAACAAGGTACATGATTGTTGTCTCAGACGGGAAGGAACCCAGGTTTGTAGTTTGAAAATAACTTTTAAAACAAAGAAAAACCAAAAGACTGACAGCAAAAAAAACCCAATGCAAACAAAAACCCAAACAAACAAATGAAGAAAACCCACACAATAATTTTCTCTCATGCACTTTGTGTTTATCAAGGAGACATCAGTTAAAATACGTGAACTGCAACTAAATCCACAACATCTAGTAATAACCAGTCTCCTCTTTAAATGAGAAGATGGTTTCTGCTCCACTCGAGTGCTGTTTCCAAGGTACAACAGGACCAGGACATTCAGAGTCACTGGGTGTCCCCAGTGAGGGAAGCTGGACATGGTACATGCAGCTCTTTTAATTGTGTCTCATTCAGTCTTCAAAGTCCACATTGACTGCCAAATCCAATTTCTTCTGGGCTTTGAAGTACTTATATCCTAACTTCAAAAATCTCTGCCACAGTCCCTCATGTCAAATTATGGCTCACCAGCAACAAATGCCACCAACCTGACCCTCCTTTCGCTTCTCCTGCAGGTGGCATGGATTGACACTATGGTTCTAAGTATGCCCAGTAAAATCTCATATTGTAGATTTTAAAGTATTTCAAACCCTTGTAATTCACATTTTTTCCCCCTTTCATAACCATATAACATTTTGGTACATTGACACTTTTCTAATTCATCCTTCATTAAAAAATAACTCCATCTTCAGTCTATCTTTTTGTACAGGAAGAAGCTGCCAGAATTTGAAAGCCCTCTCTCCTCTCAGCTAATTCAAGAGTATATTTGATGAGCACTGGCAAGTCCAAACCCAACAAAATGCTTTGAGCTTGAGATATTCTAATATTCTAGAGTGTAACCCTGAGTCCCACAGCCCTGGGCATCCTAAACCTCATGGGTTTTGTGCTCCAGTATTCATCACCTCCTTTCTCCATTTATCTTTGGCACAAGAAACGTGTCTGAGGAAACTGCCTTTTTCTTAACCTTTTTCTTAATGGATGACATTCCATTGTATATTTCCACAAGTAACTGAGGGAAGTCTCACTGAACCACCTCTCCCTTTTCCAGACACGCAGGTGTCTCTGGATGCATCTGAATGCTGAGAGAGCAAATGGTTCTTCTGTTTGTTTTCAGAGTGCTCAGAAATGGCTCTGCTCTCTGGGGCAGTCTTGCAGAGCAGAAATGGTGATGAACCAGAATTCAATTATGTAATGAGAAATTGCTTTAATTAGCCAGTTAATTGACTCCTCAATTGCAATAAGGAAAATACTTGTTTTTACAAGGCACAGTATTTTTTTCCTAAGGGCTCCCAGCAATCAGCTCCACATCTCACTTCCTGTCCACGTCAGCTAAAGCCAAAAAGGATCCAAGAGCACTGGCATGTACTGGAGAATCTCACCTGTGATTACTCTTCCAGAGCAGCTCCAAAAGAAATCTGTAAGAGCTGGGCAGAGGTGCAGAATAGCACTGGGGTAATGAATGACTCTGCCTCTGGTGGAAAGAAGCCTGAACTTGAGGCAGGCCTGAAATGCAAGTGAATTGAGCTGCCTTAATGCTGCCTTCTTTGTACTTTTGTCCAAAGTGTCCCAACTCAAAAGGACATGGATTTTTCTACACAAGTGAGATCCAAGGTGCACACAATCAAGAGAGGTGCTCAAATCTCAAAGAAGGGGTACATGGAGCCTTGGTAGATATCCCAAAGACACAGTTCAGGGCCAGTTATGCAATGATGTAGTTCCAGGTACCTCAAAGATGAGCAGGAGAGGTCATCTAGGTCACTTCTGCAGCACAGTGAAACCAGTGCCTGGTCTGGGATTAGAATACTGCACATCAAGACCCAAGACAGATGGCAGAATTTAGCCAGAAAGCCAGCCTCTGTTTACTGCAAGTTTGGATTTGGCAACTCATTTACTGAGGAGGTAAAATTCTACTTTGAAACAGAGAAAAAGAGAACATGATTCTTGCATCAAGCAGTGCACTAGCACAAAGGAATTCCCTGTTCTGGAACAGGAGGGACTGCAGTTAGTCACCAGCCTTCACACAGCAGTGACAACCAAGAAGAGATAAAGGGTCAGACTGGAATGAACCACCTGTCTGTCCCAGATTCCTGCACTGTGGTTACCCCCTGCAGAGCTACAAGAGCTTATTAAGAATACTTCTTGTAGCACAGAACCATTACCACACTGGTAGTTCCTAAAATCTTCCATCTTTTCTCTCCTCCTATCCTGTCCCATAAAGCCACTGTGACGAAGTTCCCTGGTGTCCTACAACATACACCTCTACACGGATGTCTTACCCATGGTGAATTTTCACAGGATCAGCCTCTGTCCTTGGGGTCAGTCAGCTTTGAGATCAGTCTGCCTTTCCCTTCACTGGGACAGCCTTCACTCTGTGCGTTCTCCCACAGCTCCCATCGGTGCTGTGCTGTGCCAGTGCCCTCCCCTGGGAGGTGACCTTAGGTCTCATGCACTTCACCAGCCTTCTCTCCTCTGCAGCCTTGCAGCAGGTCAGCACCAGGAGGCAAGTAAGTAACCATAAAGGAGCATTGCAAAGGGCAGGCTGGTGAGCTCTGTGACATTTTAAACATCTGTTTAATAGCAAGGGATAGAAGCCGGGATGAATGCAAAGCAGCAGGGCACGTTGCCTGGATAGAGGGCTGGGTCTGACAGGACCTTTTAAACACCAGAGAAAACATCTTACCTTGGTGTTGTGGTGAAAGGGAGGGAAAAGATAATCAGTGGTGTTGTATCTTCACTAGAGATCACAGGGGACTTGAGCAGAAATTGCAATTATTTATATACAAACTCCTCTTGTAGGAAACCTTAGACATAATCAACAGGGAACATCTGTATGTTTGATTAGGGCTGACATTTGAAACTAAAGCCAAATACTCTGTAATAACACTAAAATCAACTGCAGTGTAGCAAGTAGGTCCCTGGTTTTGATGCAGACATGCCAAGAATTATTTTGGCCCAGTGTTCTGCAGCTAAAGCAAGGAATCGCCAAAAGAATGTCCTTCAGGATTTGAGCAGCAGCAGCTCCTGCTGGAGCCTGCAGAGAGCAATACACTGAATATCTGGGCAAGTGGCTCCCGCACAGGGGCAAGAATGCCAGGTGGGATCACAAGTCAGATGAAATTCAGCTGCAGTAGAACAGTTTGCATCAGACCCTTGATACAGAAGCGTCCAGAACCTGCCCAATTCCCTCTCTCAGACACTGTCTGAGGGTCCCTAACATATCTGGCACCAAAGAACACAAAACACCTTCTTCCTAGGAGACTCTGTGATCAAATGCCCCAAATACATTATATACAGCACTAAACTGAGTAAACCAGGCTTAATTACAAATTACTATTAAAATATGTGGCAGATCTTAGATATTTGTCCTTTTTGCCCAATGACATTCCTTTGTTTAACAAGAACCCAGAATTTCCATGACAGAACTTCTGTCACTACAGTTTTCCTTCTATTCAGAATACACTGTCAGGATTGATTCCGCACTAAGTCACTCCTTAAACCTTTATAACACCAGATACTCAAGGATAGAATGTGGCAGCCTTTTAAAAAAGTGCAGACATTGCCACAGATGAGTTAAAGACTGGAATAAATGTCATGTCTGAGGTGCTTACATGGAAATTTAAAATAGGCAAAATTAAATTACCCATGAGAAATACAGCCTGAAACTCTGACCTGAATTTGGTTAGAAAGTTTGCTTTGTCCAACTTACTCAAATCAGGAGTGCAAGATGGAAAGGTAGGAAGGTTGGGATGATACAAATGACAAAGCAGGCAGGGTAATACAGAGAAAGCTCTGTGCCAAAATGCAGAAGGTGCTATACTGCATCTGCTAAGATCTAGCACAAGATGGGTGTTTCTAAGAACCCCTGCAAATAGCCTGGGAGACCAAAGCATGCAAAAAAATAAAGATTCACTGGGTGACCAGCAAAAGATTAACAAAACCATTGCAATTTTACAGAAGTAATAAAGAATGGAAAAATAATCTGCAAATCTCAAAAGCAGTCCAATTTCTTCAGTTATAAGTGTATGACTGTATCAAACCAAGCCATAACCTAAAACAGAACAGTAGAGGTACTTTTGGGGCAGAAAACCTATTAGATGACAGGAGGCTGACTCCATAAACAGCCCTGTAGTATGGCCAGCATGTGAAGCAGTCCAGTCCTCACCACCCTACTTACAAAGCAGAGGTCCATCAGTTATGGGACAAGCCAGGGCATTTGAATGTCCATGACCAAAGGCCTCCATCCTCCCTGGGCATAACCCCACGTGCCATTTTGTACGGGGCACACAAGCTCTCCCCACAAAGCCGCTTCCCTGTGCTTGTTTGCAGGCAGCCCCCATGCACTGAGGTGACTCCTCCTGGCAGACCCTGTGGCTCAGTCCATCCAGTGACCCTGCCCCTGGCACTGGGGCACAGAGAGGCAGCAGCAGAGGAACCAACACTGAGGAAGAGGAAGGAGCATGTGTCCAGCCTCCAGTGAGCATTTCTAAAGGAGCAAAGGCTCTGGGTGCACAGACGGCGCTTTGCACTTCACAGCAAAGCCTCATCCAGGAAAGGAGAGCTGACAGACAGCATTGTGTGTGCTGCACAGGGCCACATTCATGGAAACAAGGAAAGAGAGGCAGGCGACCCCTCCAGAGCCAGCAGAGCCGTCTGTTCATTTCCCTGTTTGTTTGCTCTTTCAGCCTTGAACGCTTGAGCAGATTTACACAAGTAAGTGCACTCGAGAAGTGGGCAAACTGAACATGAGCACTAGGCCAACTGGCTGCAGTGTCCAAGAAACAGAAAATGGTATCAATCCCCTGAACTGGAGACCAAAAGCGCCGCCTGTGCCCCACGGAGCTTCCCAGTGGGGTCCCCTCCCATCCTTCTGTGGAGTTGCATGGCACAGGGGGCTGGCTGAGATACCTACCAAGGCTGCCCCCCTGCCCACAACTGCCCTTCCATATGCAAGGGATGAGCAGTTGTTGGCAGGAGCATAAGGCAATTAGTGGAGAAGGAAAATAAGGTTCTGGGAAGCAATCTGCACTTGAAAGTTTACCAAAATAGTTCTCCCCAAATACTTATTCCAGAAAAATACTGCAATAGATTTGTTAAAATACCTGTCCCTTCTCTAGGCAAACTCTGGGTTACCTCAAAAAGGTGCCTCTTCCATAGGCAGCAGTCAACATCCATCCCTCTGGGAATGCTGCTGCTGCTTAGGGCACCCCTACACTACAGCAAACCCAACACAGTTTGAAATGCAAACAGCACCATTTTAGACTTCTAAACCATCAAAGTCAGGAGTTTGCAGTGAGAACACTGCCTTCATGGGTGTTTGTGCATGTGCACACAAAAGAAGATGGAGAGTCCAGGAATGAAAATGAGATTTCAAAAACGCTGAAATCCTGCAGCTTGCATGTCCTCCCCTGTCTGTCAAACCCAGTTCCTCAGGAATACATTTACAATTCCTAGACAACTGCTCATCAAACCCAGTGCATGTTTTTGTGATTTTTGACAGTTAGAAGAGCATATATTTGTTCAAGTTTATTTTTATAGTGTTCAACACTATATACCAAAGACTCTGTAGTATGGAAACCAACAGCATTTTCTTCTACCCAGCTGTAGCTTTTACCATGCACGGGAGAATGGAGAAAAAGATACCTGTTCACATCTTCACATCCTCTGCTTTCTACATGCAGTTTTCATGTCAGTGAGAACAGAACTCTGTCTGCCAGAGAATACTAGTGAAAGATGAGCTGTTCTCCAAAAATGAACTATCTACTGCTTTCTCTTAGACCACTGAAGTTACATGATAGATCCTCATCACTGACAGAAGCAGTTGCTTGATAATTATTAATTCATGTAAAACTGAATTGAACTGGAAGATAAAGCACCTGTACCTATAACTCACATCTAACCCCAGGCTCCCTCATAACCTACCAGCATCTTCCAGATCTGTCAGCGGCTGTGGAGACTTTGCCTGTTTTGTTGTTCCAGTGACCTTTCTCTTTAGCACAGGATGCTGTCCAGGGACAGTTTCAAAGGATATCAGGGTCCACCCGATTTTGTCACTATTATTTTCAGCTCTCTGTGCCAGCAATGAGCCTTTCCCCCAGTGTGACAGATAAGATCTATCTACAATCTGCAAATTCTTATAATTCTCCCTGCTGTCATTGCTCCAGGCATAATCTTGAAATATTTGTGTTGCCATAAATAGCACACACTGCATTATCTAGACAATATATGTTTTAAAAAGTTATGTTGCAGTGTCAAGCACACAGAGGAGTTTTACAACCTCAGTTCTGTCCTCGTAGGTGTCCAACACATTCACTAATGAACGCAAGAGTTTTATGAGGGAGATCAAGACACATCATATAATAGATGAACATAATCCCAGAATAGAAGAACATGTAATTTCAAGCAGTATTCACAAGCACACAGACATTCTTGCATATGTTTTTTTCCCTTTGGCAGTAACATAGGCCAGCATTTTAGAAACATCCTGCTAGTCTTATAAAACAATCCGACAAAAGGAAAATACAATTTTTATCTCAACAAAACCTGAAAAGAACTTTATAGTAGGACTTTCTTGGTCTGCAGGCTTTCTTCCTGTTGGATTTCAAATGCCTGCCACAAACAGAGGAAGAGGAAAAGGTCATTAGCACCCTTCTCACAAACCATGTGAATCCTTTAAATGGAGTTGAAAAGCATTAGGCATTCAGGGCAGCAGCTACTGCTGGGTTTGCCCACAGCAGACTTGCCATGTTCCACAGGTTTTTCCCCAGCTGCCATGGTAGATTCTCCTCCTCTGCTCTCCCAGTTCAGCACCAGACAGCTCTCTGTAAGCCACTGCTTGACACATGTGACACCAGGCAATCCAAAATCATCAGGTGTTTCATGCTGTCACAGCTACTGCCTTCACCTGTCTGACCTGGCCTGGAATAAACTAATTCCAGAATATCCTAAGGCCAGGCTTTGATCTAACAACAAATAACTCAGTCCCAGAAATGCAACAGCAAGCAGGTTCTCTCAGGCCTTTAGAGGCTAACAATATTTCCAAGGGTTCTTTCAAATTTTGGTCAAGAGTTGTCCCACATGCACAGTAGCACAAATACATTTTTTTTAATTCTCAAGGAACTCCATAAGGAGGTGGAAGATGCCTAACTAAAGCTGCAGACACCCTGCCCCTCCTCTCCAACACGGACCCCCCTCTGCCCTCTCCCCAGCTCCTGTCTTGCTGTGTCTGCCTCCTCATTCTTCTTTCCTGGTGCCAAAGTCTCCTGACAGAGCCAGCTCCCATTCACTGCACCTGTCACCAATGCAATGTGACGGACCCCATGAACCGAAACTAAGGGTGTCCTCTTAACTTTTCACTGAGCTGCACTTCATGTCCTCTCATGCTCTTCTAAAAACCACCATTTTCCCATTCCAGTAACTCAGCTCAGCCAAAACAGTCAAACCCCAGGCTGCATCCTAGGGATGCCCAGAAAGCTGCTGCCATCTCCAGAGGCAGGAGCTGGTGAACAAGGACATGAAATTCCCTCAGTATTTCTCATGACAGATGTGTGTTCACCCTCCCTGAAGGATCAACAGAGTAAAACAGCCAAGGGAAAAGAGACTCAATGGAGACCAGCAGTCCTGCAAACAGGCCATAAATAGAGTCTGCAACATCCTGTAAAACTCAAATCCAGTTGATTTATGCCAACATATCCCAGCGCTGGCTAAAGGTCTTACAGTCTGAGGGTTCATAACTTGCACACCCACATTTCTGTGCAAACAACCACAGCTGCTCGCCCAGCAGCAAGGATTTCATGCCCTTCAGCCAAGCACATTTGAACCAGCAAGGTTTGAAAGTCCATGGCTTGTTTTTCTCAACAAACAGAAACTTCTTGGCTTGACAAAACTCTCAATACACATCAAGAAAGACTCAACTGCATTAAGCATATTTCAGAGGAGCATGGGATATACAATGTAGAGATGAAGATCTGGCCAGAGAAGGTAAGATAGAAAATAATAATTAAAGGAATCAGGCACCTCTCAGTAATTCTTTTGGATCCAAATTCAGTAGTTACTGACACATTTTGAAGCACTTATAAAAGGCAATGAGATCCCAAAGAAAAGGGCACTGCTTCCAAGACCTCCACAGCCTTCAAAATCACACAGCAAAATGAGCAGGAATATGTCTGAGACTGGGGGGTAGTGGGAAACCTGAAATTGAAAAGTCATTCTGCTGAATATGCAAAAATATTTGAGAAGCAGTATAAAATCTAGTAGCAATCCAGAGCCTTACTGCAAGCTATTAATTTTTTTCTCGTAGTTTACCATAGTAAAAGCTTTTTAGAGCAGGAGTGTGTTTTGCAGTGTCCACAGAGAGCAATGCATCATGCAGGATGTTCCTGGAACTTCAGCAAAAATGTCTTTCTGCCTACTGCACTGCCAGGAAACCATCTAGTTGCTAAAAATCATCCTTCTGGTTAAGAGAAAGGAGCAGCACACAGAAAAGACAGACCACAGGGTACCACTGTGCACTGGGATTCAAGAAGGGACTCTCGCTCACCGGAGATTTCATACAAGCCATTTTTCCAGCTCTGCTAATTGCTTGGCAGGTACAGTCTGGGAGGCACCTTTACCCTCTCATGATTCAGCGTGGTCTTCCCTAAAAGCATTCATAATTTACTGCACAGAAAAGAAAAAATAAAACCTGTTTTGGGATCTCAAGATTCGCTGGGGATCCCACAGTGCCCCGCTCACAGGGCATTCCCTCTGGTCAGCCAAAAATTCAGGCTACTGTATCAAGGAGCAACATCTTTATATGTTGGTGTTGTAGGATTCAAGTGTTTTTACAAAAAAAAGAAACTAAACCCACCCCCAACCCAACAACAACAAAACAACCAACTTTAAACATAGTGAGCCTACAGAGAGCAATAAGGACCCCTGGTAAAAGAGCCCTAGTTAGTGTGTGACCTCAAAAGGCTGCTGAAAAGAATCCTCCAACCTACCCTGCTTTTATGGTTACTGAAAAGAATGGGGACAGGGGGCAAGGGGGGAAGAAAAAGCACAACAAACTAAGACCATCCAAGGTGAACAGACTGGTGTCTTTTAAACATGATGACCCATCAGAAAAGGCTCCTGACTGGTCACATCCCACTCTCTTGTAACAAAGGTGTGCACCAGAAGCCTTCTCCTTTTCAGGAGTTACCAGAATTCTGGGTTTCTTTTTTAAGGATCTGATTTTCTATATATCTATTGTAAAAGCCCCGGTTCCACCTTCAAATAAAAAGTCAATCACAGTTTGATCCCAGAAAGGCAAGAGCATCAGGGGGCTATATAATTTAGAGCCATCTGTTCCCACTCCCTCTTCCTTTTGCTCATAACCAGGGAGAAGCCACCCCCCTCATCTTAGCTCCATGTGGCTTTTCCATCCCTCTCCAGCTTACCTGACTTCATGGCTTCTCAGGCTCCACTCCTCCTGTGCCTGTGGGCTTTTCTTCCTCCCTCCTCCCCACTGATCAGTGTTATTAAACACACCTGTCTGCCCCTTCATCCAACTGTTATTCCATTTGTATTCACACACTGTTCAGGCACACATGCTGCTAGTTAATGCTAACTATATTAAATCACTACTGGTAGGTGCACTGATGAGCAGGGAAAGAAAATAACATTGTCCAGCTGGGATAAGATGTGCTAACCCAGGGCTTGGAAAGCAGCGCATCCACACGGCGCTCACAGGCACTCCTGGGAATCTGGGTCACCCCGGCACCACGTGCTGGGAGCAGAGCCTCAAAGGACACAGGAGCAGCAAAATGGGATTCAGCTCCTCACCACCACCAGAGCTGAAGCTTGAAACGAAGCAAGAGAGGCATAAATTATAAAGGCAATTGCATAGCGATGCATCCACAGAAGTTTCCTTTCCTCGTGTTTCCGAAGAGGACACATTCTCTCTGCATGATGCATTGGCAGCTCATGCCCCAAGGTACAGAAATCTGAGTGTGACACAGAATGGGTGAGACACTTGTTCAGAGCTTGTGCAGCCCCTCCAATCTCCTCCCTGCTGCAAAGTTTGTAAGAAAATCCTGGTTTCTCTCCAACATGTATTATTCCTATTATTTTAAGCACACTCCCCTTCATGATCTTATCTAAAACTGGGAAAACTGTGCAATGTTTTCTTTGCTGTCAACAACTGTTCAAAATTCCACATTAGCAATGTTGAGAGCCTTAGTGTAACAGCTCCCTCTTAATATTTTAAGCACAGAATGAGATTAAGTAGTATAATAGAAACAACAGTGTGTATCCAATTCCCAGTTCTGCTGGAGAAACTCATGGAGCTAACTTCAAAACTGGAAAAGTCTGCAAAACATACTTAATGATGAAATGTTCATTTGTCTTTCTTTTCACAGTTCTTTCAAAAAAGATACTTCAACGATCAATGTGCTGCTGCCATTTTCTTTACAACCACTCTTAAGAAAATCAAAATAGTGACAATAAAGATCCATATCCAGAAGAAAAGACAAACTAAATGAAAATAAAGCACACCTTCAGAATCACTCTGAAAACAGACTGAGTACATAATTAGTATACGTGTATGTGTATATATATGGAGAGTCTTCTCCCTTATAAAGGGAGGAAAGACAGAGTTTTGTCATCATTATTTGAAAGTTATACAACCTTTATTTTAAGTGAAGCAGTAGAACACAAAGTTAAGCTTAAATAGGAATTTAATCCACAGCATACATAAAATAAAAAATCTGAAGCAAGGGTGAGATGGTTGAAATATTTTTTCCTTGCAAGGCAAGGTGGTTAATAAGTGCTATGTTTCATTGTAAAATTTGGAAGGGTTTGGTTTTCTCCTGAGCTAGATTCATCCAGTGTATACCTAAATCTTCCCTCTCTAGAATAACGAAACATGCCTTGTTGCATTGAGAAAAACCCCAAACCCAGCTCTGATGCAGCTATGGAGTAAAAGAAAGGACAAAGCTGTGCTCTGCCTCAGAGGAAGTTCAGGGAGGTTTGGGCAGGCTGCTCATAAGAAGTGAACTCACAGCATACCTTAGTTCATCCAAAAAGCAGCAGCTTGCTGCTAAAAACAGGGAATGTTACAACTGTATAAAACTCTGACTGTGCTACATCATCACTCGAGTGTAAAGACTGGAAATTAAATTCTACCTCAGGTCTTGGAATGTTGTTGAGCTCCCTCAAATTTATTTTGCTATATTCAAAGTTTGAGATTTATTTTGTTAATTACAATCTTTTTTAGAACTTCTTTAGTTTTGAATTAATTCTTTAAAATATATTCCTGAAACTACTGCAGTACATTTACAACACAAACATCAACTTTATACAATTTTTCCAAAGACATTTCGAGACTATTTTAGTATTTATTTGATGCTTAGTGATTTAAATACATCTTGCTGGTTCAGAAGATGAAGGGTGTTTATTGCCATTATAATTTTTAAAGGTATAATCCACTGCAGAATCCATGAAGGATTTCAAAGGTATGAGGCCTGAGAGACATGGAGTGGTTCCTGGCTGCCCCTTCCTTTGAGCCCCAGTCCTTTCTGGTACCTTCCATGGTGACAGAGCCCCTGCAGGAGCACAGCAACAGATCCCTGCACATCCAGGTGGGAATTTTCTACCTGTAAAGGATGAATCACACAACCTCACAGGTCTGGAGAAGTACAGTTCAAAGTGGACACCTACAATGCATCTCAATATCCTTGGCTATGTCACGTTAACTGGATGTGGCAGTACCAGGCAACCTCTGCTTTGCCCATATTTCAAGTTACTTACCTTTCATTTAGTATTTAATCCCTTCGTTAGACTTATGTAACAAAAGAGGTTTTCAAAACTTTCAACTTATTGTCAGCAGGTTATAAATTTGATATATTGCTTATCATAAAAACGCTATCATACCTGGAATTTATTCCATATCTTTTGGTATATTTTGTTCAGTTCTTTCTATTACCAGCAGTAAAGGCATTTGCACATTTTTGAACGTACAAGATATCTTGTATGTATGCATCTCATTTGTCCACAGACTCCCATGTGATGTTGTATGTGTGAGTACAGCTGAGGGACACTTGCCAGTCAAAACAGATGCTCAATTCCTGTACCAGGGAATGGAGCACAAATACAGGATTTGCTTTAATGTATTCACAGCGCATCCAGCCCCAGCCAGTTCCAAGACTTTTCAGTAAAAATTGCAGCAGAAACTGGCTTAGAAATCAAGTTCCCATTTGGAACTAGCATAAAGCAAGGTACTTTGGAGGCAAAAATCTGTCCACTTAAACACAAACTATGTTGAGCACTAAAAGAAATATCAGGGTAGGTATCACAGCTTTTCATAGTGACAGTTTTCTCTGCCAAACTTCACAGATTAACTAGAACGAGTCACAGAAAACAAGTGCTACATCTCAAAACTCATCATGTCCAAGCACAGCTCAACAATTTTGGGGCTGATGTGTGTGTACCATGGCAATGGCTGGGGAGTGCCCTCAGGAGCAGGGATCAGCTGGGGAAGGAAGGAAAGGAGACCGAGTACACCCCAGATGTAGGAGGACAACACGCAACAGCACTGTGGTGGTTTCTGGCAGCACGTTGGCATTCCTGGATGGCACAGAGCAGGGCAGCCCTCACCTGAAGGGATGCCAGGAGCCAGCCAGGCTCTGGAGCCACTTGAGGATCAGTGTCATCCACAGGTCAAGCCCTCCCTTCCCAGAGCCTGAACAAAGTGCTCTAAGTCAAATCACAGCCTGTGCTGAGGGCACTCAGTGGATCACCCTGTGGGGTTACAATTCAAAAACAAATCCCATGAGAATTTCTAATAAATATCTTTTGCTCATCCATGAGCTATTATCACCCCAAGCACAACTATTTCAAAATTGGCATTTCTAGAATAAAGAATTTTTATCCCTTCCAGACAAGAACATTGTTTCCCTCAGAACTTATGGCACATTCCTTAGATTTAACAGTTATGTTTATCATTCCCTGCTTTGTCCTCAAACAGATGAGTATGATACAAAATCTTGTACTAAACTAATACTACTATTCTCAGGGGAGGGAAGTGGATGGGTTGTTCTTTAGGACAGCACTAATACCAGCTAAGATTAACCCTTTTCCAGCCATGTTTGCAGCTCTGGAACATGAACCTTTGCTTTGTCTCCAAGCTCAGCTTTACAAGGAGCTTTCTATCTTGCAAAGCACAGCAGCCGGTGCCGAGCTGATGCTTTATGTAAAACCGGTGTCATTACCATCTGAGAGCCCTACTGACAATGGAGGCTGAGGAGTAAGAGGAAAAGAGAAAATCCTTTGATTCTATCAGAAAACTTGAAATGAAAAACAAACACTTGATTCACAAGTGCTGTAGCTGGAGAGGGAGAGAGTCAGGAGCTAATGTACCATAGTAATTGGATTGAAAGATTGTGAGTTGGTGGAATTCAGTAGCTGTATTAAAAAGCCATCCCCTCTTCAAGGCAAGGAGCCAACATAATGAAGAATAGACAGGAAACAAGTTAGGGAATGTCCATCCAAGGTTAAAAGAAGACCCTCTTATCTTTAAAATGGAAGAACAGCCTATTTCCACAAAACTGGGTTTCTTCCTCTCTTTTGCAACCCAAGGCTGTTTTTTATTACCAAAGTCAGCAACTGGAAAATACATTTACCAGAGCATTATTCCCATCATTATAATAATAAAGAGTCAATTAAAACTCAGTTAAGTGATAAATCTGTTGTGTAGTGGATTGACTTTAAAAGAGAATTTCAGTTACTTCAATAAAAACTAAGCAATACTGGGTTGCAGCCTGGTTACCTTTCAAATTCTGAATCTCTACTGCTTAAAAAAGTCAAATCCTTTTTCATATCCTTGTTCCTCCCCAGCAGAATGACCAAGTAATTTCGAACCATTTCTCAGTCAAGCAGTGGTTGAAGTTGCCAGAAAGAACTGATTTTCCAGAAAAAAATAAATAGAACTTAAAAATGCAATTTCACATTTACAGCAGGAAATAACCAAACTTCTCTGTGATTATCAAAAAAAAAAGGGGGGGGGAGAGAAATAAGGCAGATTTAATGAATTGGTGTTCATATCACATCTATTAAATGGGAATCAACAGTTCTAAGAATCTATTGCATGGCAAAAATAGTAGTGGGAGCCTAATTTTTGCATTAGCAATTTGCATTGGAAGATGCTGGTTGTTCCTGCAATGTGTAAAGAAGCCCTGAACTCTCACTACATCTGAACTGAATTTGGAGCTCAGCTTTGTACACTCAGCTGGGAACACCAACAAGCTCTGTACACTCAACTGTCTACATTAAACCAAAGGGAAATTTTGTGCACAGCTTACAAGGACTCGTCCCTTCAGCTGCTGCAACACAACATGACTTTCATAGCCAGGGTCTATGTATGTACTTTTCAGTAGATTTTTTTCATTCCTTTTCTACTAAAAAAGGACAAGAAAATAAGCTTTGCAGGGTTAGAGAAGGATAGGTAACATTTTAGCTCCTTACATGACAGGATAATGACCCAGCAAGTATTAAGAACAGTGACAGAAATAACTTCTCTTTATCACTTAGACCAAAATTCTTACCAGGAGGAATCTGCAATTCCATTTACACTTGAGACTTCCCATGTAGGAATTAAAATTTCCTTGAAGTTTTATTTCACCACTTCTCTTTCTTCTCTCTCTCAACACTAGAACTGCTTGTTGGTCAAAACCCAAGAGCTTAATATTCCAGTTTCAGGAGGACTTAAAATACAAAAAACACCCTCTCATCCCAGGCCTGCACTCTGCAAACTGGGTCCACTTTTAATTAACAGCAGATGCTCAGATGATCCCACCCAACCACTAAGCAGTGTAACCAGTTTTCTCAGTGCCACTTTAATAGCCTGCTTTTTTAAGAAGCTTTTAATTCTGCATTTAGCTTCAAGACTCCAAATGCTGCCAGCACTGTCTGATCTCAGCATGATAGGGAAAAGTACCACTAGGTCTCTGCTCCAGTATTTCTAACAAACATGGCTGAAGGAAATTATTTGCCTGGATTATGAGGCTAACAAGTATTCCCCAAATTAACGATGAACCGCGTGAGTTTTATTTTCACTCTTGCTCTTGCTGGTAAGAAACCACCAAAGCTTTCTTCTAAAAACTCTGCTTCAACCACAGCAGGGATGACTAATTATAAGCACCCTGTCTGGGGCAGAAAGGAAAAGAAAGAAATAGTTTGTGTAAGCTTATGGAAATGTGGCTCCGTGCTTCACTTTCTGCCTTTTCTCCTTGTCAAGCAAACAAAGCAGGAGGGTGGGAGGGGAAGGGCAGCACAATGAAACAGCCTCGGAGATTCAAAGCTGAAAAGATGTTCCAAAAGATGAAAGGCAATGAGAGAAGGTTGCTCATTCTTACTCCACTGCACCAGATAAGAGAGCTTGGGACAGGCAAAATCTGTTCCCTAAGCATGGTTCATCAGGGCATATCAAGGCTTCAGAAACATTATTGCATTCTTAATAATTCACAGGAATCTGCCTGTGTCCCTTTTGATTAACGTCTCTGTAGCAATTGTCCAAGCTTCACTGAGGTTGTCATTTTGCTGTCTGGAAATATCTGCAATTGCTTATACCAGCTGGAATGGTTATTTCAGCCTTTCAGTGTCTTTTAAAGTTGCCATCCTAATGAAGGGGCAAATTTTTTGATAGCAGATGCCAAAAATGTGCCTGAAAAAAAAATCAGGAGAGGAGAAAGAACAAGGAGAAAAGAGAAAAATTCATCTGCATGTAGGAGAATGCACATTGTACAGAAGCCATTGAGAGTTTACACTTGTCTCTTTAGACCTGTAATCACTTACTTGAAATAGCACATCCACGAGCAAGAATTTGCACAACTGTCTTGGCAAGTTAAGCAGTAACCAGCACATGCATGTGCAGCTTCCACTAAAATCAAAGGGGAGGGAATAAATGCCCTACAATCAGGACTTGTTCCAAATTTTTTAATGGCTGCAAACAAGTGGTAAAGATTATTATATCCCAGAATTAGCAGGGGAAAGGATCCCATTCTTTTTTATAACAAAATCTTCTAATCTAAGCTACCTAAGTTAGACTTCTGATCTGTTTCAGAACTTTATGTGTCTCGATATTCCAGGACACTTTTTGCTTCATCATAGTTCACTGCTGAACTACTTAGCTTTGAACCAAATTATTTTGGTAACTGAACAGTGGTCCAAATCCAGAACAATTAACTCGAGCCCATTTCTGACACTCTCTAGAGGAAGAACCTTTTATATTTTGATCCTAGAGATCCTACAGGATCTCCTTAATAGATCTTACATTCAGAGTAGGTGATCATGTTCTTCTGCTCATTGCAGCAAAATTGTTTAGTTCAGGCTTAACTGAGACTATAGAGCAACTCTGTTACTCTAGATAATATATTTTCCTAGGACTGACAAGTAATCAGTGATTTTTTTTCCACAGCAGCTCAAACAAAGGCAAGACTTGGAACCATGAAAACATCAGACACACAGAGATAGCTGGTAAGACAACCTCCGGACCAGGAAGGAGGACAGACAACATCTATCTCCAGCAGTCTGGAAAAAATATATATTCTTTTGTGCTGGCTATAGCAGTCTGATCTGCCCTGCCCCACGAGGGATGTAACAGGGTCCCTGCATTCTTACCGAGAGGCCCAGGGGGTCCTGGTGTCTCCCAGGAAAAGAGGACTCATGTTCAGTTGAAAACTGCACAAAGAGCACAATAGGAGCAAGACTTGTGGTGAGCAAGTTCCCCACGATACTGGTCCCTTGCATTCTCCTGAATCCTTGTGATTACCAAGAGGGAGACCATGACAACAGCAGAAAAGCCATTCACTGCTGACACTGGAGACACAATGGCCAACTAGTACTTTGGGTGAAATAAATCACCCACTAGCTGTTTTATTAATGACCCAGCCAGAAAGCACATACTTCACTGCAGAAGATGAAAGAGGCAAGTAAACCAAGCTGCCAGTAGACAGGAAAGCATTAATATTCATTTAGCTTCTTATATACTGCCAGTCAGACCAGGAGAAGAGCTGGCCCTGCTCCTATGTCAGTGCTTAGCAGGTTTTAGGCCTGGATTATACAGTGAATTTCCACTGAAATTCAAGAGAAGTGAGTGAAGCCAGAGAGGCTGACACTGAAAACCATCCCCACACCAGAATGACAGCTACTAATTAACACAAGGGTCAGCACTGAGCCATCCTGAAACTCTACTGTCTGCTCTTGGATGTAAGCAGGAATGGGAAGTGATACTTCTGAAGGGAAGCCCCACTATCAGTGAGTGTGCACATGAGCTTTTCTCCAGGAAGCAAACTTTCACATCCTCATGTGTATTTGTACACACACAAGAAGACTTTGCCTCCTTGGGAATTTACTTCTGCAGCTGTTCACCTATAACTTAATTCTCATTTCACTTCTCTGCAGTGTGGCTGCAAAACAGGGGACAGGGAAGAAAAATGGAGCAAAAACATCACCTAGACATTATGGCTTCATTATTTCTCCTTTTCATACTTTCACAGTCATTCTACAATCTTCAAACCATGTACATTACTTTTCTCTCCCAAAGTATAAGTCAACAAAGTCAGCATCAGAAACTCACCAAAGGTAAAATTAAACCATTATCAAGATGACTTAGGATAGTATCAAACCTATCATGTCCCCCACTTACAAGTCCAGGACTCAAAATATCAATGCCTCAGACATCACCAAGTCAGTCAGTGATGAAAAGAAATATCAATATTGCAGTAACCCATAACATTAATTACATGTCACACAAAGGCACACCCCCCCTGCTTCTGTTCTTTACTTCTGAGTGTGTGTACATGCTTAAAGAAAAAGTACCACCTTACTTCCAGCTCTTCAGGCCAGAAGTTTCCTAGAAAGTCAGCCCTGGACAAGCTTGCACGTGCAGATTCACAAGTCATGATTGCAACACAACGCTACAGGGGTATATGTTTATTCCACTTCTATTAGGAAGATATTTCTGTTTATTAAAAACAAACAAACAAACCTCCCGTGTTCATGCAATGTTCTACATGCTCCAAACAGCCTCCCTTGGCTTTTTTTTTTTAAAGAAATAAGATATTGAGACCTACAGGGGATTTTTCTGAGAAATAACATACAAGAGTCAGTATATTCCAAAATTTGCATGTAGAGGGGAAACCTTTTTCCTGTACATCTACCCACCCTTATTTAAGTGAATGCATCACTCGTGAAATGTACCAAAACAAAGGCTTTGAAAATTTAATTTCACAGGCTGAGTACACCACAGACAACAGCAATTCCTATATTTTCCTATTTCCTCCCCAACTGTTTAACATAGAGAGGAGGTGAAGAGAAAGCATGGCAAAGTACTTAGATGAAGTAAATAGCACAGGATAAAAAGGAAATTAGCACATTCTTACATGGAAATTAGAACTCTGCATGTTCTTACAATAGGTGGGTCATGGCAGACTAGGAAGCTGAAGAGTCACAACTAAATCAGTGAAAGATTGTAACCATTAAATGGATTTCCAGTAGAAAACATGACCACATATCTCAGATTTGTGGTGAGAGAAAGGAGGAGGTTTCTGCAGAAGGGGAGAAAAGAAACAACACAACTACTTTGACCATACATTCACAGGGGTTTTTTTAAAATGAGAATTCTAGTTTTAATGGGATACAATGTCTTTAGTTTCAGAGCCCAAGATAATCGCTGACAGAGATTAAGTAGCAACTTTCACTGATAAGTTTTTTAACTACCTTCTGGCACCAGCCCCTTAAGCCCACCCTCCTGGGTTCTTCACAGTGTTGTGAAATGTGAAATATGAAAAATTTTCTTAAGAAAGTATGTTCTTTAATGTTTGATCTTTGTATACTTTCAAGCTTAATCAACAAGAAGGGAGATTTAGTCCACGAAATAGAGAGCAGCTAACAAGCTCTAAGTGATGTCCAGGTGTTAGAAAAACAAATTACTAGTTGGTAGAATTGCCTTGTTAAGGTTTCAGGCTGGGCATGCTTCAGTGATCTCAGACCTAGGGGGAGGTTAACAAAGCCTGGGGAGAAGGCTGTGCTACTGATAGTGGACACAAAGAATGCAGAATTTATGTGCTACAAGGATATTTGGCAGAACCCCCAAGATAAGGAAGAAACTAATAAAGACAACCCAGCAACTGTGCTGAATCATCTCTGACTGCGTAACAGGTGATTCTGGCAGGGGCAGATCACAGACCATGGACCAAAGAAACCCACCCACCCAAAACAAGAAAGACTGAGCCTGCAGACTAATCAGCATGAGACACAAGAGGATCATCAAACAACAGAGGACTGAATACTAATTAATAAGAAAACTATGTAACTTGTAGCCAATGATTCCTTTGTTTGCTGAAATGTATAAATAGTAAAAGGTTTTGATGGTTTGTGTGCTTCATTTGTGGAACACCACCGAGCAACCAGGTCTACAGTGCTCTGAAATAGATAATCAGTGTCTTTCTCGAGTGCGTCACTATTGGCTTGTTATGCACCAGATAATGAACCTGATTTTTGTGGGAATCAACAGGACAGAATGATGAAGATGGACCCCTGTGGCAGACTCGCTGTGACAGGTCCTGCATGTCCTGTGCCACTCTTAGAATGACCCACTGATGACTAATTTCTGTGAACTTTTCCAACAATAAGAAAAATTAATAACGATTAGAAAACAAGATTAGCAGAAATTCATTAAATTTTAAATATTGCTATGTTTTATTTTCAGTTTAAAAATCATTTCTAGGCATTTCAAAGTTAAAAAAAAAAAAAAAGATTGCTGCGAAAGAGGCCTGTTTGATTTGCTCCATGAAGTTCTCACCACTCTATTTAAAACCATTCATCCAGACACAAGGTATTCTCAGAGGCACTATGGATAAAAGACTGCACAGAAGCCAAGTGCCACGAGCAGCTATTTTTAATTATCCAAACTGTGCACAGAAAACATGCACAGCTTTAGAAGTGAACTTAAGGTCCAAGAGGGAAGCAGGGGTTAAAAAATTAAAAAAAAAAATATCACATGCTACATGCTAAGAAAAATCTCCCTGTCTGGCCTAGGACTGTGTATCAGTCCAGGTGAAACATTTTGGGCTATTGTAAATGAAGATAAAACATATTGGCATCTGTGTGACAGACATGGCCACAAATAAATAAAGCAATAAACAGCACAGCATGCTACTTCTGGCTTTGTGCCTCCTTTTTGTCACATTAGGGTAAAAAGTTGCATTCAAAGACCACAAGTGGCTCTGAAACAAGAAGCCTCCCAACACCCCCCACTATCCAGGCAGAAATGCAGACAAGTTCAAGTGTCTGAAGGGATTATGGGATAACAGGGAAGCCAGCTAACAAAGGCAGACACCTGCTGTGGCTTCTCGGGAATCAACATGAACACCCCAACATCTTCAAGCCAAGTGCCAGGGCTTTGTGATCACAGTGCTTGGTCTAAGAGAACTCTGATGGCAACTGATTCTTTCTTGCCCAAACCCTTCCCTGTTGTTCTTCTCCAAGTCCTAAGCAAACCTCAACAAGCTTTTGAGGGACAATCTCAGACAGTCATTGCCAATCACAGCTTGAGTCACACCACATTTGCCACACAAAGTTTTTCCAGCAGTGAGAAAGAAAACACAATTCTACCAACACATCCAAGAGGCCTGAAGAAGAAATAGCAAAGGGTCACACAGACAAGGAGATGGACAGATACTCACAGACATTTGTTCTGACTATTGTACCCTATATTACTACAAGAGACTGGGCCTTTGTGCTCCTTCCCAGCTGTCAGCATCCAGCAGAGAATTAAAAATCTCAGAGCCAAGTCTTTGCCACGTGTTTTTAGAGGGCCAAACACGGAGGTGCCCTGGTCCAGCACGGAACCACCAAGTGGTACCACAGGAGCCAGATTTTTCCATGTGTTGCCCCAACTCATGCTTGCTACTCTCCCCTACTGGCTCCTTATTTCCATGGGCTGTTTTGTCTGGGAACAGCTTTGTTTCTCCAGTGTAGTTGTCCCCAAGGACAATGCTGCAAGATTTCCAAGTCACTCTGAAATAGTGACTGTCTGATACAGGAGGATGTGTCTGAACAGCACAGTAAACAACCATTTCAGTACAAAATCCACAGACGTGAAACAACCTGGCAGCAAAACTTACCACTTTCATGACTATCCAAGGGCTCAGCATCAGCTCAGGGTTGGAAGCACCACAGCTGTAAACAGGAGCATCAGGCAATGATTCCACAACAGCAAAACAAGAGTTACATGCCAGAAAAACAGGGTATGGAGCACCCTCAGAAACAAACCAGTCTAAGGGGCAAGGTTCAGTGGGGACTGCTAATGCTAAGCATATATGTGCATAAAGAAAGATGTCACTTTGAACAGAATCCAACATGATTTCTCCCCTCTGCCTCATTCCTAAAGATCTTAATTGAAACTTTGTCTTAAATTTGCATAGAATCACAGAATGGTTTGGGTTGGAAGGGACCTTAAAGACCATCTCGTTCCACTCCCTGCCATGGGCAGGGACAACTTCCACTAGGCCAGACTGCTCAGAGCCCTGTCCAGCCTGGCTGTGCTGGAGGTGGGGGAAGAAACACCTCACCACAGCACATCACCTCATCTTCAGTCCCTGTTCATGTATATGCTGCTACTGCTATGTAGAGGAAACTGAATTACCTTCTCTTTAAAATGCTCTTTCTTTCTCTGTGATATTTTGCTACTTTTCATACTAAGGCTCTTTTTCCTCAATAAAAGCAGTTAAAAAACATTTAAGATATGATACTTACTGTAATTTTAAATATTGTAACTATAATGACAATGCACAGGAAGTTTGCTTAAAAAATAGGAGGCTAAAAACAAAGATCCCAGTAATTAAATAAAGCAGAAGATGTGTTGTTTGGAAGTACCACCATGTATTTTCTCTTCCTCTGCCTACCCAGGTTTGCTCGTGGAGGCCATGGTTGTCATGTCTATGCTGTCATCTTCCTAACCAATTTTTGAAAGCACGGAGCTTGGAGAATCCATTACAAAGTTCTGCACTAAAGACACTAAATAAAGCCTACTTAAAATATGTTTCTAAACCTATATGAAGAATTTATAGGTAATCTTAGTTTTAGGACTATCTTGGCTCAGGGAAACATGGTAGGTTCCCTTGTACGCTTTTGGCAGCTGTGACACTTCAAGGTAGCCCAGCTACTTTCCAAGTAAACAAGATAAAATACATCGTATGTGATGCTTACCCTTTATACAGCAATTTTTATCCATTAATGCAGTGATAGCTCACAAAGATTGGCAAGAATATTGACATTTCCATTTTAAGCAACAATGCCCAGAGAGGTTAAGCCATTTGTCCAATGTCACATAAAAATGCAGCTGAAGCCAAGGATAGACCAATTTCTGAGAAGCAGCAAAGCACAGACACGTTGCCTCAACTCACAGAGAGCTCTGCCATCACACTGCACCCATTCCCGTTTGGGTGGAGTCACCCTTCTCCCAAAAGCCAGTGGATACAGATACAGCAAATGACTTACACCTCTGTGTCTCACTGGACACACTGACACTTACCACCTTTCCCTGGTACGCAAACCTGTGCCAGGACAGTGAGTTATACAACCATCCATCCTCTCCACTTGTGTACACACGCTGAGCCCTGTTGATTCTACTCATTGATTACATGGACACATCACAATTTTGTGGACACAGCCCAGTCCAGCAGAGCTTCAACTGCTTGATAGCTCAGACTAAGCCATGGACTACTATAGGTTACATGTCTTAAATCCCACTGTGGCACTGTACCTGGAGCAGCCACATCCAGCACAAGGGTACAGTGCCATGTTGACCTCCGAAATCCTACCTGAATTTATGAGAGAGGTTGCACTTGGGGGGAATTTTTTGAACAAGTTGAGGCTTTGGGCTAAGAGAACATGTAAAAGACTGGACAGAGTCACATATTGGATTGGCTCACCAGAAGCTCACGAACAGATTTGTTTCCTGTAAGGCCACAGACTGACTGCAAACTCCTCAGAAGCCAGTTGTCTTCAGCTATTTTTAGGGCAGGGTGTCCAGATTTTCCTCAGGAAATGCATGCCAATCTTCAGCAAAAAGTCAATAAAAGAACTAATCTTTATAGAATAACCAGACTGTGACAACCCTGCACGTGGACGTCTGACACCAGCACCATCTCCTTTAGTGAACACTTTTCAGCACTGACAGACACCAGAAAATCCCCCTTGGATGGAGCCTGGCACAGGCAGGCACAGCCCAGACCTGAGCTACCCAACACTGCTATCAATCTGGCCTTTCCTCAGAACCAAATTAGGGCCCACAGCCTTTAACTGCCAGGGCCTCCCTCCCAGATTCAAACACAACTAGATTTTCTGGATTTTCAGACTGGTCTTGTATGTTCTTACTGCTTTTTGTCCTGCAGCAGTGACATCAGTCCCATGTAAGCCTGTTTTCTGAGCCTGCTGGAGTCCTGCCATCCTTGCATTTTCTCCCCTTTGCCTTGCTGAGTAGGTATTCCTATCTCATCCATATCACAGAATCCAAGTATCCCAACACCCACACCCCTGAATTGCTTTTACTGCTGGGAACACAGACTCATCCTTCAGATTCCTGGAGAAGAGAAGGCTCCTGCAGTCTGAGCCTCGAGGCAAATATTCCAGGATTGAGGAACATTTATTTGACTAACTTAAAGTCAAACTTGGATCAGCTCACAGCAGTTTGACAAGTGTCTCTTGAGCCAACATGGGACAACTGCACTTCAGCAATAAGCAAAATTTCATCCAAATGTACATCAAAAATATCTATTATGAAGATAATACGTGAAAGTAAATTAGAGGAAGAAAAATGTCTGTGGTTTACAGAAGACAAATAATAAAGCGATAGGTGCAGCACCATGTAAACCAATTAATATTCCATGCCAAAACCTGATCACCTTCCTCTAATTATAAACTGCATTTCTTATAGTGACCTTAAGCCCAGTACTTACCAGTACTTTCCACAACAAAGCAATAAATCTGCCCTCATTGGCAATCTAGCAGCTTCACAGGTATTCCTGGGGATTTCTGCATTGCTTCCCTCTCTGCACAGTGCAACCAACTGCAACTACAAAGCAGGTCCAACTTTTCATTATTCTGGAGCTGTGAGCATTGATAGGTCTTGTATTTTGGAAGTATCTTTCCTGTATGGCATTCACATGGAGCCAGGATCAGCCAGTGGCCCCTCTGTTCCCAGTGTGGAACTCAGCACTAGATGTCTGTCATACAGAGACAGAGCTGGAACTCCAGTTAAGTCAACTCTGTTTGTAGACTGGTATCTTAAAGACACAATGATTCTGTGATCACATCTCTTGTTAATATCTACTAATCGAACCAGCTGATTAATTTCAATCAAGTCTGAAAACAAAGTGTAGGTCTCAAAGTTTATCATCTTTATAGGAACTCTATTAAGAGTCAGAAGATGGCAGCTTGTGTGTGAGAGCTCTGAATTAGCATCCTCACTGAAGGAAAGCAAATTCTGTGCACAGGCCCTTTTTGGTGGTGGTCAGGATGCACTGACATATCTATAGCTTCAGGCAGTAACCTCAAACACTGTTAGGCTGGGTTTGCATTTGCTTGTGAGAATGCTTCAAAACACACTCATTAGCCACAATTAGTGTCATGGATTGGTTGTGCTTTTCAAGTGCTCATCTCAGAGATGCACTAAACGGGAGGAAATCAGATGAGGCACCAGACCAAAGGTCTGTATAATTTATTGCAGAATACTGCAATAAATGGAAAAGTCATGGAAATGGAAAAGTCAAATGGAAAAGACATGACAAATCCTAAAACCTTGCTGTGGTGACTTGGACTAGAATGATGGGGATCCAACTGAAGACTTCGTAAAACACCCAAAAGGGAGAGCTGGATAGCTCTGGTTTGGTAACTGCCCCTGAAATATTTCACATGTAAAACTCTGCTTTATCTCCAGTCAGTGTAAGCAGTGACCAAAAACTATTATTCCTGCTTGGGAGGGAAGCAGTCAGAGACTGAACTCACCCAACAGCTCTTTATTTCCCAAGTTCTGCCCCCCTGCCTGCACCCTTTCTGCAGGAGGATCTTAGAGGCAAGAAAACCACATTTTTCCTCAGGTTTTGGTCCTGTCAAAACAAGTCTGTAGAGAAGATTTTGTCACCACTCTGTTTGCAGATGTAAAGGCAAAGATGGCCAGACAACCCTAAATACAAGAACTGAGCAGGGAACAGGAACACAGATGTCCTTCTTCAGGCCACACGTTATTTTTTCTGGTCTGTCTAAGCCTGGGACTATCAGCCCAATCAGCCTGGGCTACTTGGCCTGGATTCCAGGAGGTGTGTGAGCTGCTGGGCTGCTGAGTCACCACTAGACCAGAGGGTAACAGGCAAGTCCTCCTTATGACATTTCTACAAAATATGAAAAGCATTTTAAAAAAATTCGTATTAGATATTCAACAAAACCACCAAGTAGTATCGACCATGACGAATAACTGAATTTAAAATGTCCCATGAGTTTAGGGAAGCCATGAGCCTAAGAGCAATGACTTGACAGGAATGCAGTACCATGCCAAAAACCTTGGGTGGGAGAGGAGCACCAGTGTTTGTCACATGTTAATGGAAAAAGTAATGTCCTCACAGCTCCTGCATAAACCCACAGCAGATGATCCCTGAGAAGCAGCAGAGTGAGCTTCAAAATGCAAAAGCCACAGAAATTCAAATTCTGACTGAGGATTAAATTGGACTTCTTATACTGAATAACACAGACTCTGTAGAGGGCTCAGAGGTTAAACCAAGGTCTTGCCTACTCTGAAGAGTAGAAAACACCCCAATGTAGAACCAGTGCGTTAGCCTCGGACACCTTCGGCTGCATCAGATTTAAAGTTCAGCTCTTGGTGCTGATGATCAGCAACCCAGTTTCCCAATTTTAAGTGCCTTACAGCTCAGAGATAAAAAGAAAATAAACTGTCCCAGCAAGCACTAAAATATTACAGTGCCCCTTACAATATGTTCCTGCTGTTGCTAGCAGGAGGAACAGAGAGCTGTTCCCGCTCCTCCTTGCAGCAGCTGCTGCTGCACACGGGAAGGTCTGGAGCACTCTGGGTTTTGAGAGTTCATCCAGTATCCTTGGAGCACAGCCCTGACAAGATATTAGAACATTTTGGAGGGATTCTTTGGAAAGAATCAAGTGGAAATTGAAGCAGACTTTGAACTTTGCCAGCAACAGGAATTGTATATTCACAGTAGCCCTCTGCCATATTATTTTGCTTCCCCCCCCCCCTCACAGCAGCTGAGAGATAACTGCAGAAACTACTAGAAGTAATTGAGAGGAAGGAATTGAACCTTCCTGTGCATCAGGCACAAGGAGGATTCATCCTGTACTGAAGATGAGAAAAGTCACTCATATGACTCAGTTGTCAGGATGTCTTCCTAATTATTGTGGTATTTAAAGAGGAGAAACATGCAGCTCTCAAACACGATTCTGCCAAAAGTGCTATGAAAAATAAAATCCTCAGAGCAGAAGAGTGCCGTGACAATGTGACCTCTGGAGAAAGAAAAAAGTTCTCTGACCAGAACTTTGCAGAGATTTAGATTTTAGGTGACTCTTAAAATCGTGACTGTTGTTGCAAGATCAGCATTAATTGTGAAAATTAACTAGCTCTTCTGTGATTTTATTCTGTACGTGCCAAGAAAGGAACAAAATATTGATTGAACGAGCTTCAGGTTTTATTTACATGAGGATCTGATTGCCAGGTTCATTCTTATGCAAAGCAGAGAGAGAAAGCTCTTTCAGCAGGCATTTTAAAAAATCAGATCTAAAAATAACATTATGCTTTGACTTTACTTGTAAGATCCCTAGGAATGCATGCCCAGGCTCCTTCCTTCAGTAGTCACTCAGAAATGCAAGAACTAGATCCAGGAAATCCCTGACATTTCCACTGACTTCAAACTGGAGATGAGTTTGCTCCAAACTGGAACATAACTGACCCAACTCAGCATCACTAAGAGAAATATGAAACTAGTGCCCATTTCTGATTCTCAGTAAAAAGAATACCCCAAAAAGCCCTTCCACTATATCACTTTGAGTGTGTAGTATTTTTCCACACACATGCACTCCTGGGAAGCTTTGAAAGCTTTTATTTTCTAGCACTGTGTCTCCAGGTCCTTCCTTGAAGCTGTTGTTGTTTCTCACACCAGATCTTTTTGAAGCTGTAAAAACAAACCTGTGTGCTGTATAGGAGTAATGCCAGGAGGAATGACGTAGCAAAGTCCTCTTGGGAAGAGCCCCGACTCCTCTGGAATGAAGGCCAATGGACAGCCTTTGAAAGGCAGAAGATCAGCTCCCTAAGCTCTTGTCTGTGAAAAACAGGCACACCTGACCAAGTGATGAGAGAAAGTACATCTACATATGATATGGTCTGTTCATTGAAAGATCAGATGAAACTTTTGGATAAAAAAGGTGACCTCCATTTTATAGCTTTTTTCATAACAGCTACACTGGGAGAGGCAGACAACCTTGTGTGATGTGATAAAACTGAGCAAAAACACATCCCCAAAAAGAAGTGTGAAGAACATTTTGTATTTCATAAAGCCAGTCCTAGGTCACTCTTAGCCTACGTCCATATTCCCAGCTCGTAGCCTTGTTCCTATCTGGCTATTTACAAAATCCCTTTTCTCCCTCCAACAAAAGTATGGCACAAGGTGGTTCACAACAAAATGCAATTCTGGGATAGTGGTATCATTCTGCTTTCCATGGGGGCTTTTTTTTTTTTTCCAAATTGTTATGCCTCAGGGGAACAGAGTGAAAAATCTCACCATCATTACTTCTTTGCAAACACTTCTGCTCATTTTGCAAAAGCCACAGCGCGTTTCGGTGCAGAGTAAAAACTCACTACTAAGCAGCTGAAGTAAATTCTTGAAAGCAAAACTGTTCATTTCTAAAGCTCTTAGGGAAGCATTTACTGCCTAAATCTAGTGTGAGATCTTGAAGTCCTTACTGGGTACAGAAGACTGTTTGGGAATTTGCCATTCTTCTACATAAAAAGAAAACAAGTGCACCCAGGAGTAAATCTTTGTAGCCAGAAACAGCCAGGCATACTGCAGTGCAGCTTCCAGAACATCTGCTCTACAAACCTAATTATCCCTCATTGCACAGATGCAAAAGCCATCTGAAATGTTAGCACCTGAGACATGGAGATGATTACAAGTCTCTTTAAAATGAACTTTTTTAAGAAAAGAAAAGCCATGCAGAAATAGCTCTGTTAGCTGATGCACAAACTGTAAGTCAATAAAAACTGATCCCAGTTCATTCTAACATCAGAGAAGTCACATCCCCACATCTGTTCCCTATGGGTGTTTATTCTTACCACACTTTAGACTCAGTTCTCAGTGGGATGATCTGAAACTGTGGTACTACAATCTACTACAATGCATCCCGTTTTTCAGGGATTTGGCATCAGCTTTTGAGTCCAGAGTGCAACAGCTTCATTAAGTCTTAATCTGCAGTAGAAATACACAAGTCCTAAAATCTAGATAAGAATGTTATTTCCAGAAGGAAATGTTAAATTAAGCTCACCTTCCAACAGCTGCAAGGGCACTGGTGGGCACTGGTCCAGCTATTGGTGGCCCTTTTATTTGCAGATTCCTTCCTGAGAACGAATTACATGAGAAATTTGAGAGGAGTTTTAAATGGGTTTATATATACAAATGTGACAAAGAAACGTATATAAATGAGGCTGAGTTATGTGGCTGTACAAAAGCAGACAGCTTAAATCATTTAAGAAACAGTATCCACAAACCTCTTTTCTCAAGTGAAGACATCTTTCTCTTTGTCTCTCAGGAACTCTATTTCATCTCATTGCTCTTGCATTTTCACTAGCAGTCAAGTGGCAAGCTGCCAGATAACTCACAGTTGGCTGGAAGCACGGTCACCTACAAGCTAATTGATGCCACAAAACTTCCCTCCAGGATGCCATCTGGGTTGCATTCAATATTCTTACTGGATTCAGAAGTCCGTCCCTCTAAACTTGAAAGCTGCTTCTCTTGACCAAATGCCAATTTGCTGATTTTGTTTGCAAGCACATACATTTAACTAAGCAGCAATACCAAGCTCCTGCTCCCCTCTTTTGACCATCTATCTACTGCACTATTCTGTAAAAATAAAGACAAACCATTCCCTGTGTCACAAGTGGGTAAACTGGGAAAATGAGAGCTGAAGGAGCCTGTCAATACAAACGTTGAAAGGCATCAATATAAGAGGCATTTTACACCAAGTCTCTGCCCTTGCCTGAATAAAGAGCCCACATTTTAAAAGAGTACCCAGCCCTCATTGCATACCCCTTGATGGCTATAATAAGACTTCTTGTTACCATTTTTAAAAAGCAGGACATCTAGTAAATAACCTTAACCCTAAACTAAGTAACCCTAACTTTTGGGGCCTATCTGCCCCACTAACAGTCAGACAGGTAAGGTAGGTGTTTTTATTTTCCTACTGCTACTTTACTGCAGCAGAAAAGCACCTACTGACATGCAGCTGCACCCTTCCATTTCTCTGCATTGACAGTGATAGTTTTCTGTATGCAAAGCCAGTTCCACAGGAAATAGCAACAATAAATCACTGCAAAGGTCTCCTGCTTTCCTGTTGTGCATCTGCTGCTTGGCAAGTTCCAGTAACTGTGCCATTGCCCCACCACACTCAGCCCTGAGATGGGGAAAGCCACTCACCTTTCCAGCTGGGATCAAACTGCCATCATCTGATGCTGGAAGGGAGCTCTCTGCTCCCAAAGAACAGGAGAGGTCTATGTGATGCAGAACACACCATCATTATTGCCAGCAATCTGAGGCTCTGGAACCAGCAGGCCTGAGCACGAACAGCTCTTCGTGCCCAGATAAGCATTTCCTCTGACAATATTTGAGGTTAAGTTTACACAGTTGCTTTGGGGGAGGAGGGGAGAGGCTGCCACAGAGCCTGATGCAACAGGGACGTGTTTTGTCAAGCTCTTAGCCTGCCTTTCCCATCACATCCTCTTTCTGCTCTTTGTGGATTCTCCACTTTGAGCATATTTTCTCAACAAGTTTCTTTTATTAAAACCACGAAGTTCAGGCACGGCTGAGTTTCCAGCCATCTCACCAGACCTTACACAGGAGTGTCATTGTCAGCCCTGGTGACATTTTATTTCTCTTTAGGTCTCCTTGTCTTCCAGTGGGTGAGCCCAATCCAGCAAGCTCACACTATGACCCCTCTGCACAGGGAGGTAACTTCCCAGTGGAGAGCTGCAGACAGAGCAGTCCAAAGCACCCAAATCACCCTTCAGCAGGGCTGACCTTTATCTGCCTGTTCCCCCAGAACACAGCCCCTCAATGGTGTCCCCAGAGGGGCTGTGTGAAGCCTTCATGAGCAAGGATCCTTGCAAGAGCAGTACAGATTTACTCTATAGCCACTTACCTAGAAATACTTTGTAACAGAATAGATTTGGCAGAACTGAATCACAATTACCTGCTTTTCATCTGGAGGAGAGACAGCATGCTGGAAAACTCAAAGGCAGTTTATTCAACTCACTCAGACATAAGGCTGTTGGAACAAAAGGCCAACCTGGCAAAAGCTCATCAAAACAAATCCCCATCAGGTTCATACACTTAAAAACAAATGTACATCAGGGATAGAGATGGAGAGTGCCTACTCACATTTGGTAATTCTTGCGCCCATTTTCTGCAGTCAAACTAAAAATCTAATGGTCTGGAAGTGTTTTAGTACCTTTCTGTTACAGGAAAATCCTATTATTATTAGCTGAGGAAAGGTATTGGAAAAGCAGGATGTAAGTTGCAATACTGACGTAACAGAATTAAAGAGGTTTACACTGACTCACTAAATACCCACACAGCAACAGTAAACTCACTTTGAACTCACCAAGAGTTCTGCTGGGCAATCTAATAGCCTGCAGCTTTGCTGGAAAAACTGCCTCTCCAAATGGCTCAAGGTTGGGGTTTTCTTGTTTTGCTTTTTTTTTTTTGTCAGTTGAATATATTGCACAATATCTAAAACTGAACACGAACTTCAAGTTTTTTCATAAGCAAGGGGATTAAAGCAGTAATAATTAAGGCTTTCCAAGCCACATCCAAGCCAGGATACAGCACTGTCAGGCAGGACAAGGAGCTCCAATTGGGGATGCTCAACTCAGACATAGGAGGAGCATTTTGTGGGACTGAGTAACAATGCTCATTTCCCTTGGGTCTATTCCTTCTGTGGCAGATAACACTGCAAACTGGGCCAAGCCTGGAGAAGCCTTAGTTACTGTGATGTTCAGTGCAGTGTGAACACCAGAGGCACTGGCAAGTCAAAGGGACACTGAGGATTTTGCTGCCATAAGCAGGTTCTCAATAGAATTGGAATATTACATCAACCTTGTGCATTCCTGCTTTTCTAGCCCTCCTGTGTCAAAGTTCAGACCTACACACTATATCTTTAGCACACTGAGAGCTCTGGGTCTTTTTGCTCCAAAAAGCAGAGACACCTGAAGTTTAGCACATAAGAACGTGCTTTAGCTGTAGAATAACACACCATCTGTTGGAGGGAGCTTGGCCCTTCCACAAAAGAGCAGAGCTGTAGATGCAGACAAAGCAGCCCAAGGGGGCAATTTTAAAATATCCAAATTGAAAGCAAGATCATTATAAAACTAGGAATATCACAGACTAAAACATGCCTGTGATTGATCTTCCCTCCAGCAGGACACTGGAAAACACAGGCAAAAGAAGTACTGGATACAGACTGAATGAATAGTCAATGAAATATGGATGGTTTCTATTTTCATGGCTTGCCAATGGCAAGTCCTCACACAACAATGCAGCTGGGGGATGCATGAGATCAGGAATGGAATGAAACTGTACTTTCATCTCCAAAACAGAATTAGAGTTAATCCTCACTTGGAACAAAACAGTGGCCGAGCCTAGAACTTGTTTTGTAGGTCCACAATAACACTCCATGCACTTCTGGAGGCTGGAAGAAAAACAGGGTAACACCCTAGTGAAAACTGCTGCAGAAAACATTTTTGTGAAGAACACAGGACTGAAACCACTGATTTTTGAGTTTTGAAAGGTTTCTTATTGTCAGCTGTGACTGTTTTTAACTGTGGAGGATAAAAGATTCCTTGAAATATCACTTAAAATTGATGTTTTATCCAGCATATTCCCCCACCAACACTGCTCCCTTCACCATTATTTCACAGGCTCACCTCAGGAGATAAAACAAGGTTTTATCACCCAAGGTGAAACTCTGCCTGGAGGGGGGACGGTCACCACGTGTTCTCTGGAGGAGCCCAGCCAGAGCTTTTATCTCAGCAGGACCTCTTGGACCACACAAACCCATCTCCTTTCAGTCTTTCTGGGCCCACAGCAGCAGCTTTTCCAGCTAGGAGACATCAGTCTCAACAGAAGTACAGCAGCAAGGAGGTCAGGCCTGTGCTGTGGAGCTACAGGGCCAAGTTTTAGTCAGCAATCTGAAATAAGAGATCAGCATTTCTTCAGGGACTTCTGCAGCAGCAGGATCAAGCTGAGCCATCACCAGACAAGATGTTTTCTTTCTTCAACTTTCAACATCAGGGAACCCTGCTGTCCGTAGATTAAAGTAATAAGGAAACTCCACCAAATACTGCAATTAATTAGAACAGAACACACAGCAAATATCTCCCCCAAATCCCAAGACACTCACTGTTTAATATTTTGATTTCTAACAGTTCAGAACGAAATGAGATCTCACTCTTCTAATTCATATCCAGTAAGAAATATAACTCTTTCTCTCCCACACACCGAGAGCCCTCACAGGTATGAGTCGTCTCTTTCCCATATATTGAGAAGAGTTTATCCAATGTAAGAGTGAAACCTCCATCATTCTTACATGTCAAAGTGCTGTAAAAATCTCTGCTATTACAAAAGCAGAGAAAAAAATCCTCAACAGAGTAGCAGATAAACCAAACTGATCACTGTAGAAAAACGACATTTAAACATGCCCTTTTTCTATGTTAAAGGTCAAGATGATGCACCAAAAAGCTTCATCTACAGGAAATTCACCACCAACCATCTCCAAGAAAAAGGATACCAGCTTTCAGGTGTACCACAGTCACAAAAATGGCCATAAATTAAAAAAAAAAAAAAATCTTCAGGGAATTCCAGTTTGTCGTTCTAAGTCTCATCAGGTTTGTTTTTTTCCCCCCCCTCAAGAAACCTAATCCCACATGATTTCAGTAAAAACAAGTAGCAGGGAGAAAACCCTACTCAAAAACAACACAGCAAGATTCTGCCCTAAACCCCTCACTGAATATGTTTCTAATGCCACATTCAAACTCACACACCCCCACAGAAAGAAATAAAAAATATTGTGGGAAGGGGGCAAATTAGGTCCTGTAGTTGTCTGCCTTCCTCCTCCTCTGTGGTTTTCACTGTCAGAGAAGCATCTTCTTTGCATTCTAAAATTAACCCTGTGATATGATAACGAAACCTGAGCAACACAGCACAGAAAAGGAACCTGTAAGTAACAAGGATCACTGCTCAACCCTTACTATTATGGACAACCCACTGAGCCATCCAGTTTGCCTGGAGAAGGAAAAGACAGAAAACAGTCTCCTGAAAGGACACTCTGGTTTCAGGTTTTCTTGAAACACTCCAACAGTGTGCTGAGGGGGCAGAGATGAAGCTGCCAGGGCGACAGCCCCGGTAACCCCAGCACAAACCTGACTCTTGCTGCAGGAATGCAGCATTTCCCATGGTGCTGAATATCTCAGTCCTGACCTTGAAAGCTGGAGGATCAGAACTGCTCAGTGACAGGTGATGGCTTTTGTTCTGTGAACACACATCCCCTGGGGTATTCTTTGCCAATACAGTTCACAGAATGCCCAACAATTTGGTGCACAACTGGCCTGAACTGGAATCCACAGTTGGCAGGTGTGAAGCTCCATGTCAGCTCTGGTCTCTCCAGCACTTGTCACCCTGGCAGCCTCAACCTGGATTTCAGTTTCAAAATTTAAAAATACTGTAAATTAAGCAAATAGATCTGGGCAGGGTGAACTTAGCATCTTCTTGCCAGCTGAAGTACAGCATTTGTGCAGGAGCTATTAATCCTTTCTACAAGCATTAGCACAAAATAAGGCTTGCAGCATTCACATGACTGCGTGCATAACCAAATGTGAAGAAATGCCTGCTGCTCTCAGCCAAGCCTTGCAGAGTCTCCTGCAATGCCTGAGCGAGGGAAGGTGTTCCCAAAGGCTTGGTGCACTGCTGTGGAGGACAGGCACTCTGTGAAACAGGGCCATGAGAATTAATGGCCAAACTCACAAGGAAAGACCTGAAGGAATTGCAAGGCAAAGAGATGCCATGTGCAAGTGTGCGAAAGGCTCCATGTTGCTCAGGCACATACTCATCCACAACCAGGAAGAAGAATTAAGTACATTATTTATTATTTCCCTCTAGAAAAGGGTGCCTGAATTTATATTGCAGGCCCCAGGATGTCTCCCCTGCTCTGCACTCACACTCTTTGAAGCGCCCTGCCACAAGCAGAAACCCTCCAGTCAAGAACTGGACAGATACAATTCTTTTCAGTACCTGTCAACACAGCTCCTTAATCCTTATTTAACTTCAGGGATCAACATGCACTGGCTCCTTGGGCAAACATACATAACACATTATTTTACAAAAAATAGAACAAATTTCTGTGTTAAAAGAACTCACAAAAAGGGGGAACAGAAATCACCCAGCAAAGAGCAATTCCTTGAAGTAAAGTGTGAAATTTCAACACACCAGTGTGATCCTGGCAGAGACTGCTCCAGAGCTTCCCTTTGAAACTCCCTATTTATCACCTGCTAAAGAATAGTGCCCATTTAGTTACACCTTCTAAACTGTATAATGAGCCCAACTTACACAACCTTCAGAGTTGTGCAATCTAAACTGTGTCTTTATTGTTTTCCAGGAAAGGAAGAAGGAAAGGCCTAGCAGCAATAAAACACATAATAGCAAATTAAACTTCCTCAGTTACCTTGGTTCTTTCCCGAAAAGGATACGTCATAAATAACATAAGGAGGAATGGCTGCACTGGTGATAAGTTCCTTCAACAGTGCTCAGATAACAGCAAGGTGTGGGCATGGAGGTAAAGGAGGGTCTGGAGAGGCCCTCTTTCCACAGAATGGAAAGAGCCTCTTTAGCAATGAAAAACTCTGTCAGGTGCAGTCTCAAACAGGAACTTTTGGCCAGCTGAAGAGGTGGTTGCAGGGATCTCTCTCTCTATTACTCTTCAGGATATGTTGGAATGCACAAAAAGAAAGAAGTCCATTTTGAAATGCAAAGCAAATCATTACACTCCTCCTCAAACACCTGTATTTCGTGTGTCTCTGATACTAAATACTATAAGTGATCTATTTGAAGTATTTCTTGCACTTGACCCAACACTAAAATTTTGAAACAGTGAGCTGTGCCAGCACTGGGATTTTCCTGAATACTTTACAAACTGTATATGACAAAGGCAAAGGCTAAGCCCTTGAGCAGTCACTTAATCCAAGGAACACAATTATCTGTGTAAAACAATGTGATAATGGACCAGAAAACAAGAATCTGGGGACATTCTTCACGAGTCACTGGTGTTCACAATGAGTTGCTGAATAACTCTACAGCCTTGGGCAAAGGATAACTTCCCTCAGCATCAGTTTTCACATCCCTGAGATAACATTCAGTCCACTTGTAGGGTGAAGATTCATAGAAAGCTAAACTGCTAAGCAGGTATGGGATGACAAATGTGTATCCAGCATAACACAACTGCAGGAACAAGAATAGAAGCATTCAGTTCCAGAGGTAGGAGGTGTATTTCTTGGCCTACATCAGTCAGCACTGATATTTGTTATCAAAGGAACTGGGCCATTTTCTCTGTTTTTGAGTAGTTGTACAGACACAGTCAGGATTCAGGAGGAGAGGTCTGCAGGAACAGTTGTAAGTTTACACTGAAATTCTTATTCTCTGTGAAAGTATATTCACTACTCCTGCTGTTGCTGATTTTTATGCTCTTAACTTCTCCCTGGATCACATGGAGTAGCATCATATCTGGATGGAATAAGTCCAGCAAGGTTTACTGATACACTATCACTGCTAGAACAGCAAACCAAGCAGATGGTATTGTAGGAGACCCATGCAACACATCTGGAAAGATGCCTACAACCTTACTCATCTACATCAACAAGGATAAAAAAAAGCCTGAAAAGTCACCAAAGAAATGAATCATATTAACTTTATACATGGAAAGCAACGATGGACAGAAAAGCTCTACCGGGTAACACATGGCAGGACAAAGACTTGGGATCAAAAGAAAATTTCATCCACCCTTTGAAATGAAGCAAAATGTCACCTCAATGTACATCATGTTACACATAACATCTCTAAGAAGGAAGCATGAAAAAAGTATGAAATAAGGCCAGTCAAGATAAAATATTAAGTTAAAACCTGGAATCAGAGCAGTTATCTAAATGAGGGAAATAGTGCAGTTAGGAGTTTACTGTCAGTTGTATGTACACAGTAGTTTCTTCAACAATTATTTTAATTGATGAATCTATGTTATAGGCTACCTGGAAAGGGAGAGAAGCGTACAACAACATAACATTCCAAACTTAAACAAAATCAAGAGAAAATTTCCATCTATTACAATGGATTTTAAATACACTCTTTCACCTCTTTCAGTGTTTTGCAAGTAAACGAAATCATAACCACAGAAGCTACAGAAACCAAGCTACTAGAACTCAAAAAAAGATAAAGAAACTTACAGCAGGCAAAATTCGCATTCAGGATGGACAAGATTCTGCAGTGCTAATGAATTAGATTTTAAATTATAGATCTATCTTTAAAAAGAAAAAGTAATCACAGCATAGAGAGCAGTTGCCAAAAAGAGCCCTTCTGGTTCTGCAAGTACAGGACTGTGCTCCTGCTGCCATGGAAACTGAGTCCCTCACTGCTCTCGTCCTGGTACAGTGCCACACATGCTCTCAAGCATTTAATAAATATTAATAATGCATTTAATAATAGTGATGTATCAGAAAGAGAACATCTAAGAAAAAAAATTGGCAATAAGGCTCACTTTACATGGCTGCAGCCCAAAGGCTACTACTGCTCTAAGCCAGCTATAAATCCTGTTCTCTCCTAGTTTCTAACACTTGCTCTTGGCATTAAATGTGAGGTTAGACTGACTGCCAGGCTTAGCTTAGACTGAAAAAAACAGGAAACCTGGAGGAAAAACTGAAACCCTTCTACTTGTCCAACAGGTACCTCTCCAATAACTAGTACAACTGTGTGTACAGAGCACTGGACTGGCAGGGAGGAGACCTCATGTCTGTTCTTGGCTCTGCTGCTACTTGTACAACCGTGAGTCACTCAGGTACAGAAGAGCTGTAGCACCATTTATTCACCTCCTCAGGAGGAGAAAGGCATAGGGCTGCCAGATCTGCCTCAGCTTGGGAAGAAAAGTCATGGTCCTTGCCAGGAACAGAAGCACAGTCTACCACAGCATCATTATTATGGCAAGAAACACTATCTCTCACCCTGAGAGACCATCAGGGACAGTGCTCACATCCTTGCTTTAAAAATCTGGCTTCTCTTGGGTTAAATCGGCCTTTTGAAAATATTTCAGTCCGGATGGGTTTAGTTTTATTTTTCAACTAGCTTACAGCATCATTATAACTTTTAAAGTCTAATCAGTTTTTTATCACTTGTATTTCAGACAGAATTTTTCACAGAGCAGAAAATCTGCATTAATTTTATCACAGGGTCTTTTACCCTTTTCCCCTCCCTTGTGGCTATCTAAATATTAATAATTTTAACAGGAAATAGAGAGTTAGAAAAACTACACTCAGCTTTTTCAACACTTCCTGCACATGCACCACTAAATAGTGAGGATTTCCCTTTGGCTGGCACCAGCTGCCTGCACTGGGAGCAGAGCACCCCAGAGCAGGCACACTCATTTTCTACCAACGACATGCTACTGCATAAGAAAACAAACAGCAACACAAATCTTCATCCCCATCACTCAAACTCAGCTTACTGATTTGTTTGCCTGGGCAAAGCAAAGGAAGAAAAATTGACATCTTACAGCATTTTATAAGCTGTGTAACGACACAGAAAAGCAGAGCTGAGCAGCAACACGCTTTGGGAACACCTTTGAAATTACCAGGGAAAAGCTGCAGGCAAATGGGAAAGTTGTAGAGAGGAAAAGGTCATCAGCAGAAGGACCAGGAGAACTTCACACCAAATCCAGTCTACCACAAAGGCATCCCTAACACAACATCACAGTCTCTGAGGCACATCAAGGACACGGTAGATTTGCTGGTGAATTAGAAAAGCTGGTGACATTGAAAAAGCCAGCAGAAACAAAAGCTGGGTGTCTGCTCTATCAGAAACAGCTGAGGGAATCAATAATTGTCAGACATTTTCAGGCATTACAGACTGTTTAATGGTCCTTTAGGTGAACAATGGAGTCAAGAAAACTCATTATTTCTAGCACTGGCAATCTCCTAGTCTAGGTGTGTCAGAGAAATGCATTCACCAACACACAACACTTGGTTTCTCCAGTCTCATAATTTGTTCATTTGACTTAATTTCTAAATATTTGCTGATTAATATTAAGTATCTTCCATTCTAACATCAATCAGTAAGAAATCACATCTCAAACCTGTGCTAATCCTGGCTCTGTAACACTGCAGACAAAAGAGAACTGGTCTACATTGACTTTTCATAGAATCAGAGAATGCTTTGGGTTGGAAGGAACCTTAAAGATCACCTCATTCCAACTCCCTGCCATGGGCAGGAACACCTTCCACTAGATCAGGTTGCTCAATGTTCCATCCGACCTGGTCTTGAACACTTCCAGGGATGGGGCAGCCACAGCTTCTTTGTTTTATCTTTATACATTAAAATGTTCTGGATGAAGCTTGCCTACCTTGGCTCAAAACGCAGAACATGTTTGTACCCTCTGAAATGACAGCTCTGAGCACTCTGGTAAACAAACCAAGTCACTGTCAGTTTTGACTCCACTTTCAAAATTTCCTTCTTTCCTTCAATCTTTCCTTGACCTCAGGAAAGCTTTTCACATCACAGCTTGTTCCTGTAGCTGTATCTAGAGCAACTCATGTGCTTGCCTTCTGTGGCAGAGCAGTGCTCCATAAATCCAAGTTCTCTTCCCTCTGTGGCCATAACACCCCCAGTGACTCTCCCACGTACCTCAGCCCTCTCTTCTATCTTTTCTGTGGTCCTGTTCCAGTTTTTTCTCTCTTTCTTTCCCAGACCATGAGCAGGAGTGATAGAAAATCACCACTTCCTGGAAAGCAATCTGCATATAGACTGCTTAATAAATAAAACTGCATAAATTAACCTCCTCAAGAAAATGCACCAGGAAATGGCAAAATGGAAAAGGGCATGGTTCCCACATGTACTTAAAGATTGATTTTCCACATAAAGACTGCAGCAGGTTGCAATTACAGGGAAGATAATCCAGATCCCAAAAACATGCAAGTTAGTTTTCTCAGAGCAGATAATGGGAATATAATGAAAAAAGGAAGATAACTGACTAAAACCACTCACTGTGGAACACAAGAGATCAGCGAACTGGTTTCAAGCCTAGGCTGGACATGGACACAGTACAGACCAGGACAGGCAGGCAACAGGCACACAGGCAAGCAAACAAGCCCTGCCCCTCAGCACCACTCTTCCCAGTGCCTTCAGTTTTGGGATAAACATGCAGGCTGGCCACAGAACGCAGTTACACTATCACTGACAAAATCAAGAGCATATGACCATGCATATGTCAAAGAAATCAAGAATTCTCCACATGGTGATGTGCAAGGCATCTCCAGAGTGGCAAGCAGCTATCACTCAGCATGCAGGATACTGTTCATGAAGAAAAATTGGAGCAACAGATAACAGAAGACAAAAAGTTACAGAATACTGTTGCAATTGTGACTGCCCGCTGTCTCACCTCCCAAAATCTCCAATCAGGCACAGCATTAAACTGCTGCATTTCAAAGCCACCCAGGGCACATTTAACTCTTCACTGGATCCAGAATTTAGTTCTCAATTAGGCTTTTGATGTATTTTTACTCCCGAATTCCAGCTCTAGTAAAATGTGCACTGAAAAGCAAAGAGACTATGAAGCTGCCTCCTGGGCTTTCACATAAACAGCAGTCAAACTCTCCACAGACTCTCTGCACAAATCCAGCAGGGGAAAAGGAATCCCTCCTCCGGATGGCAAGGGAAGTGTGCCTCAGCTACACAGTCACCTACTGTGGCCATGAGGCAGGGAAGGGTTGAGGTAGGGGGAAGTTTGCTGATTCCTCATGTTTACCCTGAATTCTGTACACATGGAAACAGTTTTGGAAACAGTAACTCCCTTCAGACTGCATCTCACACCTGAGGCAGCCTCAGTCCTGTCCAGTACAAAATATTCCTATGAACAGTACTCACCAGAAATCAGCACCACAGAGAGGATCCCAATACAAAGATGGCAAAGGGAAGTTTAAAGGAGAAATGGTAATTCTGCACTTGGTTGTGTCCCCCTGTAGGCAGGTATTACAAAGCTGAAGTGGGTTGGAAGCTTGTGTTCCATTTTAGGAAACTGGTAAAGCTACTGATTGTTTTGCCACATTTAAGGTTTAATCACCAGTGAAACATGTAAGCAGAGATCTTCCAGTCTCTTTCACCCATACTCTGGTCTGGGTTAAGATAATGTGAACCTTACTTGCATCAGAAAAATAAAATCACAACTATCAAAGAGCTCCTATTTTGCGTCAAATATATTGTACCTGGTTGCAGTTTGCAAGTTCTTCCTTGTTTTCTGCTGGTTGCAGTGGCAAGCAAGAAGAAACTTGCAAAACGGGGGAAAAAGTCTCCCAGAGCCACTCCCCCATGGAAGCAGCTCTCTAGGATTTTCCATTCTGGGTGATGTGTCACACAGCACCCTGAACACTCAGCTTGGGGCCCACGAGGCTCTGCAGCTGCCACCTCTCCTGAGGGAGACACAGAACAAGAGTCAGTATTCCACATTCCAAGTACCTCAGCAAGGAGTGAACTTTTGCTAAGACATTGTGCCTCAGAAAATGGACATGTTTCCCACTATAAAAATAGTTTTGATGTTTTATAAAGTTGCTGCTATACCATTATGGAAAAGTCTCAATGACTGTGTATCTGCAAATGTTCTCTGAAATAGGTTATAAAATTCAGTCTTGCCTTTCCAGAGTTTCCTGAGAGGAAAAAGCATCACAGGGAAGGAGTAAAATGCATCTAAAAGAATCATGTTCAGAACTGCCCTAGAGCCCTGTCCTCATTGTGTGCATCACACACAGTGCACATCATGGCAGTGCAACCTCTAAGTTGTGACCGGGTTTTTGTCTTCCCAGGCCTATGCTGGATTGAGCTCAAACAAATCATTTTGCAAAGAGCAGAGTAAACAGTCTTAAAACAGATTTAAACTCTGTAATAACTACCCAAGCTTTCCGATTCCAGAGTTTAAGACTTGATTTCCCCAGCAATCCAAACAACATAACTGTCACTATTTTTCTCTTGAGAGCTTAGTTTCCTTTCATCAGATGCACAGGAACATATTAAGGAATATCTCTACTCGCTTATTTTCTTTCCCTTAAAGTGCTGTAAGTTTCTGAAAACATGACAGCAAAAAGGCATCTCATATTTAAACAATTTACTCTGTTTCCTTCACCTGAGTGGGGACAACTGCCAGGATCAATCCAGGCTGCAGATGGAGGGATCCAGAGCAGCCCTGCTGAGAGGGACTCAGAGTGCTGGTGGATGAGAGGCTGGACATGAGTCAGGCACGTGCACTGGCAGCCCAGAAAGCCAACCCTGTCCTGGACAAGCTTACCTCACCTTACAAACCAGTACTGACCAATCTGATATGTCTAAGAGCAGAAATCATTCATTTTCATGCTTTGTTTCCAGTGTTTGCCATATTAACTCACACATAGTCCTATGGTAGATAACTTGAACTACAGCCACAAAAGAAAAGGATTACTGAATGGAAAGCAAATTCCAAGGAAAAGATACAGTTTGATTACCAGGATGTTCTCCTTGGAGTCCAAAACTCCTTTAAAAAAGCCAACATTATGCCAGCAAATCTCAGGGATGGGGGGAAAACCAGGGGCAGACATGGGACACACAACATAACAGGGGACACAAATAACAGCAAACAAACAAAAATCCAGTCTTGTGCAAAGATGGTTTCTAGTAGGAAGCACACAGAGTCCTGCCAAAAAATCTCCTTCTGGAGAACTATTTAAGATACTGTTGGTTACAAAATTTTCCAGTGTATATACACGTCTACCACAAGGAATTGGTTTCATAAACCAATTGTTCACACAGACAGACCATCGTCTCTTCAATAAGGGAGGATATAGACAAGCAGCAATGAGCTATTAAAAATACGTTTTCAACTCTGTGGAAAAGAATCAGCAGGTAATTACAGAGATTATCAGGGTCCTTATCAGTACTCATTATCAGCAGGCTACCTGCATATTCCTTTTCCCCTCCATTACCACTCCAGCACGCCAAGTTTTTCAGAACAGTTTCTTCCATCACATATGTTCATAAAATAGTTTTGAAACAAATATCTTTTTATTACAGCAGTGATAACAGAGGTGATATCTAGAAGCAAAAACACATGGAACGTACTCTTTCACCCAGTGAACAGAACTCTAAACATTCCATATGCTGAAAAGCAGTATGCATTTTCAAAATAAAACAGTGTTCAGAACAATACAACTGAGAAAAGCGTGTGTGAGAAATGCAATTTTTGTCTTTCAGACTTTTTGAAGAAGCAACTGCAAAGTCTATAAATATATATGAACTAAACAGTTCATTAGTAAATTTTGTAGCATGATCCCCAATCGATAATAAATGCCAAATTCAGATTAAAGTGAAGATCTCTTCCTGATATCTCCACATCCAAAAATTTTTTTCCTAATATCTCCAAAGTCACCATCCTACCACAATCTAGCCATCATATTTTTTTCAGCCCCAAACCCAACTGTAGAACGCCTCTGAAATAAAACTAAATCAGATGCAATTATCCATCTAACCATTGTAACACAGCACAATGCACATAGAGCTGCTGTTCAACAGGACGTTGTTCCACACTCTCTCTTCTGACACAATAGTTAGAGGGCTGATCAGAAGGAAAAGGAGAAGATAAAGCAGCCCATGTACTGACCCACTCACTCATGCAGGGCAAGGAGCTAAGGCCACAAACCTGCTCTTCAATGTGGAGTGTGGGGTGCAGAATCTGTTCAAGAAGCTCCTCCAGTCTCGATCCCAACCTCTGAGAAGCAGTTCCCAAAGCACAGCCCTCAGGTCACCTGCAGCTCACCAAGCCTTTGTACAACAGCACGCAGAGTTTTACACTGAAGACTTGGAGAACACTATCTACCTGCTCAGAGATTCCCAGTGCTTCCACAGATTGGTGTCTCCCTCTGGAAACACGTACACTTTCGAGAAAGCATGACCAGCTATAACTAGACATGAGTCCAAGCTGGTTCTCAGTCAGCCTTGACTTCCCTGGATCTTTTATAACTTGAAACATTTCAAATCTAAGTTGCCTTGAAATAGTGCCATTATAATTCCTGCAAAAACCTTTCTATATCTCAATTAACTAATGCTGCTAACTCCCCAGGTCATAAACTTAAGCATATATAAAGCCTATCGAGTTCTCTGAATACAAAAGTACTACAAATAAATGTTATATTTTACACTGTAACAAGATGTTCTCTGTGAACAAGAGTTTGAGAATCCCTGCTCTCCTTAATCTACTTAGACTTCACCTCTGAATATCCCCTGACACAGATTTACAGGTGAAGCTGTTAGCAGTACAATCACATACAGAAAAACACATAACCAGCAGTTCTTCTTTTCTTCATACATTCACTGGGTCTATGAACTTGAAAGAGTTTGTTAACCTGATGCACATTCAGCATCTATTATCCTACAGAGATAATTCATGAGGTGTGGTACTTGTTACAATATTTACTTAAAACTTAAAACTCCAAATTAAAAATACTTCTCTTCAAGACTTAGGCTCCATAATTTCTTTTACAGATGCTTCTTACAGTCCATGGTTGAGCCAAATTATCCCAGGCTGTCGGAAGCTGTAAACAAGCTAAGTCAGGTAATAACAGCACAACCCTACTAACTACCCAATAGGCTTCCACTCGCACACACCTGAGCCACACCACAGGA
>NW_021939546.1:8490687-8556754 GCF_001715985.3 Manacus vitellinus | reverse complement strand
ACAGTGACAGCCTCATTCATGATCGTGATTTTATTAAGCCAATTAAACACACAGACTCTTTTAAATGGCCTCGAGTCACAAATTACGTGCTCTCCTCATTACTTCAGATCTCCCACTGAGGGATTTCATTATGGCCACACTGATGTGGTCATCTCCGCTTAATTGTATTAGAATGAGTGAAACAAGAATGAAGTATGCTAAAGGTGGGCACCTCCCTTCGCAGGAACCCTTCACCTTTTCTACTGCCTAAGCACCTGCGTCTGATCAGGAACTGCCAACGTTTTACAAGCTATCAGGGGCTGTGTTTATCACTCCACTTGCATAGGGCTGTTGAGAAAGCAGTTCACCGTCTTTAATTAACACTGCAGCCTTGTTCATACAGTCAGGATTAACAGTATTTCAGTAATCATATTATGAAAAGTTTTTTTTCAGGAGTAACTTTAACATCACAGCATAATTAACATGATTCTATGTGGAGTGTTATTTTAAAAAAAACTTAAAAATCAAGCAGTAATTTTACATAAACCAATGTAACAGAGATTTTCAGTTTCAAAGCCTGAAATGCCATTGACTTCAGAACTGGGCTGCCATTTAAAAATGCACCTGTGCCTTTAACAAAAATTTTGCAAGTCATTAGTCAGCAGTGTCACTAATGCGTTTGCATCATGTGAAGAGGAGAAGAGCTAATCATTGAGCTATTTCACCAGCAGCTTATAGAGTATTAACAATTTATTCAAGCCTTTTCGAACAATTTTTAGCATGAGAAATGTAGTGCATGTTTGTGTTGGCTGCATCAATGTGATAGATTACAATAATTGCTTAAAGCAAGTGAGGTATTTATAATACATTAGGTCAAATTTCTCTTTCTTAAATGTGCCAAAACACAGATTCATAAAGCTGCTACAATTCCTGGCCTCATTCTTCTCTTTCCTAAATTAGTTTATTAGTTTAAATTGGACGTGGCTCCAAAGACAGTAATGAAGCTATTTGGTATGAAACAGGTGTGAGTGTGCAGAGCATCAGTCACAGCAATGATCTGTTATGATTCCTATCAGAATTTTGTTTCATTAAAAAACCCCAAACAAACAAGTATTTTGGCCTGACTGCCTCTCACGGGAAACAACACTAATGAGCTTTTTCTGAGTGAGCTGCTCTGGTGATACCTGGCCAGCAGCAATTCCAACGGCCTTCACTGACCACCCATCGTAGGGGCTACTTGTAGCCTAGTACCATCTTGTGGACATATGTGTCTGCAAGGAATTGCAGAGGCAAGAAGGAAACCAGAGGTGCTAAAGAGGCAGTAAATTAGGCAAGGTAAACCATTTGGTATGAAAGAGAAGTGAAATCTCATCCATTATGTTCCAATAGTTAAGGCAATTAATTTACCTCCCAAGGTATGTCTCTTCCAGGAGCTCACCCCTTGAGTCGGAAACTGGAACAGGAACTCGTGCTTCTTTTATCCAGACTGGAAATCTGTAAAGCAACAGCACAGACAGGTTTTGGCTGAACAGTAAAATGGCCGAAAAGCTGTTTCTCCAACAGCTAAAATACTACAATTAGTAACCATCATAACAAAATACATTTTAATGTACTGCATTTGCTACTTGGCAACTGAGTTTGCTCACAGATTTGTCACACATAAACCAGGCTGTCTCCTGATGTCCAGGCTGGTTATGGTAGGTGAGACCAGGGGTCTCCAGCTCATTCTGACCCACACTGCAGCTGAGAGCAGGTTTCTTTGCTGACTGTTACAGAGAGTTTTTATTAGGAATTAGGCTCAGGCTGCTGTGTCAACTGCTTTTACTCCTCGTCTGAGTGACTGGTATGTTCTACCTCTATCTATGAACTAAACATTCAAAGTGACCCTAAAAGTTCAGGCGAACCAACCACCCCTGGGGCAGCCTCAGCCCCAGGGCACAAAGAAGAGGAGAGCAGGAGGCTCTCAGGCCCAGTCAACGTGCTTTGAAGGAAGGGACAGTTCAATAACTGCTGTATGTGTAACCTGCTCATTTGGTCACACCCTGCTGCACATTAAACAACACGAACTAACACAGATCAGCCACCCACTAATAGTGCAGGGAGTACATCTAAACAGTGACATGCTATTTCTACAGAGGTCTGTCAGCTAGCTCTGTGTTGTTTGTCATCCATACCATTTCTCTCATCTATTTCACAAAAGATTTTTAGAGATGGATTTTTTTTCCTAACACAGAACCCAGATCTTTTTTCCATACTTACATTTTTCATCAACTGGTCACTTAGATCTATATATATCTCATATAGCTACAGCTTATACATCAGAGAAGTCTCTCTAGTGTCAGGATGAATAACTGACACCCTGCACACAGGATTTTCTGCAGGCTTGTGTTAGTACACCAGGCTCTTCTGTTGGTTAGTCCCCCGGGTATGCATATACACACCCTCCTAGTCACAGATTTGGAACTGAATTAAAAAAATCATTCAGAAGCATGTCAAAAGCAAGGCACCAAACTTATTTTAGTCAAAGTTCCTCTGGTGTTTCCAGCTTTTGTCCACTGTATGTATGCTTGCCTCTGTTTTGCAGAACACTCCTACACAGGTTCAGACCAGAAGCCCATCTTGAACACCATGCTCCAAGCATTTCCACCTGGTATGCAACGCCCAGGAGCATTTCAGAATTCACCACATCCCAGCTGAAGAGGCCACAGACCAGCTGTGCAAGATGAGGTGACCAACTCCGTGCACACAGAGACAGGCAACAGCTTTCCCCTTGTTTATCAGTGAGAACCCGGCTGGGATGGTGCCCTTAGAGCACTGTCAGACCTACCCGGCTTTTTTACTGCCACTCAGGAATGTCAAGAAGCTGAGCACCTCCCTGCCCTGTGACCACTGCTGGAGAGCAGCCCCAGCCAGAGAGAGTTCTCTCAGGAATGGAAGAATGGTGGGTGCTTCATACATTTGTCAATAAAATCTTTGCTAAATGTAAAAAACAGGATAATGACAGACTGTCAGGGAAGAGAAACAACAGGACTGGTGTACATAAGGCTTCCTCTGGGAAGTCTCCAGCCTACATGATGAAACTCTTCCAGCCGTGGAGACCAAATTTCCTGAGCTATTTGTACTAATGCCCCCCTCGTCACCATTCCCCCTCAAACAATTTCATGTCCTTCTACAATATATTTCTTTCTTTCAAATGGACATTTAAAAAACTGTTCTCCTTTATTTGTATAATAACCTTTGAAAATATCCCCTGTCCATTAGGCTGACTTTTTCAGTCTTGTCTTTCAACTAGACAAATCTAATTCCTTCACTCCCGTCACGGCTTTTAGATATGCTAATGTAATATGTTTTGCAAAAGGATATTTAAATTAAACCTTTTAATTAAAGTTGGTTGAACCAATGCACTAGCAGCCACACCGCTTAAACTGCCAAATGATACGTCAGTGCCTACAATATTATTTACATTTTAAAATAAAATTCTCTTGCCAAAACTACTGAGTTTCCAGCTATACATAGTATTGTATATTACACTGAAAAATAAAATTAATTTTCTGCTGCTTCTACTAAGTGAGGCACAAAACAAGCCACAAACCCAGCAAAGCATAAATACAGGTTAATTTCTGAACAGGACTTGTCTTTCAAATTCTTACATAGCTCCTGGTGTTTACCTGCTGTGTTCAAAATGACTAACTTTTCACAACCTTTCTTCCTACTTTTGGGATTACCAAACCTATTTTCTTTAATTCTCTGTTTTAGAATGTTTTACTTACTGTTTTTATCCGTTAAGATACTTTAATCTTTCAGTTTTGATAAATTTCTTCAAAATCTGCCCATTTTAAACTGCACAGAGAGTTTCTTCTACTTCCCCTCTTTTCATAGTTTCCCTAGACTAATTTCCAATTTTCCCGTACTAATTTCCTTAAATACTTTGACTCTTGCCCTGTAGAGTTTCCCTTAATTCATGTGTTTGGCTGCTGCTACTTTAGCATCTATGTTCATTAACATTTTACCCTCCAGCCCACTGTCCATCCTCCTCTGTCCCTTTGTAAGGGCACTTTAATGACAGGTGATATAACTTTTCATTTGCACAAATCCTCTTTTTTTTTTCTGTGAAAGCAAGTTAAGGCTCTAATTCTTTAGGGGTTTTTTTTTCCAATTCATATTTTTATTTGCATCTGACTAAATACTGTCTCTTTGATCTCCTTTTTCTATGCTTTTATTTTTGGAACTTTTATTGTTTAAAAATGCTTTGTTCAATGTCTTCTATAATCTCTTTTGTTTCTTAGCTTAATTTTATTCTCTTTTAACTTCAACTTCTTTACAGAGAACTCCAATCCACTAAGTCAGCTGTTTGCTGTTTTGCTTTTCATATTTCTTATTACAATCCATGCTCTGTTGGATACACCTTTCCTTTTCACATTTTAGAGACCTTTCACAGCCATCAGGACTTTCCTTTTACTTGTTTCATGTCTAAAAGACCAATTTAACCCCCTTAGCATGCTCCAAGTCTTCTAATGATGTCCTTATTTTTAGTTAGTTCATGGCCTAGTAAGGAAAGGAGGACATCACACAATCAGATTTAAATCAAACTGATTTAAATCAGGGGAAAGGTAAGAGATGCTTTCAAGTCCACTGGCAAAGTTTTTATTCAGCAGGGAGGAGTTAACACAGAAGGCTTCTGCCCATCTTTCCCATCCCAGGGCTGAACACCCTGCCATGGCAGCACCCCTAGACAATGGAGCTCGGAGTGCAACCAAACCTACCATCCCCACAGGGACCTTTGCCATTAATTTTAATGAGTATAAGAATGAAGGGACTGAGGAGGAAAAAAAGTGAGGATTAGGTGTCTGGCAAGATCTCTTGCATGCCAGAGGAGCAGGGCTCTAGACTGATCTGCTCTTTGCTGCTGTACAGTGACTAATCACTGTGAAAGCGAACAAAAATGCAGACTTGAGGCCACGGTTAGTAACAAGTACAGTGGGATTTTTTCAAGATGTTTCACTTCGAACTATTCATCCTATTACTGCTAACAAAGGGATCATGAATTGGAGCAAAACTGAAGCTGACAGTGCCTCGTGTAGCTCTACAGTGACCATATACTGGTGCTGTACAGCAGCAGATTAGTACCACAGGCTGCTGTTTGCTCTATGGCTCCCAAAGGGCTTAGACACAAACAGGGAAACTGAGGAGCAGCACCAAGCCTGCATAAGATTTTTTCCTTTCTAAAAACCCTGTTAGCTAGATGCTTGCTCTGTTTTTCTCCCACACCTTATTTGTTTAGGCTCCAACACTGCAAAGTGGTCTATTGTGTGTGGATGGCAGAAGCAGAGACAAGGTCTGGCTCTAGGAGGTGCAAAATTCCCTCAGCTCCCAGCAGCCCTCTGGAAAGCTCTAAGCATCTTGAAGGCTCACAGACAAATTATTTTAGCATTAATTACAACATCAATGAGAAAATAATACCCAAATGGGAATTTAGGATGATGCCTGCATGGAATGTTTCTCATTATTTTGGTATGGATTTCTTATGACAGCAGAACACTTTAAAACCCATCTTGCTTTCAAGCTCGTGCTGGATCTATTGCTTCATGCTAAAGTGGCAGGCACAGCTGAAGTCATGTAATTTGTAAATTCTTATAGCTGCTTGACAAGGACGTCTTTCTTTATGAAGGAATATGAACCCAACATTTGTTTTCCTTTTTAAAGTTAAAACTCTTTAAAAACAAATTTTTCAAGGTCAGATTCGGAATGTTTTTTTCTTCCTTTCTCTTCCAGCCTGTCTTCAGTAATTTTTTATAGCTATCCCATTAGATATTGCCATCTCATCACTTTCAGTTCTTAAATGACAAGAGAATAAACAGAGTTTTGAGCATAATGAAAAGATTTGAGCTTGGTCAGAGTGGAATTACTTGTTTTTCAAAGCGGATACAAATGAAATTAGTTTCTAAAATCTCCCCCAAAAGAGGAAGGGGGAGGGGAAGAAAAGGGAAACACTGGGAGATCTTTTTTCCAGAACCGAAAACTAATTCAATTATCATCTTGCAAATGTAGGCCCAATGTTCAAATACCTCCTCACTTTGCACAGTGTTTTGGTTGGTCAATGATAAAATTCTTCAAAGTAGAGATACATTAGAGATAACCTTAGAGTCACACAAATAAGTCCTCATTCAAATATGTTTGAGAAGAGTGTTCAGTGCAACCAAACTGTGAAAAATGAGTTTTGCTGAAGTTGAGAAACTTTTTCTCATGAATTTTAGGACAGAGCTCACACCACGTGTAGAATCCATACGTGTGCGAGTTATAGACATTCACACTCCAGAGCTACAGTTCTTTCAAAGTTTCAGAAAACATGTCCTTTCAGATATCCTGCCTGCTATACCATGTTGAAACAACAGCAGTTGATGGATCAACTCCTGTGGCATTTTGTCATATCACATAAAGCATCTGGTGATAGATGCACTTCAGAATTACACGTCCTAGAGATACAGCTTCTAGAAGCACAAAACAGCTCTCCCCCACCCTTTCCAGTACACCCTTCAAAATATTGCCCCATCCCCAATTCTTTCTTCAAAAGCAAGGGTTTCTCTCAGGTCCACGGATGTTAAGTTCTAACCAAGATGGATCAAGACAGAGATGATACAAGTATGTAGAAACTTGCAGTCTAAACCAGCTCCTACTAATTCAGCTAGTTCTTGACTGCTGCACTTGTGCTTCAGTCCTGCCTTCTCCTATGGCTCTGATAAAGCACAGAATTGATACATTTGTGTGTCTGCTCAGCATCTGCCAGACTTGTACAGTTTGAACTTCCACAAGCACTTTCCACAGCACTTGGTCAAGCACTTTAGTGTTTCTTTACGAGGCTCCTGCTATTGCCTCAGAAAAACCTGGTCTACCTTTCATTCCTGCTTTAGAAAGCTTTAACATGTCCAAACTAATCTCAGAGCTTCTATTTTTTTTCAAATAACTTTTCTATTGCAATACAACCTGTGCCTGTTGTAGGATTGCTGGATACTTGTTGCCCACTAGTCATGAAAGGCTTGAACTGGTACTTGTGAGGGAGCTCACGATGCCCAGGAGGATAGAAGGGCAACACCAGGCCAGCACAAAATGCTCAAAGAGAGCACTGAAGGGCTGCAGGCAACAGGTCACAGCCCTGCACAGCTGGGAATTCCTTTCCCCTGGAAAATAATACATCCTGTGGCCAGAGTAGGTTAAGGCAGGTGGTTTAGGGGGCTGGTGCCCGAACCATGGGCACATTCTCCTGCTGAGGGCACAGCCATCAAGGACTAACATGGGCTCCCAAAGATCACAACAAGTTCACCTGAAACTTGATTTGGAAAGTGGATCGTTTCTCTTACCATTGCAAAGCAGGCATTGCAGAAATTCAGATATTCCCACCCAAATGGTTGGGATCTATTTTGATTTAATACAAGCCAACTCTGTGGGTCCCACAAATGTGGCATAGTGTTTGTATCTCATAATTCAGTGTAGAGTAACACCTGCTTTCAGTCCGAAAGTGAAACTTCAATTCAGCAAATTACCCAGGCATCACAAAGGCACAGGGGGAAGTAAAGGCCACCTCCCTTTGTACAGGTTCACAGTCTTATCTTTGCCTTGCCAAAACAAAATCAATAGAACAAAACACCAAGGTTTGGGCCTTTTGTTAATCATTTGACACCCAGAGTCTATAAATTCATTTCACCATTTCATTCCTTTATTTATCCTGCTGCTCTGAGAGTCCTGAAAGGACAATGAAGACTGGCCTGACTCTGGCTGTCTCAGTCAAATGGAGCTGGCATGGCCATGGAGTTACACTTTAGCCACCCACCCACACAATTTGAGCTTCCCAGCCATCAAAGCACAATCAAAACTGCATTTTCCTGACTGTCAGTTCTCTATGCGTTTTTTAGAGTGCAGATGTAATAGGTTTTACAGGGAGTCCCTTTGATTCGTGCCAGCCTTGCACATTCTCATTCTGCCCCTAATCTCTCCTTTGTGGCACACGGGCTCGGAGCGGTGGGCATGGATCCCAGCGGACACTGATTACCATCCAAATTCCCTTTTGGAAACGGGCCCATCTGGCAACTGCAGAACCCAAGGCTTCGACCCTCGGCCATTGTTCTTCTCCAAAACGAGCAGATTCAACTTTATTACAGATTAAACATTTGCTGTATTTTATGTTCAAAGCTAATTCCAAGTTCTGTGTCAAAACACAGGAGCTTTCTCTGCTGACCCTCCTGTAGGGTTTTTTATTTTAAGGTCGAATAAAAATTAAGCAGCCCAAGTAATTATTTTTTTTCAGAATACGTACAAAGAATTGTTCCCCAAGCTTAAATTTTACGTGTCAAGTTTCATCTGGGAGCAGATTCGTTTTTACAGCTCAGTTATCAGCTGTGCAAACAGGCTATTATTCATGTTCATCTAGGGCCTGACAGCATTATTGGCCTCTCAAAAATTTGCCAGGCCAGGAAAATTTATGCAGGAGAGAGGGAAGAAAAATGAGGCAGAGCCGAACAGGCCCACGAAAGACAACCAAGAGCCTTGTACCTCTTCCCCACAGAGCTGAGAGCACTGCGGGTATGTCCTGTTGCACACTCCCCACGGTGAGGTGCTGTCGGATCCACAGGCAGCTCTGCACTGTGACGTCTCTCCCCATCCATGCTCACATGGGCAGGGTGCAGATGGTTACACAGCTCTGTGATCGACTGTGGAGGAGACACAGTTGGAATGTAGGCCATGGCACTGCCTTGCAACTAAGGAGTGTAAAAGTAGGAGGGCCCTGCATGCCCAAACCCCCACCAAAAGCCCTATTCCCCATCAACTGAGCTGCTCTTCTTACCATCCAACCCTTCTAGCAGATCTGATGCATGGGTGATGGTAGGCCTCAATTCACAACTCAGCTCCCCCCCAAAGTGCACAAACCCAACCTTGAGAGAAAGTGTCCATCATACTTCTTGCAGTACTTATACACATAAATGTTTCATGGATAACGTAGCTTTTCTTAAGCAAGGATCATCTGTAAAGCTAGACTGTACAAATAAAACACATATTTCTGTACCTTATCTGCCAGTGTTATGATCTATTGATGCTATGGATCCTATATGTCTATTGATCATAACACACATCTTACAGCTGCAAATGAAATTTGTACCAATGGCAGCAGTAATCTTTTCATGTGCATTACATTCTTAAGAGTTTAGTAACCTGAGGTTATTTATCTTTCTGAAACACATAAAAAAATTCTGGTAATATAAAATAAAATTCTTCCCTTAACAAACAGAAATCCAATAGAGTTAAGTTCTTTTTCCTTCTGGTTTAACCTGCAGCGAGAGGTGGTATTTTCATGGATTTTATTACATCAGCTTTCCAAAATATGAAAATTAAGTCCAAACCAATTTTAAGGACCTGAAAGCATTGTATAATGAGTCTGCAAATCAAAAGTAATCTTTTGACTTCTATGAAGAAACACTAATGAGTATTTCATGATGGTCTTTTAAGGCCAGCTGTCCTGGTGTCTTTACCATTAACATCTGAATTGGCTGCAGTCCTGCTGTGAGAGTTTATCTTTCTAGGAAGCTTAAGTGACTCTTTTGTCAGTTGCTTTATTAAAAATGCAGAAATGTAGTATCATCCCTTATCAAAAATTAAACCAGCTTGGTTGGCACCCTTATAAAATTTTTAAATTGTCATTGTTCTCATGTTAAGTTAAATCTCCCTCATTTGCTTTAGACATCTCTGGAATTCATCCATCTCCAAAGGAAGCTCAAAGGGCAGGACAGTGTTCCTGTGATTAAATGCAAGAGTAAACAATTAACATAGTACAATATGGTGGTTTGAGGGGTTTTTTAGCCAAGTGCACAAAGATGTAAAAGAAGAAGAGAATTTATCTTCAGGTGAGTCAGTGTCTGAGTCCTGCATGCCAGAATAGGAATTTGTCAGTGGATAAAAACTGATGATTACCCCTAAAAAAGACTGAAAAGCAAAATTTAAGTTGAATTGTAGCCTTTCTTCAGCTATTGCTGTGGGCAGAGGAGCTTATTACTCAATGACCCAGAGGCTGCTCATGGCTTTCATCAAATCCCAAATTCTCTGTCTGCTGCCATGTGGGAAGTCAGACTCCCCACCATCTGCTGACACCTTCCTGTGTCATCAACGGATGTCTGAGCTCCTGACCAGTGCTTTCCATGATGGAATTCTGTTCCAACTTAAATATTAAAATTCATCATGTGAAATACCTGCACCAGGCTGACTCTTTATTTTCTTTCTTAGTGTCAGACAAAATAGTTACATTTCAGAGAACTAAAGCAGGGAGGATGAATTGTTCCCCCACATGAAAGAACAGAATAACTCTAGAACTATTTAACTGAAAAGGCTTCAGAGCCTTCACATCTTGAAATAGGAACTTCAAATGAGTTAAAAACCATGTAGCTTATTTATTGCACACAAAAACTATGCAATGCTTACGTTATAAAGGCTGCTAATCAAGCACATAAAATGGTGTGGTTGCCTGTGAAACAGTAATTCATGTGCTTCGTGCACAGGCACCACGATAGCACTGTAAATGACACTGTCACATGTGCTGCTTTCCATAAGGCCCCTGCCTCATTCAGTGTGCAGAATGAACAATGTTCAACTAATGTGTAGCTTTCAATAGTTTATTTTCCCTTCATTATTCACCCTCACCAGGCATTATTTATTGCCCACTATTCAGATTCTGCTTTGAAAACAGAATTATTCATTTCTTCATAGGCTTTTCTGTGGTGCTTATCAGAACAGTATGAATGCTCGGACATCAATGCTTTCATTTTTATAAACTTTCTGGGATGTCAAGGTTATAGTTCTTGCCATTTTTATGGAACATGAACTGAGTAAGAAGTACCAGCTAAAACTGGGTGCCTAACACAACCTGCTTAAAACCTGAGTTTCAGACTATTATACAGTACTTCATAAATTCAAGATTAAGATCCCAGTGGCCTCAGCTGGAACTGTGATTGCTCAACAGTTACATAGTTTACAACCCTGGAATCTTAGCTGTGTGCCACAAAACCAGACAAACTCACAAGTAGAAAACAGCCTTGAAAAATTCTGTTTGATGCGAGTAGATGCTCCAAATCAAGAGATGTTTCTGGTGCATATGGAGATAAAATCCATTTCTCTGCTATTTACTTGCCACAAGAAAAAGCCATCACAAAACCATCATTTTCCCTTCTGCAGATCCTTGCATCACTGGCTGTGTGCTTTTCACTTCCTGCAACAGGGAAGGCTTTGGTGCTCGTTTCCTACAGGCTATTAATTCATCTCCAGAACACACCTCACTGCACCAGCTTTTCAATGAAGCAAAGGACCCACAGTAAAAAATATAGTGTGGAATCCCATAATTAGAGATTAATGACATTCAAGTGTGTGAAATAGCAAAATAAATGCTGCACAGGAAACATAGGAAAGCTCAACTTTTGTGAACTCAACTTTGTCATTTTAACACTCCTTTGTCATAGGTTTTACAGACATAGGTATGTAAAGTCTGTGCCCTTTACTAGCACAAACCACACACCAGCTGTTGCCTCCTCAGACTCTCAGTCAGGCACCTTGCCTTTGCAGCTGTTGGGCTGTAAGAAGAGGGGGGATGAGTGTCCAGCCTGACTTAAAGTACTGCATGATTGCCATGAAACCCTGCTCAGCCAGAGCCTGTTCACTGCACACACTCATGGGAGGTTTCAGCAGTGATGCTCTGGCAAGACTTTCTGGACCCAATCCATAGGGACATTGGACTATCAGCCTGCAGGTGGAAAAGTCAAACACATAAAAGTAACATTCTGGGCAGACTTTAAATGATGATAGCAATGTGCTGGTCCCTCAATGTCTTACAGCTCACAGCTATTTCCCATCCTCTCTGTTCCTGGGCTGAAAGCAGAAACAGAGTAGTTGAGTAACAAGATCGATGTGTTTTCTTATGTTGAGTTTTAAGATTGATTTTTTTGTGTGTTTGTAAATCAAATCATTCTTCAGCATAACTGAGTTTTCTTATCCTACAGTCCCTCTTAATATCCAGCCACAGGGAAGTTTGTGGACCATATAAATGGCAGATGTGGCTTGGTTATGTTGGCTGAGAGCTCATTTTAATGAGGAGGAGATGAGACTGAGGCAACAAACAGCAAGATAAATCCTCATTGTGGGAGATTATCTGAGGAGCTGAATAACTGTTACAGAAAAGGTTCAGCTGGGTTCACAGAGAACTTGGATCTGCTCTTGTAAGCATTTGCAACTGTCTAACTCTGTCACAAACACGTATCTTGAGAAGTTCCCTACATTTCTGGAGAGAAAAATTTCCAATTAAGCTTGTATTATACACCCACCACCAGCTCCTCAAACATGTTCATTGTAAAGTAGCACATGGGCAACCAAAAGAACAGCTCAGAAAAGCCAGATAATTTCCTCTTTGCACATACATTGGAGGGCTCCTGTTGTGAAACACAACAGCAGCTTTGAGCTTGCTCCAAATAACCCTTGTTGAGCGATATCAAATTTCAAAACAGAAGAAGAGGGTTAAGAAACCCAAACCCATCAATACAACTTCCCTATATGGCAAATGAGTCATTTAAACTAATCACACCAGCAAAGCTCAGACTTCAAAGCCTGGAGGATTCTCATCACTTCACTAGTTACTCTTTCTGAAATACCTTTCATGTTATATGAGCAAGAAAATGAATTCTGGATGCATCCTTCTGCACAGCACAGATACAGGCAGTGGTGTATATGAGCACAAGATAAAGGGATATGGAGCACCAGGAAATCGCACTTATATTAATGGAAGCATTTCTGTGCAGTGATGTGATATTCCTGGCTGGTAGCTGGCATGAAGCACAAACAGGGAACACTCAGCAGGGCACCTTATTAGACAGGTTGGTGTTGTTGCTTGAGAGCAGAGGAGTGGGTGTTCAGAGAACAAGGTGAGAGGCAGAAAACCTGCTCACTGTGCTCTGCCTGTGGAGTGAAGGCAAACAGGACCTGTGTCCCAGCAGCACAGAGCCCGTCATGGCCCAGGGGAACTTCATCACATCTTCAGCCAAGGGCAGCCAGAGAAAAGGGGCTTTGAAGTACCACAGCACGAGCAGCAACATCCAGGTCTGGGCATCCTTAAGCTGCTGCTCATGCTCCTCCCAGTGACTGTGATTTTGTCCTGACTGAGCTTACTCCAAAACAGCAATGATTTCAGGGGAGGCTGTGAACAATCAGACCCTGTACCCAAAACTCTGTGGAGTTTAACATACTCTGCCAAGTGGTATTTACAGTATGTGCTTCCCTGGGACAATATGTGACTGTACAGACATTGACCTGCTTGTTCAAATAAGAACTCATTTAGATCCAATGATTTTTTTTTCCACACAAGGATTAGTTTCTCTGGGTGTAGAATTAGTTAAAAATCAATTACGTGGTGTGAAAGTACTCAGTGATGCTTACTCCTTCTCCTAGCTGAATGGATTGTCATCTCTCTATTTCCTCACTTTTCACATATTGTAAGTTTTTTTATTGGCTCTGAAAAATCACCTTTTTTCCCCTATAATATTACTGCTTTCTTGCTGTAAAATATTGATCTTTTCCAGACATCTTCCACTCTCCAGGGGTATTTCCTTTTGCTACTCTTTTTACTGTTTTGACTGAACCGAATATAGTCATCATTAACACAACTAAAGAACGGTGTGTTACAGTCATGGAACATGGAGCATTTAAAAATTAAATTGCTGGCTCAAATTAATTTAGGTCACTTGAAACAGCAACTTACCCTGAGCAGGCAGCTGATTTGAGGACATCTCTTCTGCACTGGGCCACACAAGGATCCACAGAGCACAGAATCCTCCTTCCATCAGTCGTCAGCAGCAGATGTTTGGGGAAAGAGCATATTCCATGCAATCCACAGGCTTTAGAGAAACAGCACTTCAGGGAGTTCACGGTATACACATTTTCTCTAGACCATTATAATTACTACACCAGTGGATTTACTTTTAAGTAGAACTGTTAATTTACATAGTGTTAGATACAAGGCCTTGTATGGCAGGATTGAATGTTCCCACTGATAGTAGAAAAGCACCCAAACTGTAGAAACTCTTTGGCCCCTGGTTGGTATTACCATTATTTTTGGAAGACTGTGGACTACTGTGCACAAGGTTGAGGAATATCCATCATCACTGTCCACGCTATCTTTGTTTAATAAGGAAAGGATGTACAGCTTCCAAAACTACCCAGTACCATTCACGAACAGAACACATGCCTACAGAGAGATTTATCAAATCAAAAAAGATTTATTTATTTTGTTGTCATAAAAGTCCCCAGAAGTCACAGTGAAGGATAAAGTTGGGTGAATGCAGGAGGCTTAGAGCAAGAGCTGAAACAGATGCTGCTGCTACACGACACATTTGATATGCTGTGCAGAAAGCATTGTGGCTGCTATGCAAAGCTCAGAGCTCAAGTGCAGGAAAATAAGGACACAACTAAAGCAGGATGGATTATTTAGATAGCAACAGAAAAGAGAAACATAACATCTCAGGTATTATTTTGGAGCCATTTCCTTTCAGGCTGCAGTGTCGACATCCCAGAAATTCAGTGTAAATTCATGCCACTGAAGCACATCTGACCTCCAAATAACTTGCTGTTACAGACCTGCTAAGAAACAGCAGTGCACAATTTACTGGAGTTATTTCAGTTCAAGCCCACAGAGCTCTGTGTTGCACACATCAAGATTTAGCTGAGTTTGAATGATTCAACAGGTAGCAGGTACTTTCCCAAAATCACAGCAGCGAAAACACCTTTCTCTACTTCCAAGTACATTATGTCCAGATGTTCATGTAACACAATGTTTGTTTGGCTTCAGATACTGCAGACACCAGCAGGGTGTGGGCACCCTCCTCTCTGGGTGCAGCGGGCCAGCCTTACTGAAGCTCTGAAAGAGATGCTCCTCCTCTGCCAGCTACCCTATGTAACCAATCCAGTGGCTTCAGGTTAAAAAATGATGGTAAGTTTGTTTATTTGTTTGAACTAAAGTGGAGCACTGACTTGTAACCAGACATCTGAATGACAAATTAACACCTTAAAAACAATTATTTATGAAACTGAAAGTGTGGCTGTTCAGAAACACAGATGCTCCCTATCAGTACATCTCTGATAACACTGCAGCAAGCTGTTTCAGATTAGCCCTTCCTTCCCTGCTTTATCATCCTTTCTATTTAATAGTGGCCTAGATCTCATTTATATGGGGTGGGCATGCCTAGAGACTTTACTGCATTAAATTAGAATCTGTATTTCCATATTATCTGTGACATTCACACGCACCTCTATTGATATTTTTCCTTAGTTAATTAAGCACTGACTTGAGTATTAGCTCACATCCTGGCCTTCCTCTCAGAGGTGATAGTAAGCTCTCCATTCTCTCTGGAGCGAATATACATCATAATATACATCAGCTCTGATAATAAGCGTGCAAATTCTCTTTGTTACACCTTTTGCAGAGTCTGTCTTCTGTCCTGTATTCGCACACCTACATTTAATATTTCCACGACATCACATAATCTGCACCAAATATTTGTTCTCTGAGGAATCACAGAATAGCTGAGGTGGGAAGGAACCTCTGGACGTGTCTATTCAGCTATAACAGGTTGCTGTGGGCTGTGTCCAGTCAGGTTCTGAGAACCTCAAGGGATGGAGACACCGTAGCCTCCCTGGGTGACCTGTTCCAGTGTTAAACCAACTCATAATGTAAAAGGTTTGACATTCATATGGAATTTCCTGCCTTTAAACTTGTGTTCATTGTCTCTTTCGATGTCACTGGGGACCAGTGAGAAGAGTCTGCTTCTGTCCTCCTTACATAATATTTTCGTTCTGTCATAAAAAGCATCTTTGATGATGTGACTCACTCCTGGGTACCTGGGCATCTAACTTTGAACTTCTGAGTATCACATGCATTTCTGTGCTTTAAAACACAAAGCCTGGTCAGGTATCAGGAGGTCAGGTGAAGTTCAATATGTCAGTACTCAGGGTTCTGACATTTCCTAGTGTTATACTACAGAGGAGAGCTGGAAACGCCTTTGCTTCATTAGTAAAATGACATAATCTCCAGAAAGTATCTTCCACAGAATTAGCAATATATTCTAGTGCCTTTTAAGGGGGAACCAACGCAGGAACATTGAGAGAAGAGCCACTGTGCATAAAATAATATATTGTTTTCCTGAAGAGCTGAAGAAACTGATACCTGTCACCATTTCCCCAGGTGCCAGCTGGCATCAGAAGTTAACTACAGCCACAGGCAGCAATACCAGCTCCTGTATCTCCTGGGGGGATGCAAGTACACAGCTGCCCCTCACACTTGCTGAGATACCTGGCATTAGACTCATCTACCTGTCACAGTGTTTTGGAGGGTATTAAAGCAATTATGGAAATGGAGGGCAACTTTATGTACAAAACCTTGGCTGAGTCACCTTTCCTACGGCACCATTTAGCTGTGCCGGAATCACAGGACAGGACTGTTCAGCGATGGGTGTCTTTAACACTTATATTTATAGGACTAAAGCTGAAGTTCTTAGCAGTGTTTTGGACAGATGGGAATGCTCAATATGTGTATGAGGAGGCCTGTGAGGGCAGGCACTGTGCACTGGCTCAGGTCCCTAGACTTTGCTGCTCAGGCCAGCAGTAACAGGAAAGGTGGAATTTGGGAGTCCTTATTTTTTCATCCAGAAACACTAAACAGAGTATGATCGACCCACCTGCCATTTAGTATCTCAACTTGCTCTTAAGAATTCCTATAAACAGGCATAAGGTGTTATTAATAATGTTTTCCTAATATAACAATGAGCAAAACCTGAACACATCACAGCATTGATGCTTTCTGATTTCCCTGGCACTCAGTGAGGCCATTGCTGCACTGATAAGCTGATCTCTGCTGGACCCTGAAGGGGGTTGTGTGAGATGGCAGCAGTGGAATGACCATCCAAGTGGCCTGGCTGTACAAGTTTTGTTTTTTCCACGAGTCAGTGAAGCATAGAGTGACTGTCATCACCCTTTGTTGGAAAACAGCAGCAATGGAGCAGACTACATTTGCAGCTTCACAAGGCATTAAATAGTTGCTTGCACCATTTAATTAGTGCCTATTATTTAATGGTTTTGATGAAGTGTTCAATGGAATTAAAGCCTGAGCATCACTTTCAACCATTGTTATCCAATTTGGCTTTAGCAAAATTGCATAAACAAGTACACAATCTCAACATACTTCAGCACAATTTATGGCTACAGGGATGTAAGTTCCAGGAACAATTTAATAGAAAATGAACATGATTATTAATAGAAGTGATAAAGGAGTGGGATGATAAAGCAATGTGACTATCACACAAAATACCTCATGGAATAATAAACTACCCATTCTTTTCACCCAGTTACTTGGTTTTAAAGTCTCTTTTTGTCTTCTGTATGAATAACCAGTTTGCCTGCATCCTCCTTTTGAATGGGACTTCAAAAAACATTGCTCATGTTTTTCCCTTTTACAAAAGGTTACAGAGGTTACACGGGAGGCTGTAGAACATAAATTTACAGTGATGATATAAGCAAAGGAAAGGAGGAGACAGAAGGAAAGGAGGTAGGAGCTACAATATAACATATTAAGGAGCAATAATGTAAAAGCAAACAGTCCAGAATAGAGCACCCACTGCTTCTACTGTCAAACCTACTGATAAACTGAAAAATTAAATTGTTCTGAAGGAGGAAAAGCATTAGATTGTATGACTGGTAAGCTCTTAACAGGGATTATAAATATGCAGCTCTCCCTGATGAGATATTCAGCAGTGAATGTGCTTGAAATTATGACTTTAATGGGACTGAACTGGAAAAAAAATAATAATGCTAATAAAACACACAAAGGAGAGTTGGAGATAATGTTTATCTGTCCTACGAAAAGTGATATAGAAAAACTGCTCAGTACATGAGGCTGTAGAGTTTAAAACTGCATGAAGTATGCACCATCATCAATCATGCACAAAATTGCTGCGGTCTATTTTTTATGACTTTATAGAAAGACATCTCAGAAAAGCTGACAGACTACAAAGAAATGACTACATCTGTCAGTCCAGTAAATTGGAAATTTATCCCTCCTCCTCCCTCTCCTCCCCATCACTTTCCCAAGCAAAAGAGAGAACTCATTTTTCCATTCAGAACCACCTGCCAGTGGACCAAGAGTTGACTGCAGGGGCCAAGAGCAGCCTGAAGTTTTCAAGTGGCACAAACAGAAAAGTAGCTGGAGAATTGTTCCCTGCCATGGCCTGGTCAATAAAATCTGAGGGAATCATCAGTGATGAAGACATGGTTTCAGCATGGGAGGCACAGAAGGCTGCAGAAGTAGCAGCACAGAAAGCTGCACAGATTTAAGGTTGCCCTTCAAAATTCTTGGAAGGGTCTTTATCCTTTGAGCATGGGATGCATTGTCATTAGAACTGAGCACTACTAGCAGTTTGTTGCATTTATCCACCTATAGTTTTACCAAAATGGTACCTTTGCCTCTCAGTGCTCCCATCTGTGTGTATAACCCATGGCCCAAGTGCAGGAGCCCCTGCCAGGGTGCAGCAACCCAGGTCTGCAAAGCAGTTCATCAACGTTTCCATGTCCTGCTCCTCACACAGCCCTAACTGGTGACCTCACACTGGGATGTCACTCTCCCCTCTGCTGTCTCACTTTAAAAACCACAAATGCTGAGGTTTTCTGGGATTTCTTGGGGCTTTAGGTGTTAGGCCCACATTAGTACTGGTCAGTGCCCACCATCATCTGCCACAGCTGCAATTGCTCATTCCCAGCACAGGTTGGATGAGAGCTGGTTATGTCCTGGAGATCACACAATTTCCTTCACATTTGTCCTCAGAACCATGACTAAACTTTTCTTCTCTTTCTTCTTCCTTCTTCTTTCTTTTTTCTTCTTCCTTGTTTTTCTTCCTTTTTTTTTCTCCTTTTTTTCCTTCTTAGTGTGGAATGTACATTCTTTAGTTTTATTTGAATCTCCTTAAAAGAACCACCATTCTTTTAAATATAATAATTTTAATTACAACTATGTGCTTTTGTTTAACAGTCATCACAGCAGTAATTTTAAAGGAATTTAAGTCAGAAATAAACTAGTTACATTTTTTCTGGCTTTAGCTGTTACCTGACAAGTGACACATCCCTTCCTCAGTCTTTTGCTGTCACTGCCCATAATGACACACACTACACAAATTCTGTTTTGGTACTGCATCCTTCCACACCACCCTGCTGAGCTCTTCACACATACAGAGCAGGGATGGTTTCACTTGGTCCAGCTCTTCAGGTGGACCCCAGCTATGGGTTTCAGCACAGCTCCTGTTTGCCAGGCATCTGCCCCTGCATATCCTTGGAAGCTTTTCAGGATTCAAACAGAGCTCTTGTTAGCCAGGCCCACTCTGAAATGGCATATGAATTGATGCTCCAATAGGGCATCAGGCCAGGGAATTCAAGATGCTTTTCCTTTTATACCAGTCTAGAAAATTAAGATTTCCTTAGTTCAAGCCACCAGACAGCCCTAACAGAAGGTAGGAGACAATACCAGGATCCTTTATGTCAATCTTCCATTTGGAATATGTTCAGAGGCAGAATTTTTCTTTTCCCTTTTGTCTTTTCCTTTAAAGGCCATTTTTTTCCATCCTTTCATCTGTCCCTTTTTTCTTTGGTTCCCAGTACTTTGGACTAATAAAGTAGGATATTAGTCTCCCACAGAAAATGCCACTAATTAGTTTATTTATGTGTTCACTGCCAGATTATTCTTGCAGGGTGCAACTCAGCTATCAGGCTATTTGGAAGAAATTCTGCTCACCTCCATTTCTGCAACATGTTGGTACCAATCTGTCTTGTATTTTCTTAAGGATTTGTAAAAATAAAGTATGAAGGCAGACTTTTCTCCTCCTGTGATTTATCTAAAGATCAGATTTTGCCATCCTTCCTCTTACTGAATGGTCACTTATGACATATATTCTTTAATTGATTTCAGTGGGACTTCTCATGTAGTGTGCATGGTAAAATCTGGCTTCATAAGCATAAATAAATGCCCTTTCTCCCCCAAGCAAGGAAGGGCTTCAAAAGAAAGATTCTTTATGCTCAGAAAAAGACCCTTATTAATTCCAGAAAATTAATACAGCAGCACTAGCAGGACTGCAGCTTCTGACACACCGAACCAAGAGGTCAGTTCTATTTTCCAGTGTAAGAACTAGAAGGATTTAATGCCACTGTTACATCTAGTTCAGTGCCTGCCATCCTCACTTGGCTCAATTCACTTGTGTGTTATGATCCAGTTTACTTACACAGTTCTGCCACTCCACTCTATTTTCATTAAAAGTTTAAATCCCTCTTCAATCTCATGGACATCTGAGCCTTTTGAAAGCAAAAGATTGCTTTAAAGTGTCATTGATGCTTAACCTACACACCAAATATCAGGAAATATGGTAGGACCTACATTATAGTCTCACTGTCAGTTGATAGCTTTTGTGATCCAATAATAATACATATTTGCTACACGGATTCTTAAAAAATAGATATCTTCAAACAGAATCCAGGCCCAAAGAACCACAGGAAACCATTATCTGAACCTCAAACAGAAAAAAAAAAAAAATTCCTAATGGTTTTTGGCTTCTGTCCCTTTACCAGAAGCAGGCTGGGGTTATGAGAGCAGCTGGCCCTGTGGCCACCTTTTGCAGCAGCTTTGGCATTCTGGCCCCCTTTAGATCGAAGCTGAGACTGGAATTTATTGCCACCATGGCTTTGCCCAAATAAAAGCTCTTCAGGCAAGCAAGAGCTGCAGACTGTACACCTCCAATAAAAAAGGGAAAGGCTTTCCTACTGTAAAACCCCAGTTACTTTCACCAGTTTCCAGTTCTGTTTATCAGTTACACAAAAGGTGTAAATCAGGCTGAGATGGGGCTGGAGAGACAGTGAAAAATGTTGATGGCTGAAGCAGCAGGGTGACATTCTTATCTGCCTGCTTTTGCATGCTCCAGAATCCCACCTCTGAGCAACAGGAATGAGGATGCCCAGTCCACAGGACACAGCATTACTTAGAGGTCAAACTGCTGCTTTAGTCAGCTGATATACAGAGATAGGTACTGCTGCAGACTGGGGCCTCTCCAGCCCAAGGCTACAGATAAGCACATTTGTATTGACTGCAAACCAGTGCATTCTGAGATTTCAGTTCTGAAAGAGTTTTCTTCCAAGGAAAACTAAAATCCAAGAAATCCCTTCAGTCCAAATGAGGGAGGAGGGAGCTGTAAGTGACACTGAATTGCACACAGGGTTGGTCAGACCGTGCCCACAGCACCCAGGTTCAGGTGAGGTTTGGTTTCACACGACCCTGCTCAGCACCAAACCCTGAGCTCTCCTGCCAAAGCCCACCACAGAGGCAGCTGCACCAAGGCCTGGCAGCCAGGCAGGGAAGGCCACCTCTGGCTCCTGAGCAGCTGAGCAGCCCAGGGGCCTAGGGATGCTGACATCTCCACGGGATGAAGGGAGTCAGGGGTTGGATGCATGGAGGTAAGTCTCTGGAAAAGCAGCTGCAGGTGCACTGGCACATCTGTGCTCTGCCCTCCTAAGCAAAGAGCTGCCCGGAGGCAACATCAGCCTAAATGCCAGTCTGGATTATCCTCTGCTCTTGGACTCACAAGACAGGATAAAGAAAAAAGCGCTGAGCTTGCTGTGGAATATCTGGATCCAGGTTCCCGCCAAATCCCAAACATCTTGCAGAAACACACATAAGAGTTGGGGAAAGGACAATTCACTGCCAGTTGGGTTTCTGTATCTCCACAGTAAGGTGCCACAGGAGAAGGCACAAAGCAGCAACCAAAACAAAAAGGTAAATCTTATTCCCAGAGGTCAGCACAATGTGTGTGCACCACCACTTGCACAGAGGCAGCCAGAGAGCATGTGCTGGCACAGGCACTTCTGAGACACTTTACAGCATATTGAGGCTTCCCAACAATGCAAAAATACTCTGTAAATTGTTTCCAATAATTCTACCTTCCCATTCTCAATGGAAATAGAGGATTTGGCTCCAAAAATGTTAGTTACACAAAGGGGCTGAGATAAATACCAGGCTAACAAGCTCAGTTTTGTTAAAACCTGTGAAGTAGATGAAGAATAGTCATGTAAAGACTGTAACAGATTTAAAGAATTAGAAATTAATTAGGTCAAAGTAATGTCAGTCAAGATTTTGCATAAAATAGCAATAATTTTTAGAAGAGTTATGGTCATCATGTTAGAACAAAACTTTAAAAAAATAAAAATAAAAGACTAATTCATAACACCTCAAACATTTTTTAAAGGATGGTCACTTAGTGTTTTGCTAAATTGTATGATTTTTGCAGACTTGCATTTCATGCACACAGATTAATCTCACAAGGCATTTGGAAGACTTTTGGAGAGGTCTTTGGAACAATTCTGAATGATCAGGGAGCTGAAAAATTTAACCAAAATGGAAAAAAAAAATAGTACAGACACATTTCAATAACCTTGATCAAGCTTAGCTCCTCTCTTCCTCTTGGCAGTGTTTTGTGTCTCCCTGATCATACTATACCAGAAAAAGAAGGGCCAATATGCAGTGAGTAGATAAATCACAGGGAAAAAAAATCAGGAAAAAATATTAAAATTTTCCCAAGAAGCTTCTTGAGACACTCCTGCACAAATTCTTCAAGACTTCAATAGTGTGCTAATTTTGCCTGGGATAGGGTTAATTTTCTCCATGGGAGCTGGTACAGGACTACAGTTTGGATTTGTGCTGGAGACAGTTGATAACACAGGGGTGTTTTTGTAATTACTGAGCGGGACTTACACAGAGCAAAGGCCTTTTCTGCTTCTCACTCCACCCCACCAACAGGCTGGAGTGCACAAGGAGCTGGGAGGGGACACAGCTGGGACAGCTGACCCCAAGTGACCCGGGGATATCCCAGACAGACATTGTCATGCTCAGCATGTAAAGCTGGGGAACAAGAGGAAGAGGGGATGTTTGGAGTGATGGTGTTTGACTTCCCAAGGCACCGTTAGGCTTTCCTGGCATGGCTGAACACCTGCCTGCCCATGGGAAGTGCTGAATGAATTCCTTGCTTTGCGTTGTTTGTGTGCTTCTGCTTTGCCCATTAAACTGTCTTTATCTCAACCCAGGAGTGTTCTCACTTTCCCTCTTGGATTCTCTCCCCCATCCCACAGGCAGGGAGGGAGTGAGCGGCTGCGTGGGGCTGAGGTTAAACCGTGACAGATGGTTATCTCCAAACTCAGAAAGGCTTCCACAAACCTGCAGCTATGTCTTTTTACAAATATGTATCATGAAAATACTTTAATTAGTATTTTTTATTATTTATTTCTTCACCACCACCAACACATACATAATTCATCCAATGCACAGAACAATGAACAAGGTAACACAGACTCTTGCTACTTGCTGGTGATAATAAGAGGTTTTTGTCTCTCTAGACTAATTTTTATTTCATGCTTCTGAGTTTTGAGCCTTACCACGAGGTTTGAGCTTCAAAGCAGCACAGCACGGAACAGGACATGTTTGCCACACCAGAGGCAGCTGCTTCTATTGTCTGCTGGCTAGACCCCGTTATACAACACATGGTACAAAGAGCAAAATAGATTAAAACATTTCATATGGGAGACAGCATATAGTGATGGATGACAAAATATTAATTAGATATGGCAAGCTATCCAGGGGAATAAAAGACAAAGAACAGGCAAAACCTGTTCGTCCTTACTGGCTTTGAACTAATGACACATCAAGCAGGAGCTTATTGCATTCAGAGCCAAAGTCACGAATAATTTGACACTTCTCAGAGGACTGTTGATTTTACCAGACATTGAAGGGCAGTAAAAAGTTTTCCCTAGTGACAGAAGTGGCAAAACTGCCACTGATACTATAATTCAGGCTTGAAGTCCTGGAATCAAATGATTTGAAAGTCTTTTCATTTATAGCTTTTTTCTCCTGCCTAAGCAATTATTGAACACCCCCCGCCACAATATTTCTTTTATATTTTATAAATATTTGATATTTATACTTCTTTTATGTATTTCTTCCCTGCCTACTCCTCCTTTGCAGAAAGTGGCAAAAGATGAGCCTTTCATGAAAAAAGCCTGCAAGTTACTAAGATTAGTATCATTATTTGTTGATCTTTTTTCTCAGCAAATCTGCAAACTGCACAGTAAATATAACAAATTTAAGCAAGCAAGAGAGGTGCATTAAAGAACTAAATAATTTTAATCAGTGTGACTAGATTAAACAGCTTCTTAAATATTTCAATGTGGCAATCCTTTAGGAAGTGTTTATGACAAGCTTATAACAGCGCCAGGCAAAAGACAAAGTGGAATCTATCCAGGCTCATCCATATTTAAATGTGTGTGCTCAGTGCAAACATGGCTTAGGGAACAGCGATGACATCTCCAAACTTACGATAGGTGGCAGCAGGAATGTTGGCAGAGCAACCAGGAGAGAGATACAGGAGAAAAATAGGGAAGCTGGCAGCAAGAAACGATTTGAAGGTGTAAATGAGCTCAAGAGAAATACAAAGAGAATGCAAGTCCTGCAGGCCAGGATAGGTTGCCAGACCATACCAAACTTTTTACTTTGAAATATTGTGAGAAGCTGAGTGAAGAAAAGACCCTAGCTATAAAACAATTTGCTTATCAAAATTGTGAACGAACTATTCAAGAAATAAGAAGGAGGAGAGGGATCTTAGATGCAAGAAGATGGTCAAATATTTCAGAAACATAAAGACCTTTAAGCTGCCAGGAATGAGAAGAGTGGGCATGGATCAAGCCCTCATGGACAGCAGCCTAAGTGAAAAAGGAATCAGTAAAGAAAACATTTCCAACATTTTTCTTTCTGAACTATTCCAGGTGCCATGACTGCAGCCTGACTTTTCGAGGTGGAAACCTCTCCATCTGCAGTTCAGCATGCCCTGCCTGCATGGCACATATGACTTCAGCAGTTATTGCAGGGAAGGAGGTGTCCCCAAATCGCTGGAGGCTCGGGGATACACGTGCCAGCCCTCCCGCCTTTCATTTCAGCCCATGGAAACAAAGTACAGCTCATATTTTCTGCCAACTCAATTTATTCTCTCCATCTGGAACATGGTCCAGCACTACAATACAAGATTAGCCTTTTCCAAGACACCCATCTGCGGAACATAAGCCATCCAAAGGTGAAGTTCCATTCTGTCTCCAGCTCCTTCCTCTTCTAAATGCTGACAAAACCTCAAATTTTCCACTGTATCACTCTGGAACTAGACAGGAAAACCACACATACTTTTCCTGACCACACATGCCAGCACCTGGCCTAAACAGTGAGATCACACATACTACCATGATCCATCATGTGTTTTGATCAATGCCAAAGAAAAAACACCAGCTACTGCCCAGGTAAAGAAAATCCCTCTCCAAGTTAGTGGGTCCACTCTGTAAGTGCTTCCTGTGTACCTGATGTGCAGCATGGAGTTTGCAACACACGCAACAGCACATGAGATGAAGATATGCCTCAAAAAACAAGGGAAGAGGCCAAGCAAACAGAGCAGGAAAGGAGACCAAAAAAAAAAAAAAAGAGGATTACCAAATCTGCCTGTATTTCTACTCCTTCATATTTCCTTACTGACAGTATCTTGCACAAATATTCTGCAATTATAACATAAAGCCAGAGGCCTCACAATCCAGAGAGAAAACTATAAATATGTCAACAGTGGTATTTTCCATAAACTTCTAGAAAAAAAAAACACAACCAAAACAACCTTCTGAATTTCCCTGACCTCTAGTTTTTGGGTTTCTTTTTTTTTAGTAAACATCAATTAAGGTTTTAGGTCACCAATCTCAGAATGCTCAGTATTTAATTAGCATTAGGCACACGACCAGACACTGTTGTATCTAACTTGTGGTTTGGGACTTAGAATTGTAGGTTTTCCACTGACAGCACATGGGGACAGTCACCCTCAGGAATTACATTTTCACTGGTATGAAAACCCTCTCTGTAAATTGTTGTGTAATCCTAATTCTGTTTTTAAAACATTGAATGCAATGCTGTTCCTCACGGCACTGCTACCTTAAAAACAGATTAATTTTAATATATGTAGACACTGATGCTTTCTTTTGTAACACCTTGTGCACAAAAAACTTTTTCTGTTCCTGCCAATATCCCAATTTGCATGCTTTCTGTCACATCAAATGAAACTGCTCATTGGAAATTGGGACATAAGCTACCACTTGCATTCATGAATATGTGCTGCCCGCTTTCATTTAGCACTTGACATTCTAATGTGCTCTTGAGCAGTTCTGCAGGTGAAAAGGCCAGGCATTATCAGCAGCCAAGGGAGATAAGAAATATATGGGAAAAGCTTATCTGAATCCAAAGGATTTCGGCTTTAGCAAGTTTTTCACACTATTCAGTCCTTAAAAATAAACATGGAGGAAGCTTTTCTCCCTCTCTGCTGCTGGAGAGGCATCTCTGCATATTCACAGCAACCTCCACAAAGGATTTCTGTGCTGCACATCCACTGTTCCCTGCAGAGCACTCCACAGGGTAAGCAGTGAGATGGTGACTCTCCCACAGCAACTGCAAGGGGCTCCAACCCCCCTCAGGTATCTCAGTGCAAAGAGACTCAGGAAAGCATGTGGGTGTCTCTTCACAACTGCTCCACAACAGCATTAAATACTCTGAACTGTCAGTCTAACAATAAAAATAAAACCATTCAAGTCACCCGTTGAAATAATTTATGCCGTTTAACATAATAATTAATTTGTTCACTTTCCCCTTCCTGGTTGAAATGTATCTCCTCTCATAACTGCAGGTTTCAGGGAAACAGCCTTGTTACAAGTCAGTGGAAATGGAGAGGGTGCACAAGAAGATGGGTCATGTCGGCTCTGCTCACAGGATGAACACAGATCTGGGTTCTATCCACCACAGCCTTGGGCTCTGTCCACCACTCTGCCTGTCACATGTGTCTGATCAACTGAGAGCTCTGCAGGGTCATTGTATTTAGCTTCATCAATTGACTCAACCAACTGAAAGGACTCTGTACAGACTGAGAAGTTACCTGGCAAGAAATGCGTACCCATTTTCACATGGATGCTGCTCCCACGGAAGACAGGCAAAACTCCCACTGACTTCAGAGAATTCAAAGTGAACCTACCAGCAATTTAGCCAAAGGGAATTTAATCTTATTTTTAAATTAGGAGATTCAATTTTGCATCCAATTTTTAAAGTTTTACCTTTCTTCTCCTCAGCACTTTATTCTTTTATCATTTTTCCTGCCTGGCATTGGTTTTCCAAGGAAACCCATTCATCTCAGTATTTGTGAGACTGACAGAGCTCATCACCAGCTCATAGAAATGATGAAGATAAACATGCAGTTTATTTAGATTAATGGGTGTGATGGCACTGAGCTCATGGAGGAGCAAACAAAAGGCCTTTACATGGTAATGACTTTACAAGGCAATTGCTCTGGTGAGGTGTGAGCAATTTTTACACAGTGGAAACTGGCAAGAGAAAGATTCAGCACCTGCTAAAGGCATCTATTATTAATAAACCTTCCTAAAGAAAACAGGGGATTTTGAAGGCAAGTTGTCAGCCTCAACTCCTTTATCTGGGGTGCTCAAGGAAGTGGTTCTGCCAACAGAGTAACTCAGTCTGCAGCAGAGGACAGCTTTCAAAAAAAGGAAAGCTGCTAGAGGAATAAGACTTAGCCTGAAGCTTGCCAAAAAACCTCACCACATTAGTGCACTTGCTAATCAGAATTCATTATGACAAAACCAAGCAACATAAGTTACTGTAATGATGACTGCCTGGTAAGGTAAAACTTAGATAACGTACTATCCCCAAAATGCCACCAATAAGCATAAGATAATCCTGGAAGGGAAGCTCATGCTCCAAGTCCTGCATAGCTGTGAAAAGCCCATGTACAAGGCAATGACAGAGTTATCAGCTCTGGTAAACACTTGTTGAGACACATTTGAAACCAGCTCCTGAGGAATGAGGAAGGCATGTTCTCTGCACTGAGACACAAAGGGTTCTGTCCTTCCATGGATTAAATTCAGTGGAGAGGCCCATGGATCACTGGATCAATGGATGAGTGGATCTGAACTTACATCTGTTTATACCTGTCCAAATTGGCTTCAGCAAATGAACCCACAGCAAGATGGCTCATCATGTTGAATGTCTTTTCTTCTATGAGAGACACTTCAGCAAGCCATGGAATGTAAGAGATGGCAATTCTTTAATAAAATGTTCTTAGTCATTCTCATCACTAATCACACATTTATCTCCTCCCACCAACCCAACAGTCCAAGGCATTTTTTATGAGTGTCCTCACAGGTGCCTCTGGAGTTCTCCAGCCCAGGCAAACAAGCACAGCACACAGAATTTATCAGAGTAATCCAGGAATACAGCACCAAACTCTGATGTTTTAAGATGCGACACTCATTTCATCTGTTCATAAAATTGCAAGATAGGTAAACAATTTGGAGTCAAGTATTTGAAAGCTGAGTATTTCAGGATTTCATATTCTGATGGAGAGAATCTTATTTAAAATGCGATGGCACTTCAGGTTTGCTGTGAATAAATATAAATACATATGAAATGAACAACTGAGAAGTGATTTTACACAGCCATAGCTCTATAATACATTGATGGTGGCTACTGCAAGGGCTGAGTTCAAGCAGATTGCTTTGGACTTGTATCACTGTATTCTATTCTGATTTGAACTGGTATAATTGTGGAGTACTTTGATTAACAACAGTGGGATTACTCCAGATTTGCGTTGAAGGCAGGTTGGCTTTGAACTGCATCATATGAGCTGTATGAATTAGGACACTGGCTACTTAAACACATGGCACTCAGATAGAAGCCTTTCTACAGTGTTCAGGTAAGGCAACAATGAGGACAAAGAAACCTACACAAATAACCAACACAAATAAAGACAAGATTAGATTATTTACAGGAACTTTCCGGATTCACAAGAATTATAAATATGCCCATGAAAACTATACTTTTTCTTTTTGTTTCTGAAATCGTTGATCATGGTGCTGAGTATGAAAACAATCATTTAGACGCAGCTGGAAAAATAACTTATCCACAGCTGAACTGGAACTGACTCCTTAGAAATCAGTAAATGAGCAAATTTTTAATCATTACTAAGTGCAAAATTATGCAGAAGTGCTCAGGGTTCCCAGGCTGCACTCTCTCCAGCTGTCTTTAGCAAACAGGCAAGGAAAAGTAGGAACGTGTTTTCACTGCAGCTATTGCTGTCTGTGCATCTCTCTCTTATCCAGTACATCATGATCCTTTACTTCATCCAGAATATGGAAGGATACTCCAATATATCCTTTTCAACCGTCCAGGTGTAGAAGCAGACTGTGTGCCCATGTGGAGATGTTCTTCCCTATTGTGATGGGTTTGCATGGGAAGGTTTTGGGGGAAGGGGGATACAGGGGTGGCCTCTGTGAGAAGCTTTCCCTATGTCCAATAAAGCCAATGCCAGCTGGCTCCAAGATGGACACACTGCTGGCCAAGGCTGTGCCCATCAGCAAGGGTGGTAGCGGCTCTGGGATAATGAATTTGAGAAAGATGGGGGTAAAAAAGTAAAAAAAGAATAGCAGCAGAGAGAGGAGTGAGAATATGGGGGAGCAACAGCCCTGCAGAGCCCAAGGTCTGTGCAGAAGGAGGGGCAGGACGTGCTCCAGGCACTGGTGCAGAGCTTCCCCTGCAGTCCATGGTGCAGCCTATGATGAGGCCGCTGTGCCCCTGCAGCCCAGGGAGATCCATGGCAGAGCAGGGACCCACCTGCAGCCCATGGAGGAGCCCACACTGGAGCAGGGGGATGCCTGACCTAGCCTGTGATCCTGTGGGAAGCCCACACTGGAGCAGGTTTGCTGGCAGGACTTGTGATCCTGTAGGGGACCCACACTGGAGCAGTTCATGAGGAACTGAAGCCTGTGGCAAGGACCCATGTTGGAGAAGTTTGTGGAGCACTGTCTCCCATGGGAGGGACCCTATGCTGGAGTAGGGAAAGAGTGTGAGGAGTCTTCCCCCTGAGGAGGAAGGAGAAGCAGAGACAATGTGTGATGAACTGACCACAGCCCCCATACCCTGTCCCACTGAGCCACTGGTGGGAAGGAGGGAGAGAGATTTGGGAGTGAAGTTGGGCCCAGAAAGAAGGGAGGGGTGGGGCGAAGGTGTTTTAAGATTTGGTTTTCTTTCTTATTACCCTATTCTGATTTTGACTGGTAGTAAATTAATTTAATTTTCCCAAGTTGAGTCAGTTTTGCCCATGCCAGTAACTGATGAGTGATCTCTCCCTGTCCTTATCCCAACCCACCAGCTGAGCGGAGCGAGAGAGCAGCATCCATCCTCTAGTCAGGGTCTACCCACCTCATTTAGTATTCTCAAAAAAACCTTCTAACACTTGTGTGCTTGAGAGCAGCCAGCAAAACTGGAATGCCCAGTGGAGATCTCAGGCACTGGCTCAAACAAGCACACAGGTTTGACAAAAGCTGCAGCAGAGACACTCTGTCCCCATTACAGAGGAGAGAGGAGATGTGATCAGTCCAGCCTGTTAGTACAGCAGGCAGCTCTTGCCCTGTGGCTGCTTGATCTTACTACACAAGCATCTAAGGGCTCCTTCCTGTGAATAAGACAGCAAGATTATATTTCGTTATCAACCCAAATATAGTTTGAGAGAAACGTTGCTTTTATTCATAAAACACAGCCATGAATCAATGGTATAGTAACACAACTCCTGAAAATGGAGATCATTTTCCTTTAAAATAACAAACCAAACTGAAGTATAATTCTATGATTCTAAATTTTCTTTGAAATGTAACTTACTTGTACCATGCCAAAGTATGTATTGGATATTAAGTTAGCAAAATACACTTCTAAAGTATTAACTTGAACTCTACAGTAGCCCACTGATGGAAAGCTTCATACTTTTAAGGACAGCAGCCTATCCATAAGACACAGCTAGCAGCAGATTTATTTTGGATCTTTCACAAACACTGTTTGTTTGCTAAAGCACAACAAATTGATATGTTGCTCCCTGTGCTGTATACTCAGGATTTCACAAAGTGAATAACAAATCAGACCATGTTTAATGTCGGAGGAGCACCATTAAAATACCTCGCAAATGTCCGTGTCGCAGGTGTTTTGCTGCAGATTCTACCCCGATGAACACACAGCTGGTTATCATCGTACAAGGTAGAGTTCAGATAAAAGGAAGATGCGACGTGTTGGTTAATCAGGGAGAAGGAAAAAAGAAAAAAAAATTATGCTTCTGTCTCTGTGTTTTCTGCCTCAGTGAGCGCTGAGACACAATGTCATTTATTTCAGCCATATAAACCATGACCGCATATTTGCGGATGCAATTACTTCAACTTTATACTCACTAGCTTGGAAACGAGCCCCATTTGTCTCATTGCTCAAGGAAAATAGGAGCCATAATGCAGAAGTGGAGAACAGAGATGTCACATCCATTCAATTCACCCTCACAGCTCCCTTCCTGTACCGATCCCTGTTCCCAAGTTACAGGGGACAGGTTTGAATACACCTTAGGGGAACTGAGCTGCAGTAGGATTAGCTTTGTGGGATACAGATAGGAGGAAATAGGGAAAGATGAAAAGGTATCAGAGTGGACAAGCATCCACAATGCGAATTCAGAGCTTCCTTAGGAGCATCTCTCAGAGATGAGCAACACTATTCCTATGCTGTGGGATGGCTAAAAGCCTGTTGAAGGACATTTTACTTATTCAAACTTACCCGTAATAGAAATCAGCAGTTAACTACTTAGGAGTAGAATAATTCAAACCAGGTTTTTGTGCATCTTTTCAGTCCTTAGCAACAACACTATAAGGTTCTCTTTAGACAAATAGCAAATTTATGCAGCACTGAAGTCCCTAAAAATACCAGAGCATGTTCTCGAGGAAGAATAGAAGAATTAGCAATTGCTCATGTCCAATTTCCAACCTCACTGAACTACAGGGAGGCAAAGTCTGATGTCAAGATCTAGATTCATTTTGTGCTTGAAGATTAGTAAGTTAGTGAGTAAAATGAAAGACTAACACAGGGAAAGGTCAAACTAAAACATAAGAAAAGAAAAGAATAATTTTTCTGAGGAGAATGTCAGGGAAAAGACTCATTGTGTAAATGTGGCATGAAAGGTACCAAGGTAGAGCAGTGCAATGAAGCTGGATACCTGCAATCCATAATAGTCCTGGGACAGGGACAGGCATTTATTTTAGTATCTTTGCTGCACAGACACATTCTTAAGACATTCATACTTCAAAGGCTGAAAAATTAATAAAAACACACTCACAGGTCATTAGCACTGTATGTGTATGTTGAAATGCATTTTCACATGGTCATGCTGATAAAAGCAGATTATCCAATTAATGAGATAAATAATTACAGATGCACTTCATGGAAGAGCATGTTATTCCAGGAAAATTGCTGTAATTACTGGAGGTGCCCTGCAAAGTATTATCCATTCCTAGCTGGCTGAATCTTAAAACTTTGAGTCACCTCTAAATAAAATATCCTAACAAGAAATGTTAGCTATGCCCCCAGTAAATAACCTTGAAAATAAATGACTGGTTTATCAATGAAGGGCGCTGTCTGTCTTTGTGTTAAGTCAACTCTATATACCCTGGGCACAAATCCAGTGCCCATCAGACAAAGAGAAGGCAGCTAAATTAATTGCTGGAGAAATACCTGTAGCATCAGTGACTAAAACAAGGAAAAGGAAAATCACTAATGCCCTAGTGGGTGTGGATTCCAGAATGATCTAAGCAGTACCATAAAATAAATGGTAAAAATAAATGTGAAATGCTAAGAGGTCACATACTAACAACATTAATAATTTTCCTGTTCCTCCTGAGCTAGATACTTGAAAATAAGTATGGGAAACCTGTTTTATTAGAGGCAGTTAAATACAAAGTTTAATTCCTACTTTGCTATTTCCATCACAGAGTCAGTAATTTTTACTGAACTTAAACTTTAAAGCCATACTGGGTAACAATAAACAGCAATATTTGAATTATTACTGTCAAACTGGCCTAGAAAAATGGGACCTGTTTGACATCTCCTATCTATTTAGCTGAGAAAACTGATATAAATATTTTTATACTGTAGATAAGCAAAAAAAAGCTAAATGCTGCTGTCTAGAGATATTTCCTTAGAAGTCCAATGATAACAGAACATTACTGACAGAACACAGATATAAGAAAGAAGATTCTTTTTACTATATGGCAATTTGTTTTCTCTCTTCCCCACCCCCATCAGCCCTGACATCCTTGAACTATCCCAATTTATTCAGTCTTTCCTCAAAGCCATGATTTTTTAGACCTGTGATCCTTCTGGCTACCATCATCGAGGACTAGTTGGTCGAAATCTTTCTGAAGTGCAATGTGCCAAAAGGATTGAATCATTCCAGCAGAGGAGAGGGAAGCCTGGAGCATTTATGTACCTCACCTGCTGGCCTTCAGTTTGGACAGCTCTGATGGTGTTTGTTATTTGCCCAATAGTCAACACTGTTGACTGAAGTCCAATTCACGATCTGCTGAAGTTCTCCAGACTCTTCCTGCACAACTCTCTTTGGCCACTCCACTGTGCTGCTGCAGGGATCATTCCTACCTCTGTTGTCCTTGTCCTTATCAAGTTGTCTTCACATTTTTTTCAGTTCATTTCCCTAATTACAAACGTTGCTTTGAATACTAATCCTATCCTTCAAAATGCTTGCAGCTCTTCAATCCTGGTGTTAATCTGCAAATTTAATCACCACATTCTCTAATACCTCACTGAACCAGTAATGGAGTTATTAAACATTTGCAGCTTGAGTAGCCCTGTCTGACATAGGGATGTTGCTCCACATATGGCAAATTTAAGCTTCCTGATAATAGGGTTTTAAACTACCTTTTCTGATCTCCCAAGTTGAAGCATATCCCACAGGAAATAGTGCAGGATTCCTAATTCAGAACACTGTTATCAACCCATGTGTGTATCCATTTTTTTCTGATGAAGAGGCAGGTAATAGTGTCTTCTTTTCAGTCTCAAGAGGTACTTCCTATAGTGGAACCACCAATGCAATTCCATGAATTTGTGATCAAATAGGCAGGGAATAGACAATGAAAGACTCAAAATATTTTTATGCCAGTTAGATAACTGATAAGAACACAAACATTTCTCTTCCCTTCTGTCTGGGAAGTTCTATGTTGAACTGGTGTGTCAGTTCCTTATGTTTTAATTGTTGTTGGTAAGTTGTACATACCTTAAGACTACAGTAAACATATTTTATTGAACAGAAAATAAAATATCCAGAAATCACCAAGTTTTATACATCACATTAGTGAAAGAAGATAAAAGCAAAGGACCTACTATGCAGCAAAATGATGAATTGCACAGCTGGTTATTTCTGCTAATTACAGGATCTGTGAGAGCCAAAAAACGAGATGCTGAAAATGTACAGTACACCCTCCAACTCTGTGTCTTTCTGTCCATGAATCCCTGCATTTTTATGGGTCCTGTAAGAAGGCTGTGCAAGTTCTTTCTGTTTCAAAAGATCTTTCCATTTTTTTGTCCAGTTGCCACTTCACATAAACTGAGCTATAAATGCCCTAATATGTGCATAGGCACTTCCTGAATAAAGGGCCTTACAAATTTTATTTGCAAATTTTGGAGTTGCTCCATATCAATCCTTAAGTCCACGTCCACTCCCACTTGTCTCTTCAGAGACTGTTCATGTGAAGGTCTCTGTAAGGCTGGCATTGACAAGCACTGCCAATGGTGGGCAGATGACACGCTTCTCTCAAGGGAAGAATGGCTACAGTCTCAATTGATACATTTATTTTTCTCTTTCCAATATGCCACCTCTCAAGGACTAGCCACGACAAACCCTATTTTATAAGACTTTTACATTGGTATGCCTCTGGTGCAGCAGCATTTAGGGCATATCCACAACGTGCTGCATGCAAATGGCTCTCCCAGGAGATTTTCTAAGAAACCCTTATGCCAGCGGCACATGAAGACAAGTTCCAGTAGTTCTGTGACAGGTGAAAACCACTTTTGCTCTGTGGTGATAAAAGGATGAATAAATGCATATTATGGCAGGAAGTAAGACTCTGTCTTTGGGTCTGTATCAGCAGTGAAAAGGTTTCAGTGTAAGAACTGTGTTGTTTTGCCTGCATCTGCACCAGCAGAAGCTGGTCCTTTATCTACAAGTATGAATTACCTGCTGTTACAGCTCACTGCTACTATTAAGAATCACTTTGGCCAGCGTGATGAGGGGAGAGAGTCTATGAATGGAAAACTGTCTTGACTCCAAGCAGGTGTGAAGTCTGAAAGATGCAGATGACAGTTTGATCAGGCATCTTCCTTCGGTGGAATGGAACAGACCTGCTCCATGGACAACTTCTAATGCTGCTAAAGGGTTATTTACAGCCACACAAATAGCTGGAGCTCTTGAAAATAATGAACATAAACATGAGAGTTCTTTTTATAGGACCCCCTATTCTATTCCTCATGCATGGGCTACAATTAAGACTTTGTAATCACTGTATCTTACCCCTGAAAAAGTAGAGAAAAAAAGGAAATCAGTCAGTGACACCAGTTAGCTATAGCAAGAATTCACTATGACTTCCAAAATGTGTCTGATGTTTTGGGATGCCTCTCTTTTTGAACATTCAGCTTGAAAGACAGGAGGGGGACTTAGCCCTCTGAAAGTGCTGAGCATGCACTGTCTGTAAATCATACCCTCTCTGAGTTACTGCATGTCAGACAGAAGACAGCTGTATTTGAAAATTTGAGATCAAAGTTTTACTGACCCGCTTTAAAATATCACTTTGTGATAAGTTACTGCTGCAATAGAAAAGCAAAACCTGTAACTAAATTTTCCTAGAACTTCCAAATACGTGAATGTACAGATTCAAACAGAAATAAATCTAGGAACAAGGATGGCTAATTATCTTTTTCAAAGTCTCCCTCAGATGGCATTAATATATTGAATCTTGACTTGGCAGTTCACCTGGGTGCTTTTTTTTGCAAATGACTCAGTCCCTGCACCTTAAAGAATTACACTTTAAGGCCAACATACGACTCTAACCACACTAAAATAGGTATTTTGTAGGTAGAAATTTTGCGATGTATGAATTAGAGAAGGGAATGTTTTTGGTGAATAAGACTATTAAAGAAAAACAAACAGAGAAATTAGAGAATAACTTTTGTCATTAACTGCGTTTGTTTCAATTTTTCTGTCTCTATGAAGGGGGAAATAAGATTCCAATACTTGCAAAAAGCAGGGTGAAAACTCTGGAGAAAGGAGCTATACTACTGAAAAAAAAAACCCTCAAAAAATTGAAGATATCAAGGCATTTTTGAGAATATAATTTAAAGAAAGGACTGATGCTTATTTGTTCATTCTCTTCCTCTTCCCTACCTGCTCTCTTCCTACACATTCTCACACATACTTGCAAGAAGCCAACACTGGAGAAAGAAGAGCCCTAACCAGGCAAGACCTCAGTAACTGTACTCTTGGAGCAATGAACAGACACATCAGATCTACTTCTCAAATATGGAATTGGAGTTCCACACGTGACTAAAGACAGAATTTACAGTGGAAGAAAATCTAATGAAAATATGTAAGACTTTTGAAGGTGCTGGCTGATAGGAAACCAATTGTGACCCAGAGTGGGCACAGAATGTTTCTTTGTCGTCCTTCACTGGCTGGGTGTGATCCATCCCCACACTCTTAAGTGATTCCACTCTGCCAGAAGGCATCGTTCCAGTTTGCTTTGAGGGATGGCATATTTTGTAGCAGTAGACTTTAGTGACATGGAAAACTCAATTTGTAAGCATTTCTTACCATGCTGCATTTCAGGGGCATCCTCAGGGCAGTTTTCATGGTTGTACATGGCAGTGATCGTTGCTTTGTTCAACTGAGCTGTTTCTGCTTATGACTTTATGCATCACAAAGTTCATTCTTGTTTTGACATTCTCAAAAATAGGTGTTAAAGTACACAATATTAGTAACTAACTTTATCATTTATATGAATTAAAGAAAAAACAAAATATGCTTCTGTACATTTACCATTGTCAGTTTTGATTTAGAGAGATGGGGATACAAATACAAAAATCCACTGAGCAGTTTCATCACATTATCCATCACTGGCAGAAGTCTAGGTCCCCATTCCTAATTTTCCATTTTGTACCTCAAGTCAAACTTCTCTTTATGGCCACATCAAAAATACAAGCTATTTTCTACAAATATTGCAAAAAAGATTCAGTTAACAGGAGTGTCACAGGAGCAAGGAGTAGTTCTGATGCCCAGACAGAAACAAAAGATGGCTGTGATCAGTGAGTTGAGTCGGTGAATTATAAATTAGAATCAAAGTAAGTGAAGAACTCATTTACTCCCACTGGCAAGGCCAATACTGTACCCAAGGGATATGGAAATAGTGCACAGGTCTTTGAAGAGAAGAGAAGTTTGCTCTAAGTGAATAGATGCTGACTCACTGGAGAGGGTAAACCCACTATTTCACTGGTTTTCAGATTTCCATCCAAGCAACTTTGGAAAGAAGTGTGACTTTGCTCTGTGCATGAACATTTCTGTGACCTGTGTCATTGTTCAGTCTGCACCTTCACTCTTGCACTGCGGGGAAGAGAAGGGAAGGGGTACAAAATAATTGTTTGCTTTTGCACATGATCAGCAGTTTTTCCTTCTTAACTCAAGAGTTCCAGATGTTCATGTACCTCCAAAATTTTGTGCCCACTGAGAGGGCTTGAAAACAGGATCAGGCATTTAGCCATCAACTTAATATGAGAGATGACAATACTACAGTCTTATATACTGAGAATGCCACCTTAGACAGATGTAAACCAAGAGAAAAATGTGAGCAATGGATTTCTTGCTGTCTGCAAATGAAATGAAGCAAAGGATACGTGTGGTAGTCAGCAAGACCTGCATCTTATCAATAAAACATTAACTATGACAGCTGCAGGTGGAAATGCCATTCCACTGAAGCATTGTTAGTTTTCTCCAAACCTTCTCTTCTTAAATATGCTTACTGACTGTATAGATATTATCATTATTAGAGAAAAATGCCCATAGAAATATATATCAGATCCTCTGCTAGGGCTAGAACAAAGTGTCTGCAATGTTTCCTCATTTTCAATAGGATTTGTGCTTTTAAGTACTTGTCTCTTGGAGGGATGATTTTCATCCACTCAAAATAATTTCTCTATTGAAAGGCTGCTGATTTCACTTATAACCACACACTCCAACTAGAAAGAGGAAATATATTGTCATAAAATATCGGGAAATTAAATATCACAAAGACCAGATACTCAGCATCAGAACTCAGTCCCATTGGTTGTAGAACTCTTATGGAGAAAAAAAATGTGTTTAACTGCTGCTTGTTAAATTCTCAGGTTTAAGATCGATATTGGAAACTGTCTCTTTGGCCTGACATCATCTTCATTTTATCCCCACCACAGCAAGTGACAGACTGTGATCCTGACTGTGATCCAACCTTCTGCCCTGACTCCCAGTGCAAACTTGGCACCTGAGACTCCTCCTTATTTCATCAGTGTAAGTGGAGCAACTCCACTGAAACCGATGAAATTAGGTGATTGCAAAGGTTGTGGAGGATTAGAAGTGGTTTGAGAGCACTGCGAAAAACAAAAAGCAGGTCTTCCATAACCTGATACACCTGCCTAGCCTCATGTCCTGCTGTATATTAATGTGTAGGTCTGCCTTTCAATCAAGATTGTTATGTGGAGGTAATTTCCAAGTCTTTTTTAAATGACCTGAAAGTGAACTTTCAAAGGTATTAATTCTGTTTCATGACAGAGAGTCTTACTACTGACATGAACTGGACTTCAAATAAGACTTTACCTGAGACTCTGGGGATTTAACAAGCTGCAGTATTCTCTCAGGCTCCAAAAAACATTGGCACAAGATGATCTGTGAAATAGAGCCACTATCTTTGTGGTCAAACTGTAAGTGTAGCTACTTCAAATATTTGTAGTGCAGCTTACCTGGAAGTGTAGTAGGCCTGGTGCACAGCTCTGACCTGCTGCTGTACAGTCTGGGGTGGGTACAAGCTGGGCTCCTCAGACATCACTGTGGCTTTCTAATATTTTCCCATTTCAGAATCACAGAGGATGTTGAGCATCCACAGAAGTTCAGGATGGGAACACAAGCACTAACAAACCAACAGCTGTAGTTATCATGACAGTCTCAGATACAGCCGCGGATCTGCTGAAGACAATCCTCTTTGTTTTCAGCTGTATTCCATATTCCACCCTGAGAGAAGGGGGAATGGATGCACTTTCATGCTCCATTGGTTCCACTTTCCTCTTACACTGCATGTTATTGTTGTCACCTACTTGTGTTCCCTCTGACTTCCTCCAGACTCCCTGGGGCCCCAGTATATTGTTTGGTGTTCCCATGTGGTGCCATATGTGCTGCCACAGGCTGGCACTGCACATGGAGCAACATGTGTTTTGTATTTTGGTACCTCTAATGTGCTCCTGGTTTAGCATTTAACTGTGAAATTACAGCAAAAGAAAAGCTTCTCAGTTTGGTTGGCTCAGAAATTTAGTTGTATAGATATAATCAATAAAAACAATCAATCAATGCCTGACAACTGTCTATCCATAATTTTGATGAGAAAAATATTTTTGACGAGACAAATATTTTTGACCTGTGTGGAGAAGAGTGAAATTAGTGTTCTTTCATGTACCTTTTATGTACCTTTCTCCCAAATCATCTTTATCAGATTTCTGAATAGCTGTCCTTTCACAGATAGTGGCTCAATTTCACAGCTGCATCTTGTACCATTGTTATCTTAGAGACTGAGATAATACTCTACCAGTAATGCACCACCTTCTGAACTTCTGTTCCCCACTGATTTTGAATTTTAGACATGCTTTCCCATTATTTCTTTTACTATTCATTGTATTCTCTTTTTGCACAATTAAAGCAGAACTATTTGATGTGTTAAATATAGACTGGCTTAAGATGAACAGAAAGTTAATCAAATATTTACATCATGGTGATTTGAACATGTGCAGTACTAACACACTGTGTGCTTCTCACTGGTTGAATTAAAAGCTTCTGTTAGAGAGGTAGTTAATTAAAGAGGTTTGCTAGATGAGGATTGGTAAAGCAAAACAAATAGATTACTGGTGTCTCCCTCTGTGAGGTTCTGTACTGACTGTATGAGGAGCTGCTCACAGGGTTACAGCTGACAACCCAAAGGGAAGGTGCATTTCAGCTCCTGTGCAAAGGCAATTGAGGAAAGAATTATGTTGGTTTTTCTGCATCTCTGATGATGGGAATTCTCTCTTCTTCTTTAATGTTGAGGGAAGATGAAAATGTCTGATGGTTTAATGGTTTTCACAGAGCTGCCATACCAAGCAAATTGTAAAGACAAAGCCCTCACGAGTGGTAGCTGGAACAAGATACAGTGAATTCTTTCTTTGTTTAGGGGGTTTTGTTCGTTTGGGATAGTCAATTTATTTGAGAATTTATTCCCTGAGCAGAAAGGTATTGCACAGATAAGCATTTTTATATCCTATCTGCCATATCTCAACAAGATCTAAAGATTTAAAAGCTTCACATGCATGATAAAAGTCTTGCTTATGCCTAGGCAATTATTTTTCAAATTTAAATGTCTCTGTTAATAATGTGTTTTTTACATTCCCTAAAGGGCTTTCGCTAGCCTGAAGAACCAACTAACATCAGATTTCCCTTTTTAAAATGGAAGACAACTATAAATTTAAAATGCAGTATTTACTTGGGTTCATTTAACTGAAATTTGATGTATTTAGAAGCCTCCTAATTTATATTCCGGATCACCATTTCAATACCAATGATCAAAATTTCATACATATTTGTGCTCAGCAGCTACTGTGTGCATACTGATGAGCCCTTCCCAAGGCACTCCTGTGGCACTAACATTTGCAAATCATGTGCTGGCATGGTGGTCTTCCAGGTAAAGAACTGAACACAGACACACTGTCCCCAGACCATTCCAGTGATACTGTCAGTCCAAACCTAAGATAAAGCAGTGAAAAGGGGATGCAAAATGAAGGAGGGGGCACAGAAACCCTGGAAAATCCTGTGCTTGCAAGTCTGTATCAGTAAAAGCAGCCTCTTCTCTTTTTCTGGAAACTGAAGTCCTGGCAGTTTTTGCAGCAGCTTGTTACACACATGATTGAGAAGTCTGTATTCTGTTAAACAGGCTTCTCCTGAGAAGGGAAAAATCAAGGCTTCTTCCCAAAGGGAAGTAAGTTCCCGTCACCACTTGCCTCTGATCTGTATCACGTACATTTAAGGAAAGTACTGAATGTCACCCCTGCCTTGGGATGAAACAAGGTCAGCCCATTCCCACAGACACTCCCCAAAGCTGGTGGCTACAAATTTCATTCTGAGTGACACATCAAGCTCCTGCTGAGATCAGGGCCTGCCAAGGGCAGTGAAGTGTGGAGACACCGTGACTGCTGCACCTCTGAGGACTCCTCAGGTGAGGCACAGAGGAGTAATTCCTCCAGCAGGAATTACTACAGCCAGGCAGAGAAGGGTTTCTCAGAACAACCTGCCATGGCTTTTTGAAGTTCACACCAGAAATCAGCAGAGAAGGCCACTGAATTAAAAGCTGTATGCTTGTAAGCCATTTGTGCCTTTGCCACATGAACTGTCTGTAAAATCTTTCGTCCCCAGGCCCCACATGACCAAAGGATCTCTTCCTTTCACAGGATACTGCCTGTTAGAATTCACATCAGAATGTTTAATGACTACCTAACATAGGTAATAGCCATAGGTAAGTACACAAGTTTTTTGACTGTTTCAGGCTCTCCTGTGCAGAACACAGCCAAATCTACTCTCTAATAATGTAATTTCAGCTGCACTGTAGCATTAACAGCTTTGCACATCTGTGGTTCTAGAAGCTCTTCATGGACTGATCTATCAGTTTATCATTGTATCACAACTGGAATGTTTTTTCAATTATTCTCTCTCTTTCACTAGTGTCTATATTCTACACAAAGAACTTAATAAAGAACATTAAGCTGTTTAGGTGGCAAAAAAAAAATAGTCAAGATTCTGCCTTTTAATCTTGAGAAAACAGTTTTTCCTCAGCCACACAAATTTCTAATATAGTTAGGCTGCCTGCCTGTCATTTTTATTTTATTGAAAAGAAAGGTTGGTGAAAAGAGGCCAGTACTAGGAACTGCAATCCCACAAGTTCACCCTTACAGTAAGAGTGCATATTTCCCAGGGGATGACCGGCTAAGAAACCCATGTTGGGGATTTCTGCAGTGACTGCCTCCCTGTCACTCACTGTCTCTTCTCATAGGCAGGGCCACGGATGCCCTGAGATGGCTCTGCCCCAGGACTGCTGTTGTGCCAGAGCAGAGCAACATTAAACGTGCAAGTGGAGCTCCAGGTGTTCTGCAATCCCACCTGGCTGACTATAACCACAGTGACAGGACCCTTTAGGAGCTGCTGTACAACATTGCAATTTTTTGGTTTGTATTTGTTGCTTTGTTTTGCAGAGGACTGCCCTGGTGCAGTCCTTTACTTGCACACTTGCTGCTAAAAACTATTTATTACTTTCATGAGACACCTAAAAATTGACTAATAACATTACCTGTGAACTATATGCCCTCCTTAATAAAAGTATTTCTCCATTTGAAAAAAATCAGGCATCATGTTTGTCTCTAACAGCTCCCTCTACAGGAACTGTCCTGGGCCGGAGCAAGAAAGTGTGTTCTGGTTTTACTAAAGGTCTTCGACCAATGACAAAGCCTCTCCATGCAAGGTCATGAGTCCTTTCTTGGCAAAGATTCTGGATCTGTGGATTTGTTCACTGTGGATCTTTTACAGGAAAATAGAATGATCTGTATGTGGGATAAGATAGAGGATATGGGGACCCATAGTGCTCATCAAAAAAAAATCCTTATTTTAGCAATGTATTGGTATTCTTCCAGATTTTCTTTCAGTCCTGTGTAACTGCCAGTATGCACCAGTACTGTTAATAAACTGGGAAACCGGTAAAAAGAAGCTCTATTGATGCTAACCCAAGAAATGGAGTTTTAAAGGACCACTAAACACAAGGGAGAAGTACAAATTAATAAGCACTGGATTGCAGCCTTAACAAGAGTCATGCTTGCATTTCCTTATACACCTCACATCACTATCACCCCACTCAGCTTTATTTTCACTAACTCTGCCTTTTCCTAGCATTTTGTACAGTCCCTTCTCTTTTTCCCATTGCACAGCTGTTCTGAATTCTACAGGAGCCCTAAATCATGTCCCAGAGGAAATAAAAATATTCCTGTTAGATTCAGCAGAGGAACCCTATCAGGTAGGGGAGGGTTTGTGAGTACAAATCAACACAAATTCAGTTTTTCCCTCACAGCTGCTGTACCTGCAGTGGTAGGGATGATCATACACCTGCCTGCCTGTTTCAGCCCTTTTGACAGGCTGAGATAGGAAAAGTCAGCCCTCAAAACACCTGATCATTCAGTCCTGGGTTTAGAGGTGCTATTCTGAATCCAAATCCAATTATTCTGCATCTGCATGTTAGCCAGGCAAAATATTCTATTGTCTTTGTTTCCTATTTCTCCTCTCATATGAAGTTCTACCCTTGTCTTTCTGAGCTTTTGCTTCACTGGGAGATGCCAATGTAATAGAGAGATTTTGTGATGGGATATGAATCCAGCTGTCAAATACAAGGATCAAAGCCTGGACACCTGCTTTCATCCTCCGGTTCCATGAAATGAGCACTCAATCTCTTCCCATGGCACTTAGCCAATAAGATCATCCATGGGTCATTCCAATCCCACCACCTGTGTGTGCAGAGCTGTGTATTAGCACAGCTCAGCAGGTCTCTCCTTTGCAATATTAGATTTTGGGGGAAATGCAGCTTTGAGAGGACATCAGTGCAAAGCTATCAACGTGCAAATGCATCAATGCAAACACTAATGTAGTTTGGAGTGCTGGGAAATAGCAATTACCAGCATGTGCTGGGAATGATACTCCACTGGCTGGAAGATGCAGAGATGTGGGGGCATGTTTTCCCTCTCTGATTTCCCTGGCTGCTTTTTCAGTGGCAGTGCCTTAGTTTTTTAGCACTGCATAGGGAAAACTGTCTAGTAACAGTTGTATTCCTCACCCTTGGTTCCATTCATATGTTAGTTTTGTATGGCATGGTTTTGCTGCAAAATCTTTGCATTTCCTTTGATTGATACCTGGAGGATCTGCAAAATCATCCACATGCTCTTCCCTGAGCACCAGAACTCCTGTTCTCTCCCTTGCATTCTGTCTAAGCCTGCTACCATATAACAAACTGAAGAAGAAACCACATGGAACAGATTTTCCCTTGCAATCCAAAGCAGCCTCATCAGAGACAGGAACCTACTCATGCCAAGAAATCTCTAGATGCTTCAGGAAAGATGAACAAAGTTCTTCAATAAGGAGTTGCAGTGCTGAGCTCACAGCCGAAAAAGATCAAATATGCTACACCTTATAGGGCATAATAAGGAAGCAAAATCCCAGACATCTCCATTTCCTTTGGCCACTTTACTAATCAACTTGTATTAACTTATATTTCATGAGTCCAGCCTGGGAGCTGCAGTGTTTAGAACAAGGGCTTTGGCAGTGTGAGCTAAACAAAACAAGGATGAGACCTTCAAAACCATTTCACAACACAGAGATATGCATCTAGTGCCATGCTTTTCCAAGTAGGAAAGACCTAGAATCACAGAATCACAGAATGGGTCAGGCTGGAAGGGACCACAGTGGGTCATCTGGTCCAACCTCCTTGCTCAAGCAGGGCCATCCCAGAGCAGAGGGCACAGAATTCTATCCAGACCATTCTTAAATATCTCCAGTGAGGGAGAGTCCACCACCTGTCTGGGCAATTTGTTCCAGAGTCCTGCCTGACTTCCATTGGACCTAAGTATCTCCTTTCCCTAGGCCTGGAAATATTTTTAAATCTACCTAGTAGCAGCTTCCAGTATCTAAATCCCACTGCAGATCTTGCCCATTCTACAGACGATTCATAAAACTCAAATATGGACTGAGTACATGAGGACAAAGACCAGTGCTTACCTGGACTGACACTTCCCTCAAGAATGGATAGATCAGGGAACTGGAATCTGTCAGGATTTTCTGTCCAGCACTGTGCATTTCCTAGTAGTCTTTTCTTTTGCTGGAAAGCACTGACTGACTTACCTCTACCTGGAGGCTCAGTGTGCCCCTCTCACACAAGCTTGTCTGTATTGCCAAGCACATTTTCCACTCAAAAAGATAAAGCCTGTGGGGATGAGTGGGTTGTTACAGCAGAACTGTGCTGCAGGGTCTCCTGTGTTCTTCCAAGTGTTCTGTGGTGGGTGTTTGTTTTTACTTCTTTCAGAATCCATAATGACTCCATCCTTTCTGCTTTTCCCCAGCGCTACCCGCTGCACATGAAAGCAAAGTCAACAAGATCAGTGGAACTAATATCATACTGACTTCCTGGGGATAAGTAATCAGAATTCAAGCCATCAGGAAACAGCCTAGAAAATAAGATTCTCCAAAATATCTGGCAACAAAAAGCCTTCACATGCATAAACAAATAGGGTTTTTTTCCTTCTGTTTTGCACACATTCTTTTTAATCTTTAGAGGATCGAGATATAAACCCAGTTATCTTTGGGGAGAAACCTGGACTGATTAATGGTCTGATGTCAATTAAGTCCTAATATTAAGATGCTGCTAGGATGACTCTTCTCTAACTGAAGTGAAATGGCTTCCCTGCTTATATCAGGAGAGAACCATTGTGAAACATTTTTACTGATCTTCCTGAAAAATGCTATTTATTAAAATAGTAGTTCACTGTTTGAAGTCTGGTGCAGAAGTTGGACTTTATCCTGATTCTGAACTATTTGAATACTTTTGCTTTAGGATTTCCTCTGTATTTTCTCTTTGCCAGGATGGAGAGGATTTAATTTAAACTCAGGCAGTGAAGATTTTAATGCAGAGTTCAGCCCTGGTAAAAAAAGCTGCCTGGAGTAGACCCATGTGGCTGTGATGAAAGAAGAGGGTTACAAAGTCTTGTCTTCTATTAGTGGATGAGTTTATGTTTCCCAGCCATTTTCAGATTTTACTGATAGGACTTCACCCTTTCCAGACCTTCCAGCTGAATTAAGTTGGCCAAATCTCTCTCTGGTGGAGGGCCATTAAAATCTGTGGTATCAGCATTCTGTGACTGACATGCTGCAAAATCAGATTAGGCACCAATTTCTCCAATAGTCCATCTCACTAACTCTCATGCTGCTATCCAGACTTAAAATTCCCTGCTCTCTTCCCTGTAGGATTCCATTTTAGAGAGGTCCCATGAATCAGACAGTTTGGCTTTTTACTGGAATGAGCAGAACATAAGCTATTTTTCTCTTCAAAATTGATTTAATTTGTACAGTACATTCATTATCTATAGCATAGCTGCATACAAAATGCTTAATTGGTCTTTGGGACGTAGGCAGCAAAACACTGCCCAGTTAGAATACAGCTTGAAAGACATTTTCCTGATTAGAAATGTAACTGAATCATGGTTCATTACCAGATCTCTATCTGGACAGAGAATCTGGAGAGGTAGTTTCTAAATTAGGGGGTTTCTATTAATGATGTCTAGCCAAACAGCCTGGCTGTATCTCTGTGCACGTTATCTCGATGTCTGACAGAACAAAGCTATTGACAAGGTATCTCTTAGTAATTACTCTGCAGAGAGAGAGCTGAGGTCTTCTGCTTTTTTCTCCCTACAATTTTCTAGTGAAAATGGTATCATTTTACTTAATCTCTTGTACTGCAAAGTGGGATGGAGTTTTTGATCAGCCTTTTTATGACACTTTCTTGAAAATGAACAGCTATGTTGCTTTTTTTTTTTTTATTGTTCCAAACTGTTTTGAATCTTTGACAGATGAATTTATTTCTCATTTACTATGCCTCTCCTGTAGATCAGTACTTGTCACAGTTTCTGTCCTCTTCGCCACAAGAACTGGGCCTGTCCTTACCTCTCTCCAAGAAATGGAGTGGAGGGATGCATTACCCAATTATGCTTTCACAGGATTCAATCAGTCGAGCTATGCTGATTTACACTCGTTGAGGTCTTGGCTGACTATCTCTGAAATAAGCTGTCTCCCTGGTCAGAGAGATTTCAGGCATATTATTTTACATGGGCGGTTTCTCCAGTAAATGAGCCCAGCCTGTCTATCTTTGAAGTTTTAGTCTAAAGTGGATCATTTCCTGAATCATTCACTGTATTATCAATGCTATTTCCATTAAAAAAACCTTCCTGTGACTCTAACTCTTACCAGACCATTAACACTTGCCTTGAAATTCCAGCTAAAGCTTAGGCCAGCATGCAGTTTATGAGAGGAGCTGGAATTCTGTTGCTAGATTTGTTTCCTTATTACTTTGCTCTTCCCTAATTCCTTTGAAACCTTTCCAGGGAAAGATTGCAGTCCTGAAGGATGACAAATGAAGGCTCCAGGATTCCCAGGCAGAGGCTGCAGAAAGGCAAAGCATTAAGAGGGAGTGACAGTTCTTTTTTGTGCTTCAGCCCTTCCCCTCTCTTGCCTCCTGGCCAGAGAGCATTCCATGCCTGGGGATCCTGCTGAAAGGGTGTAAAATAAAGGATATGGTATATAGTGTCATTTTTCCTTCTATCAGCAGCACGTGGGTCCCTCCCCTAAGCCTTTCCCTCCTGTTGCTGCTAGACTTTGGCTCAGTACTAGATTTTTTACTCATGTTAACAAACATATGAGAGCAAGCTCCCTGAAACTTCAGTGTCTGCAAGCAAACTGTTCCTACTCGAGAAAAACTAAATAAGCTGTAGCTGGTTTTAACACTTTTGCCTGGGACTGCATGTTTAAAATTCTGGACGGGTTTGGCCTTGGGGCAGGTGGTGCAATGAAAAAAATGAACACTCAGTGTCTCTCCAGGGGAACTTCTCCTAAAGCACTGCTTATAATGAGTGCTTGCTACTCTGCTGGTCTACACCGAGTGGAAAGGGAAATGTCAGAGACTCCTGATTTATTCTATATTTCCTTTTTACCTGTGAAACTCCTTGATATCATTCTTATTCAGCTTACTTCTTCACTTCATGCAACCAGAGACAACCTGAAGGAGCTAAATGTTTTCATCATGGCTGGGCTTCACAAATGAAGATTTGGGAAAGGCTCTATCCACATTTGTTACAAGCACGCTGGTGGCTAATAAGGCCAATAAATGTTTTAAATAGAAAGCATTTCACTATCTAGTTTTCTCCCTGCAGGTGCTGTTCAGCAGGTACGGGGAGACCGAACTGGCTCTGATCATGGGAGTTCACAGTCAAATTCACCTGTGCTGGCTTAAGAATTCAAGTTGTGTTCTGTAGCCCTTTCTTACCAAAATCATAAAACTTCTCTGCTTAAACTTCATCATATATGTGTCTGTCCTTTCTTTCAAAAAATCCCAAAGGATTTCAAAAGATGGAAATTTCACCGTTAATGCATTTCAGATATCAGTTTAACTGACAAGCTATACTTCTTTGCTCTCATCTAACTTCCAATGTTTACCTTAATAATTAAAAATAACAATCATCACTGACAGTATTTCCAAGGGTTGACAACCACCTGTGAGACTGGATCACTGAAGGCAACACCAAGAGCTATTTGCTTCTGCAAGCTTCTCCCCAGCCAGTGCTCTCTGATGAGGTTTCTATTGCTATTTTAACCTCTTTTTTTAAAAAAAAAAAGAAATCCAATATACATGCTTTGTGTTATTCCCAACAGAGCCATCTCTCCTCCAAGGCATAATGGAAGAATGGGTTTTAATAGCAAAGCTGGACTGCAGCAGAAAACATTGCTAAAAAAATCAGCCACAGTTCTGATTAAAGTTGCTGCTCTGAGTACCAAGGGTTACAGTTATATGGAATTGAATTTTCAAATAGTAGAAGGTGTTTTGCTTTTTCTGCCCAATTAATTTCCTTTTTTTAAAAGGCTTCCCCTTTGAGGTCTTTTTGTTTTTGGATTCTCAAGAATTTTGGTGGAAGTTAACTGTGAGTGGCATCAATGGAAATTCTGCATGCAGATCTCTTGGGGATTTACAAAGCCTCGCAAGCTCAGCCAAACATTTTCATGAATATTGCAGGGAGGTTGCAGCAGGTGAACTCTGCAGAACCTCAGAGAAAATTTCCACTGCAAAACCCCAGCAAGCACAGCTTACGCTCAGCTCGTTATAGGCACCAGCTCTGCAGCATCCCCAGATCAGTGGAAGTGGGGAGCTGGTCCCCTAAACCACAGCCATTTTGCAGCAGAGACTCATAGGATGACACACATCTGCATTTTCCTGCTTGCCTGCAGCAGGGCCTGCAGCGTGGTGGGGCAGGGAGTGAAGTAAGGGGTTCTGTCCTCCACATCTCTGCACTGTTCCCATGGGATGAAACATTATCTCAACTTTCACTGACAGCTGTGCACTCTAATGAATGACCTTTCCAAGAAATATTCACAATAAATCAGTGTCCGAACGTTTTCACTGTCAATCTGCTCTCCTCACAACACTGGGTTTCATTCCTTCAAGGGTACAGGGAAGGTAAACTGCAGTGTGAGGTGCAGCCTTGGGAATACCACCAGAAGGAATCTAAGTGAAGATGGAAACAGGTCCCCAAGGTGTGTGATTCATCATCTCAACAATTCGTGTTGCTAGGATTCACAATGCTAGATTCCTGCCTGGAGTTTACTATCCCTCTATCTGAGTGGAGGGAACAAGCAGGAAATCTTCCCTGTTGCCACCAAAGTTCAAAGCACAGCCTATTAGCTCACATCACCATTAATTTCATTTTACATTAATATATAATATTGCTAATGCTTCTCTGTGGATTTCTCACATGTCAGAAGAAGCAAATACATGTTTAGTTAACTAACAGGATTCAGACAGAATCTAAAGAAATTATTACAGAGTAACCTTGGCTTCACTGGTACCTCATGAAGTTATCAGGGAGTCAAGACAAAACCAGCAGCACTTCCCATCCCACATTGTGAACAACAGGACATTAATTCAGACTTAATCCAGGGTTCCTATAAGAGTCAATCCTTATTTTGTCTTTCATCTCCAAAACACCAGGCCTATTCTCACAACTTCCTAATTCTCCCCAATTTCACTTACCCGAAAAGAAGCTACATGGAGATCTTCTTGCTCTGTTCTAATTAGTTTATATCTCTCTGACAATTATTTTACCAAAGCTTAAATTATCATAAAACAAATTGTCATTCCTGTCATATCCTCAATTTATGAATAACTTTAAGGCCAATATTTTTGTGCTGTGACAGTTTATCTTCTACTGCTGTCACAATAAAAATATTGTTGGAAAACAATTAGCAAATACGTGAATGGTAGAGGTCAAAGACAATTTGAATAACAATGAAAAGTACACCAAAGTAGAGGGTCAGATTTTTGAACAATTACTATAGCACTAAATACAGATCATAATTTGGGAGACCAAGGAACAAAATGGTAAAGTGGGAAAACCACCTCTTCATATTATATCGGAAAAATGCAGTGAATTTAAGAGGGCAAAAACCAAAGCTCATTATCATATACAGGTTTCTATAAACTGGATTTCTACAGGCAGCTGAAGAAAAAGCACTGAAGCCATGAGTACATGCATGACTTAGGCTATCATTCAGTTTCCTAAACGCTTGGAAGGACACCAGAGAGATCTGGCAGAGAGGCACAGAATTAATTTTATTTTTCTCTCTAAAAAACCTCTATATACGTGTGATAAGATTTTAGGAATAAGAAGTATAAATCCCAAGTGATTATTTCAGGATATCATTTAGCCTTGTAATTACTGTCGTCTCTTAACAGCTGCATGTTTAATTGGTTGCAATGCTTCAGGGGTGGAACGGTTTATCTTGGAGCTCCATCTACTGATGGGAAGGCGGCACGACTTTATTGGGAACCATCCCACAGCCTTCAGACAGAGCTGAGGAAAGCGCTGCACAGGCTGAGCACATTGGAACTGAATTAATATCTGTCACATACTTTCAGGCTTCTCTAGACAACGAATACAAATAGATCTTCTCTCTGGAGAAAGCCAAGATTGCATAAGATTTTACTCACAGAGCTCCACCTTCACTTCAGTAGGACTAAATGGGATGTATCAGAGTAAAGTAATTGTTCTTCGGTCCATTATCGTTTTCATAAAAGATATTCAGCACTCTGTCTTAGAAAATAGAAACCACTCAAGCCTTTGTCTTTGGTATTCAGCACGAAAAACACTCAAAATAGGTTTAATGCCAGCTCTCTTTAAAAAGAACTAAATTGTTTTGTCAAATAAGCTATACCAGATTGTTACAGAGAGATCAAGGAAAATCAGACCTGTCTGAAGAATGACAGGGCATTTGGAAACAGACCACATCTGAAAATCCAAACACTGGAAACAAGGCAGAAAGAACAAACACTTTCTCTGAAATTAACTGTGCAGAGACAAAGCAGTGACTGCATACAGAGATTTAGAGACAATTTTTTCCTACTGTCTCCCTATTCCTGAGAAAGGATGGATGGGATGTGACTTGTACCTCCCTGATGGGGCGTCTTGCATTGATTAGAGAAGTTCTAAGAGCTGCTTCATTTTGCAATTCAGTTGCTTGCACCCCTCTAAGTTTACATGAAGCAAAGCGCCCAAATGAACTGCGTTATTTGCAATCTTGAGCACAGCTCACGATGTGAAGAGTGGTTCCCAGAAAGGAATATGTATCACTGCAGAACACAACGAGGAGACAGCAGCTCCACATCTCTCCATAGCCTGGGGTGCCCTGCTGGACTGAGTTTTAGGAGGGATTCACTGCAGGAAAATCTCTGGAAATGCTCTGGCTGTGCTAGCACTGCACACAGCCTGCTGGCAACAGAGAGAAAAGGGGATGTGTGGGATCAAAAATACAACATTTTTCTAACAAAGAGAAAGAATGCTATAGGCAAGTGCAGTTACACCTGACAGCAAAATGACCCAGCCAGTCATCATGTGCACCAACCTCTGTCCAGATTGGATTCTACTCAGAGGAATAAGAATATTCAGAGAGAAAAACTAGGACATTAAAATTCTCCTTTGGAGATTTGTTCATATAATGAAGCACAACAGAGATCTTTTTGTAGGATTCTATTTCTATCCTGAGGTCTTTACTGGCTATTAATTAAAATTGTATTGTCTGTTTATATAGACAAAGACATTCAGGGGCTCAAGTAAAAGATAAAAAGTAGGCTCCATATAATTAAAAAGAATTCTGAAAAATGTTTAATTATGTGTTTTATCCCCTCTGAAAAGCAATTTAAGTACATCTCCTTCGTTATCAATAATGACATTAACTAGACGATTTTCGGCCGTCTCAAGGACCCAGTAAACCAAGGGCCCCTCGGGCACATGTGCTGTGCTCTGAAATCCAGGCCCATGTACACAGACTGTGCATGCACAAGGCAGCAACTTCTTTTGGACATGGCTGTGCTTCCTGAAACAGTGCTTTCAGCTCCATTCTTTCCAAATGTATTGTACATTTACATCTTTTTTTATTACTGTGCCCAATGCACCATAAACATTAAAAGCTCTGTTGATTTTACAGGTCACTAAGAACTCAACCAGCAATACAGCAAAGTCATCACTGCAGCCTTTTCTTTCTCCTCATGAGTTTTGCTTTGGTTCTACCCTTGCACAGGGAACACCTACCTAATCCATAATATTCTGCTAATTATTCTTTGTGAAGAATACTTTTATCCATATGAAACTTCCACCTGCCACTGTGACAGAGACAAAGCATAAATGCCTGGCATAAAGGAATAAGATCTAGCAGAAGCCCATAACATTTTCTTGACAGAGCTGTCTAGTTTAGTTTGAATTTCTAGAAACAGCACTCTGTCGAGAAAGCACACCCCTCCTCCCAACCCCATTCCATGAATTCTTTATCCAGATCCATCCGCAACACAGCAAAATTTTGTCACGAGTTTTCAGAGACAGCAAGTGGCAGCACATCAGCTCCCGCTGGGGCGGGCCCTGGCTGGCAAACAAAAGCTGGCAGTGCCATGGATGAAGCTGTGGGTGTGGGGCTCCTGAGCAGGGCTGATGATGCCAGGACTGTTAGTCCTTGCTGCCCTCCTGCCCCTGCCCTTCCACCCTCACAGAGTGTATAACCACAGCACAGAACAACTCTGCAGTGCTGAGGAGGCTAAAGCGCCCTCCTGGCCAAAGGAAGGGCTGCAGAGAGAGGGCTTCGGGATGCATTTTTTTTTGAGAGACTGTAACCCCCCAGCTTTTTTTTGCCCCTGAGTTGTGGTCAAATGAGCCACAGCAGCCACCAGCTGCTGCCTCAACCCCAGGTAGTACAAAAACAGCAGGTGCCATGACAGTGCCAGGTTCTTTGCTGTAGCCAAGACCTTCTCAATGGCAGAAAAGCCTCAGACAACCCCTCCTTAGTTAAAAAAACTAACCTTTTCCTCAGCGGCTTCTTCCCCTGAGGGTTGGGATCCTCCCAGCCTGTGCCAGCTCCTCCTGGGCACTGCTGCCTTTCACCACCTGCCAGGCTGGTGAGAGCGCTTCTCTCGCTGGGGTGGCCATGTTGGGCTCCCCCTGAGGCAGCACCTCCTGGAAGGACGGGTTCATGTCCTGTGTGGAAGGAATGCAATGCCCACTTTAGCCACTGCATATTCTGTGTCTGTTTTCTACTTCTTCCTCTCTTCCTGGGCACTTTTCACTTCCAGGGATGCCACACAGCTATTCTCCCCAGCTGCAGCACTGGGCTCCATGTTCTCTCTGAGGTGACCCTGTTCTTCTTCCCACCTCAACCTCTTCTCTGAGGTGCACGGAGGGTCCTGCCGAAGCACCTGGGCCGGCAGGTCTGCAGGGACCCCCCAGCAACCCCAACCTGCCCATGAGCAAGAAAGCTTTCATGAAAACATCCCTCGCCTTGCCCTGAGGCACAGACTAGCCCTCAGACACCAGAGAGACTCAGCTGAGGGCCATGAGGGGCGTGCTCCGCCATCACACCTCCTTCTGCACAGCAAAATGGCTGCAGGGCGGGAAGGAGCACCATGAGGGAGACCGAGGGCACGGGCAGCAGGCAGAGCTTTCTGCTGCTACAGCACTGTTGTCTTTAAATGGAAATACTACATTTGTTTAATCTGTGCTTTCACAGATCAGACACAGAGAGCAGTGAATAGTGCGGGCACCCAGGCAGCAAAGCTGCAACATGAACAGCAGGAGCTCTGCTTGCCCCAGGTAATTTTGAGGGGCTGAATTTGAGGAGACAACTACCCTTGTGGTTTCCTCCACAGCATTTTGACTAAAATTTCCAGATAATCTGTGCCCCTGTTCCATGTTTCTATAGAAAGAGGCTTGTCTTTCAGAAACTGCCACAGTCCAGGATATTTCCTGTCTTTAGAGTCAGGTCACTCTCATACCTGAAAAGATTTAGTGGAGCACCAAAGTTCAGAAAAAAATAACTGAGTATATACTGAAACTCTCCTTTTCAGTGTTCTCGGAAATCCAATTATGGTTTTAACAGTCACTATTTATGCCTGAGTATCTGTCTGTACATATATTATATGTATTACATGCCATCTGCCTGCACAGGAACATCTGTGAGACAGATTCTGCCCTGCTGGAAATACACACTTGTATGATTATTTCATGAGTTTTTCTTTGCTCTTGACAGTACTGATACCAATGTAGTGCCATTTCTTTAAAATAAGAAGAGCCTTTTTTTTTTACACTATTGGAAATTCAGAGCAAAGTCTTCTGCATTATGTCAGTCTAAAATGATCACACATAAGGTCAGATCCTGTCTTTAATAATTTTTGTTTCTAATAGTCTTCACTGAAAAGAGATGGATATCAACCAGTTTCTCCTTGCTTCTGCTTGGTTTAACACTGCCCAAATTGTATGTATAAGTATCAACAGCACCAGGACTGTTAAAAAGCATTCCATTGCTGATTGCCAGCTGTAGAGGGGAGTTCCTTCTGAGCAACAAGTCTATTGTTTCCATTTTTTACTTACTTTTATGTATTTCATTAACAATGCATTCCTATAATCTGGAAGTCTTACTATAAGCATAAAGAAATTGAAAATATAAATTCGCTCCTCCTTCAGGTCTTCACATAAATTTTATTTTTCTATTAATCATCTACTGTAGAACTGATCTAAATCAGGCTGAAAACCCTGAGCACAATATCTCTCATTTTCACTTCATTCTGTATATCTAACCTCCATTCTTTTTTCTCCTCCTACATATACTCATTCCTTCTCTTTCATTTTTTCCCAGATGCATACTTTCTTTCTAAATTATTCCTCATTACTCCATGTCTGTCTTTCTTCACCACATGCTCTGTTCTTCACCTTTTTGTTCTCATCCTTTTCTCCCTGTGAACCTCGCTGTCATAATGGAACCCAGTGTAAAAGGGAGACACTTTGTTTCATCATTTTTTATAAACAAGTGCACAGAGTTCAAACTGAGGAAATTATTAAGAACTTTTCTCTTTAATATAATTTCTTTAAATGTTACTTTGAGACTTATGTGTAATTTTCTGCAATGTACATAGTCTTGCAGTTTTACCTTTTTTCCTCTTTGCTAGGTACAAAAATTTTGTGCATTCCATTAAAGCTACTCAATAATTTGCACCCAGAAAATCACATACAGGTACAATTTGAGAAAAAGCAAATCAGGATCTCCTTATAAGGCCTGTATTTAATCTTTTCTCTATGTAAGGTTCTTTACAGCAGGTTCTCTGATAACCCAAGGCTGGTGGAGCAGCCTTTTACCCACACCCACTTTGGAGGTATCCAGAGCTAGTGCACAGGTAGCTCAAGGTGGAAGCCAATCATCATATGACAAATACAAAAGAAACAGGCTGTTTATCAATTGTCTGTTTTACAGGACAAATTGCTGCCCCCATCACAGCAATAGTCCAGTGACTATTAGGAATCTTACCCTACCCTGGGAAATGCCTCACTTTAGCCCAGGAGAAGCCACTCACAATCCCAAAAATCTAGTCTGTGAAGTTTTATAACTCCCAAAAATCCTAACTCTGTCCTGTGGAGCTCAGAGGGATGCAATGGAAGCTCCTGAATTAAATCCTCTGATAACAGACTGAAATCCCTAATCATGCAAGTCATCTAATTGCAGTGTTTTCTTTTCAGTTCTGCCATTTGCTCTTCATAAATCTGGTTATTTTCAGCTCTGTTTGTATTCTCAACAGTGTATGGTGCAACTGGTTCTTTCACAGTAAAGTTTCTACGTAGAATTGGTTGTAAAAACCTCCACAGACCCCAAAATTATGGGTTTTTTACTTATTGTGGCAAAGCCTAATAATTCACATAGAACTGTGACTTATCAAAGGACCTTTATTATGAAAATAAATTCTAATAAGAATTGCTTTGTCAGGCACTTTGCAATTAAGATAAAACTACCCAGAAAAAAAATGTAACATGTAAATGGAATAAGGATATAGAAATGGAAATTATCAAATGTGAGGTAGGAAAAAAACTCAAAGAGCTTAAAGCACTGAAATTGGAAGGACAGGATAATCTCTGTCCCTGGGTTCTGAAAGAACTGGCACATGAAATTGCATGTCCAGCAGCAAGGATTTTTAATAAAGCTGCTGACTGGTAGCAAAGCACTACTGAAAAGCAAACCTCTTGCCAGGATTTCAGAAAGGGGAAAAAAGGATAACCAGAAAACATTAGAGTGACCTCAACAATATTCAAGGCTTTAGGAGGGTTTTTTTTTAAGAAAAACATCTATGTAAGAAGAAAAATGTGGAAAATGGGACAAAATGCAAGCTAACTTTACCAAAGGTGAAACGGGTTGAGTGAATCTATTTCTGTTGATTAATACCACTGTTTTAATCAGTAGAAAGTGATGCAGATAGTATCTAGTAGGCTTCTGTAAAGGAAGTTGTGAATAAAATGCTAAAGCAGGAAAACCCTTGGTTGTGCTAGAAGAGGAAGGCTGTCTGAAGGAAGGGTATATTATAATTCTTAAAGAATCAATATTGGAATCACTCTTATTTAATGCTTGCAGTAATGTGACACAAAAAGAGTATGCTAATGAAATTCTGCTGAAAGCAAACACTGAGATATATTACTAACACAGGAGAGGATTAAAGGCTCATACAGGAAATAGATACTGTGACAACTGGAATAACAGAAATGGAATGAAATTTAACAGCATATAATGTATGTATGAAAAACCAACATCAGGAGCTCAGCACTTGGAAAACAAACACGGAAGAGAGACATTAGCTGAACATAAGCTACCTATGAGTCACTACTGTGAATACATCTGTGGGAAAGCTGAACACAATCCTGAAATGTTCTAGGTTTGGTATTGCTAGTAGACATATGAAAATATTCATACAACTGTACAAGGCATTCCTGAAATCTCATGTCAAATATTTATTTTCCTTCTCCATGTGTGAGTACCAGGACAGGTGGAAGAGCACTATAAAAGCAGGAAAGCTTATCTTACTGAGATAATGAAGATAGTTCATCTTCTTTCCCCAGGCTTATTATCAAGTCACTAGCAATCCATAATATTCACCAGTTCACCATTTTGAACCACAAGACTGCAGGATGGATCAATGTCACGATAATGTGGCCAATAAATCAAGACTAAAATGTGCAATTTTGCAAGGATGGTTGCCTAATTATTGGCCCTGTGTAATCACCCATAAATCACACTTTATTTATGACCTCAAGACAAATATTCATGATAATCTCTAATTTTTTACAGTAATGGAAACCCATCTAGATAAGATTTCCTACAGATAACTGTAACACTTAGCAAATAACACTTCAGAAAAGAGAAGATTAAGATCTGTTTACTGACTGAGACTTGTCTGATTTAAGAATATACACAAATATTTGAGTTATGATGTTATCTTGTTCCTTTATCAAAGAAAATTAATTACATTGTTTATAACTTGTACTTTTTGTAAGAGATAGATATTGTGTCTAATTGGTGAATATGTCATATCTACTCTTCTATCCCAGGTTAATAATTTAAAATACGGTACAGTACAGACATGTACAGATTTTCTATTAAAGACTAGGAAACCTTTGGATGCCTGCCAGTAAATATTCTGTGAACGTTTCTGCCAACTGCAAATAACAGTAACTATCATTAACGCTTCTACTTAAAGAACACGGTGTGCTCAAAAATATCAAACTTGTTTGGTTTTGTATGAGTTATGAGGTAAAGAATGCTAAAATAAAATATAAATATCGTAAATGTGCAATTTCATTAAACTTTGTAGACACACACTTTAGTCAGGAATGCTTATCATTATGTGAATGTGTTAATTCATTTCAGTATGTGTAGTCATGTTAGTGTTTTCATTCCATCAAATGCTAGAAGATAGATCTTATATTAAATATATGAGAATGTTTACTATAGTATTGGAATACAGCATGTTCCAGGTCAATATTAGCAGAGTCACTGCCCATGGAAAACACGAATAGTATCTTAAGGGACTGGAATCCTAATAAACCTCAAGACAACAGTCCTGTTGGGTGTGAACTGATTACAGTGTGAAATCTGTGGGCTCAATCTACTTAGAAAGCAAACTCTTTTTCAGGTATAAAGACATTTCTGGGAGTAAGGGCCAAGGCTGGCCAAGGCAGAGCTCAGCTGACAGCACGTTATGCCCAGAGGGGACCCTGTGCCTGAAACAGCCTCCCCGTGCTGGGGTTATGGCACTGAAATGCCAGAGCAGGTGTACTGCACCTCCTGCCAGAAATACAACTCCTGCCCTCAGTCTAGACATGCAATTTCTGTAAGACTTCAACTCTCCAGTATTCATTTTAAATAAAAATGTGTGTGTTTGCTGGTGCTGTTATTTTAAAGATGATCATACACATGTAGAAAGACAGAGGACTGCTGTTGTCCAGCCACTACTAGGGATCATTCCCAAGGATCAGTGCTCATCGTAGCCATCAGGTTGCAATGACCTCCCACCACTGCTGACCTTGGATTTCCTTTTATTTCATATGTGTGTAACAGGCACGGGAAGCACAAGTCTGGAAGGTTCCAAGCAGCTTCCTCGCAGCTGTGTGTGGATGGGTGAAGGCTGCCTGCCCTGCTCCTGGGCATGTGGCTGCCCTTTCCTTCTGTCCTGCTGCTGCTGGGAGTTGATGGTGCCTCAGAGAGGCGGCTCTCGGAGCAGAGCAGCCGCCCAGAGAAACAGCCAGCTGAGGAAAGAGCTAAAGAAGGGACTGCCCCGAGCAGCCGCTGCTGTGTAGGTCAATCTTTCCAACAGCACAACCCTGCAGCTAAAGGCAACCTTTTGTGACAGTTGGGTCCCACAGCTGCAGGGAAATTGAAGAGATGATTTGGTGTCTTTTTCTATTTGTTTTCTGGAGTTGATCAAACTAAACTTTCCTGACTTAAAATCAGTTTTGGTTTAGATTCAAAGGAAATGCTGCTAACAACCTATTGCCTGATTTTGTTATTTCTTTGCTTCATAATAACTTATCTTGCAAATATTTCCATTTATTGTGATGAAAGACAATCTGATGACAAAGTGTGTAATGTCAAGAAAATGTGCCTCTTTGGCTTCCCTCTTGCCTCTGCAGGAAAAATACTTTACTATAGATTCACACCAGCATGCTCTTATCATTGTACTTGTCAAAGCTTCTGGCCAGTTGTCTGCTACTTTCATGTCCTCTTTGTCCATAATCCCTGCTGCCACAGGTGATTTGCCATCCACTGTTGAATAAGTGGACTCCTTTTCTAATTTGTTGCATCAAGGAGGTAAAAGAGAACGACGTCCTATCAATGCATTAATTTTATTTTGTATTCCACTTTTTACTTTCTACATTGTGCTGGTGGACTTTGAAGTTCCAGGAGCCAGCTGAGGTAGCTCATCAACATGTTTCATGTTGGACAGAGAGAAATGCAACTTGTCTTAACACAGCAAGAAAGTCTGTCAGGGCAGGAGAGCTTTATTTTCTCAGTTTGGAGACAGGCAGGCATTATTTCAACTTGTCTTTTTATGTTCATATTTGCAGAAGTCCTCTCCTGTGAAAATATACCTCAAATATATGTACATTTACATATACTATATATATAATGTAGAAGGTTCAACTAAATTGGAAATATTCTGTTGTCATTGTTCATAGAAAAATTTTACTGAAATAACATAGAAGAGAAGGAATGTTTCTGAACAGCGTCCCTCAGTACACCTGGCTGGAATCAGCTAAAGCAAATTCATCACTGCTGGTGCTTGTATTCTCTCCCCCACTACAAACCACAGTTTGTCTCTGACATATGGGATTAAGGAGCCAGCAAGAAGTTTTATCATCTCACTGGGAGTCTATCAATTCCCAGAATCATCCTCAAAAAGCAGATGATGTTCTATTGGTGTGAATACCAGAAACCAATTCTATCGTGCATGCCAGAGGTTAATCATCACTATTCTTGTCTGTTCTCTCTCCAAGGTAAACATTCTGACGATAGCCTTCATGCTATGCTGATAAGTAACTACTATTTGGTCATTTAATTTTTATTTGCTTCACTGAAGTATCTGTGAAGGGTCCAGCCCAAAGAAGAAGAAATTATGGCAAACAGCTGGTTTTATTTATTTTGCATTGTTTAAGTGACTTCAGATATTCTGAAATCTAATTCAGATGTGAGGTGGAGAAATGCAGTTACAAAATGTGGGATATGTACCCGTGTTGACAATCACAAATGGAATCCTGCCCACAGCAAGTACACTTGATGTTTGTAGTGGTCTTTCAGCTGTCTCCTGCCTTATCCATCTATAGCATTGCTTTAGGCTTGCTGACAAGGTAATGTGACAATTTCAGCACTAAATAGGTGCTAAGCAAAGATGACTCTAAACGGGCCACCTACTTACTGTGGGGAGCGTGACTGTTTCTGCATGAAATCCTTTTTTTGCTGTTCGGGAGAATTCAAATGTGATTTTCTGTTCTTTGTGTCTAAGATAATATGACAAGAACCATAGCTGAGGGGAAGGAGAATGAGGACTCTGGATTAGAAATGTGTTTATTTCTCTAGGCAGAAGAGTGATTGACAAGCCTGGTGGTATCCAGGATAAAACCTGCTAAATTTGGGAGCCTACTGAAGTAAAATGGTGCTGTAACTAAGGCACCCCTGCAGCTGCCATAGCACTACCACAGTGGCCTGTTCTTTGGGTTTTCAGTTTCTCTTTTTTCTGTTAATGCCCACAAAGGTGACCTAAAGAAACAAATGATTTCTTTTGAAGGGATAATTATTAAGTTTCTTAGACATGGAAATATAAGCAAACTGTCAGACTTCAATGATACAGTGATCCTTATTTATTGCAAGCTGACCAAACAACTCCCACAGGAGGTTGGGACCATGGATCTATTTTTTTCCAGATAGGGACCTTTAAACACTCTATCTCTTATTTGAGGAAAGGATCTGTGTGTGTGTGTATTTATGTCTGTCTCATTCTTTTCCCCTTAATGCATTTTATTTCCTGCTTATATGAGAGGTATGTTAATACAGAACAAAAACTGGTGCGTGGTTTATTTCCTTGCTGGTGCTCATTTCTCTCCTGGTCCACCTTACCCTCCTGGTACTCGTAAAATAACCAGATCACAGAGTTTCCAGTTTAATGACTATTGCTTTGCTCTTAAAGAAAGATCTTGTTACAATGAACAAACAGCAGTGTTACTAATAAAGTCTCTGCTGTTCATATTTAAGAACTGATTTCCTGTTATATATTAAAAAGATCCTCATTTTAAGTATATTTTAAGTACTTGAGCTTTTAGTTATATTTGTTAAAAAAACAGAAGTGCTTTATATAACTTTTGTAAATTCTTAAGACTTTAAATATGTATAAACTCCATCCAGTTTTCTCTGATCACAGCATAGAGTTTCACCTTTTTGATATATCAGATGAAAGTCAACATCTAATTGTGCTCTTTTTAAAACTTGTGTAAAAACAACAACAACAAAACACTGGCGGAATTCCTGTTTGGATTACTGAAGACAACATTTTAAAATAAAGGAATTGATGCCGAAAGAGAATCGAAGAGGTAAATCTGTTTATATCAATTAAAACAACTTAATTGCAACCAGGTTTAAAATTTGTGTAACCCAAACACATTTCAGCCATTTCAAATTTTAAGGTAGATACAGTCTAATCATATTGAATTGCTTCTGTGCTGCACTTTTCCTCACATTTTAAGAAAAATGTTTACTACAGTACAATTTCACACTGATTAGAAGGGTGGAAAATACAGTCTCCAGAAGTGACTCAAAGAAGTTTATTCACTGTCATGTGGGCTTGCTTTGGGCAGATCAGACAAGCTCATAGGCATGGCAGCAGAGCTGAGCCCTGCAGTTCTGTGACAGCACTGATGGATGTGTGCTGGTGTCAGCTCAACAGCAAAAGGGGGATTTTCTAATGCAGGTCAGTCAGGGGATGTTTGAAATACTTTAATATTTTTTATAAGGAGCTTCTAAATATGCTACTTATGCTAAATAGGCTACTTATTAAAATGATATTCTGGGCCAGGTGAAGGTGAGAGTCCTCCTTGGGCAGTTCTGCTTCTGCAGGTAAATCTTTTGTCAATTCTACCCTCACTGATGGCCATAAACAACCTACCAAGCAGTTATAATGCAGAAGAGCTGATAATACTATCACCATATTAATTTTTATATAATGACTTATGGCAGTACATAATGGACACTTCCTAACTACAAAGATCATTTTCGAACAGAGGATTTCATCTTCATATAGAATGCCTTAAAAATTCAAAAGATACTCTTGATTTCTATGCATAAGAAAACATGTATTTTGAATCAAGTTTGGAAATATTTCTAATGGAGATCTCAGACTGAACAAATTTCTTGATTATGTCACTGTTGCTCTGTGAAATGTCAGATCTAAGCAGAACAATTTCCTTGCCAAAAAGATTTACTGTATAAAATGTTAGCTGGAAAATCTGAGAAGAAGGAAAAAAACAAAACCCAATTTTCTGCTATTCATTTTTAAGGCCATCTTTTGATTTGTTCCCTTTTAGCTAAGTCATTGTTTTTCCTCGCTGTTTCATGTACAAAGCAAACTGCATACCAAAACCACACACTTTATGAGTCAGAAATTGGAAATGAGTAGAGATGTTATTGCTATTGCTTTCAGTAACATGAAGTAAGCAGGTTGCCTTCCTTTCATTTTGGCAGGATGATAATTTTTATAAATGCTATTTTAATACACAACTCTGTACACACTTTATGTTACACTCCCACCATATGTTACATAAATTGCTAAACTAAGTTTTAAAGAAAAGAGTCTTTATTGTGCCTCATTTTCTTTCAAATATGAGCAAAGAAGAAAATTATAATAGACATGAAGCTGCATCCATGTGCAAGTCTACATCTCATTCCAAAAATGTATTTTGAAATTGTTCTGTCTTCTCTTTGTGATGGTCTTGCTTATGGTGTGCGATTAAGCTAATTCAAATATATATACAAACACATAATGGGATTGGGAGAGCAGAATCCTTTGAACTGTTTGCAGAAATAAGTCTCCAGAAATAAGGATTTACCTCACAAACAAAGTAAAATGTTCACTTTTCTATAAAAAGCAAGTCTAGTTACGTTTGAAACAAACTATATGTAGAGTATAATAAATCCTGAATGTTTGGGTGAAAGATGGTCAAAAGAAAAATGCACATGAGTTTGAAAGTTGTGGTTTAATTAATAGATAAACTGTTACAGCCCATGGCTGGTATACCTTTTTAAAGAGAGAAGAGATAAATTTCAGTATATTTGAGTAAATGTATCAAATAATAGTAGTATGTGACTCAGAATAGAAAATTACTGGGGAAGGTGTACCTTTCTCCCCCACTGCTCAAGTATCCAAATGAACACAGATTGGGTATCTATGAAAAGATATAATTACAGTTTTTTAAATTATGTCATCCATCCTCTTTCATTCTACAGCTAAATTATCACATTCTCAGGATAGAGTAAAAATATGGAGCATAAAATTAGGACTATTTTATCTTCTATATTTAATACAGAGTCAATGTTTAGAATGAGCACGGGAACATCAAGGCCCTGGCACAAGCGAGCAGCATTTCAAGACTGCATTTAAGAGGAGCTTCTATTGAAGGCACATCAACCAAGTGCCTTTCTGAAGGAGGAATAAATGGTAAGGGACACATGGCCATGCACATGAAGGTTTCTAGACTGCCTGCAAGTGAGGGCAGGGAGCTGATTCCACTGACATGTATGCCTTGCTGCCTCCTGCTCCCAGAAGGAGCTGCTGAGCCTGCAATCCCTCACCCAGCTCCTACAGAACACGAACGTGACCTGCCCTGTGCCCGGGCAGGTTTGGCCCTGCTCTTGCACAGGATCCCTGACTGCATGGCTGCAAAGGCATGGCTGAGAGCCCCCTCAAAAAAGCAGCTACTGAAGACTCATCTGCAACTGGGATAGTAAAATCTGCAGGCTGGGACTGTAGCTGTGCCAAGTGGTCCAGGGATTGTGTGCATTTAGGATTTGGGTATGAATTGCTTTCAAGAGCAAGTCCAGGCTTGTCTGCCGGTATTGCACTTACAAAAACATCTCCCCGGGAGGCAAAATCCTACTGGAAACCTGAAGGGTTTAGGTGCAAAGTCCTACTGGGTCTTTTGCAAAGTGAGAAGTCTGAGCTTTGGTGGCTTGCAAGGGCACAGGGGCTTGGCTGCTCTCTGCAAACGAAACTGTTGCCAACCCAGACTGTTGCCAAATCTGTAAAGGGCCTGCTATTGCAGGGGCCTTATGCCCCAAGGTATTGAAGGGTGCACCCAGCTCTTGCAGGATTACTTGCTCCAAGGGAAGGACTTCTGCTGGACTTCGAAACACGCTCCTTTGCATGTTAGAATTGTTTCAGAGCAAGCAGATGTTACCTGGTTCTCTTGAAACTTAGTAGAAAGCTTCACAACTGCTTGGTGGTTAATTGTTGTGGTGCTCTTTTTAAGGTAGAAGCAGCTGGATTTTAAAACACAGCTATTGTATAGGCGAGAAAAATCAGCAGTGTTTACATTGCAAAGTGAGACGTTTTCTCCTGAAATGGGTTACTGTGTAAACCATGGGTTTGCAGCTACCAGCAGGAACAAATAACAAGTGCTTTCTAAGCAATACTAGAACTGGAGCATTCCTGTATTTCTAATTGTAAGACTGCCTTTGTTTCCAGAGAATAAGGAATTCTGAGAAAAGGAGACGGGTCTTTCGAATGACATATGCTTTCCACCTTCATGTTAGTACCTCCTTTTGAAAAACAGAATGATGAAAGTGGTTCTTTTCTGCTGAGGCAGCCACTCCTCCTGATCAAGAGAAGCACGCTGCAAATTGGAAACAAAACGGGACTGAAAACCTGTGCACATTAAAAGTGAACGCATGAGGGGTATGAAAGTGGCTGCAGATTGTTAAAGTGCCAAAAGTGAAAACTATCTCTCAGGGCAATAAGGGACACTGCATTTCTCTCCCTGCTCACCCAAAACTCCCCCTCCCTGCATGCACCAGCACAGGACATGTGCACCAGCACAGGACATGTGCACCAGCACAGGACATGTGCACCAGCACAGGACATGTACTCAAATGTGCCGCATGCCCCCGCTCCTGCAGGCTCGGCCCCCCAAGCTGAGCTTTGGTGCCAGGCTGCACCAATGGGCCTCAGGGGGACCCCAGGGGAGCCCTGCCTGGCCGAGGGACGGGAGGCCGGGGGGCCAAGGGCGTTCACCACCCGCTGCCCCACGGGCCCGGGTTGCTACATGTGGGGGCAGCACCCCTATAAGAGCCCTGCGGCCCTGCCCCCGGCCCGAGGGCGGGAGAATTGGCAGTGCTGGGCCATGGAGGCTGCCGAGGCCACGGCGAAGGCGGCCCTGCGAGCACCCAAATGCTCCCGCTGCCGCAACCACGGCTTCGTGGTGCCGGTGAAGGGCCACGCCGGGCACTGCCGCTGGAAGCTGTGCCTGTGCGACAAGTGCTCGCTCATCACCGAGCGGCAG